>NC_143136.1:8805378-9108409 GCF_059928025.1 Delphinapterus leucas | reverse complement strand
ATGAACACCCTCAAAATGGGATGAAAGCCTGGGAACTTGGCCGCCTAGGGATTATTAGAGAGGATGTCAGAAGACCTCAGATATTTATATGTTAATGTACAAAGCAAAATGAAATGAATATGAGATTATAACATAGAGTGGAAAATATGACATCTTAGGTATCACTGCACTTGGTGGGATGGGACTCATGACCTGGGATATACTGATGGAAGGGGACGCCCCATTCAAAAGAAGCAGACCTGTAATGAAGGGAGATGTAGCAGCACCATGTGTCAAGAAGGGATACTCCTGGGTGGGAAGAAAGCCAGAAGCCTGAGCGTGGGACACTCTGGGAGGAGGAGGGTGAGGGCAGAGGAGAGGAGCAGCAGTGGGGTCGGAGAATGCAGCCAGACCGCCTGACCAAGAAGAGCACAGGTCACACGCTCCTGGCGCAGTTGGCTCAGAGGTGAGAGAGAGGTGCTAACTCTGTGCCACAGATGTGAGTCCCTGATTGGCCTTGCTGATAATTCCATCTCAGATAGGATTGCTGTTTTGAATGAAATTCTCACCAAGAAGAAAACGGTGGTGATGGAATCACTGTGGGTAAAGCAGCCCTGTCAGGTCGTGGTAGCCAGAGAGGGAAGGATTGGGCAGAGTCAGGCAGGTATTCCCTACCTGAAGAAAAACTTTAAAACCATGTAGGATTCTAAGGATGAGCTCTAGAAGAGAGAGCAGTGAGGAGCGAGCTTGGCTTCTGTATCTCAGCTGCTCCCGATGACTCAGAAGGGGCAGAGCTAATTAAAGAGCCTCCTGAATGGAGAGCTGTCCAAGAAGCAAAGTTAAGTAGAGCCCAAAACTAAGACAATATAAGAGAGGCACAGACCTACCAAACACGCCGAAGGTACCACCCACCCCTCCTGAAAATGTCTGGTCGGCTCTGGTCTCACTTTCACACCAGAGGTGCTGACAAGCAGGGAGGGAGGACCGCTCCTCTTCTGGTTTGCTAATGTCTTCTTTGCAAAGAACATTTTTATATCAGAAAAGAGTAGATGGTTCGTGCTCTCCTTCGAGAATATGACCAGAGCTACCTTCCCAGAAAGTGCACTCTACACACAAAAACTTTGAAACAAATGCAGCTTATCCATAACCCTGGATTTAAAGTCCAAGGAACAGGTGCTGAGTCTTAAAAGGAAATTAAAACTACCTGCGTGAAATATGTCTAAGATTCATAGCTTGAACGAATGGGGTTCTGAGATAGTAAATCAGTGGCCAAATATTTGTTCGTGATTTTTTTTTTTTTTTGAGGAATTAAGGAGATGGGGAGGGACATCAGAAGGCCCACAAATATATTTCCAATTTTCCAGAGTAAAAGAAGGTAGATTCCCCAGAGAGGCTGGTGGAGCTCGATATTATACCTGTGTGAGGTACTAGAAAGTATTGCTAAAGAGATGATTTCTGAGCATTTTGGAAAGGAAACCGTGTACCCACAGCCAGCATGGATTCACTAAGAGTAAGTTCAGTCATACTAATCTCATAGACGCCAGTAGACCAGGGGGCTAAGGGTGTGGCTGCCTGGATTCAGTTCCCAGCTCTGCTGCTGATTTAACCTCAGTCTTTTCATCTGTCAAAATGTAGGTAATACTAGTATGTCAGGGTTATTGTGTCTTCACATAGTATGGGTGCAGTGAACAGTAGCTATTAGAATTATTCCTTTATGACAATGTGGATATATTAGATGTTGAATAATTGTACAGGTCTGTTTTCATGGAAACAATGAAAAGATAGGAGCTAGATGGAGTTTCAGGGTAGCAGTTCATAATTAATTGAACGCCATATCCATAAGGAGCCAGAAAATGGATTGCCACCCTCCTGGAGCAGAATTTTTAGTGGATTTGTCTTTACTCAGCACAGCTGAACATTTTTATTAAAGACTTAGATAAAGGGTGATAACAAATGTATACCATGAGGGGATAGAAGGCAGATAACAGAGATCCTGAAATAAGGCCTCATAAAGATCCAGAGAGGCCAGAAGATAACAGGTTGAAATTAAATACGGATGAACTGAGGTCGTCCTCCGGAGGACTCAGCTCTGTCAATATGAGATGTGGGAGTAAGGCATAATAATAATAGGTAATGCTAGGTGTAATTGTTACAGAGTGTAATAATGACTAAAAGGCAGGTAACGTCATATCATACTCAACCCTATGAAGGAGATACTGTTATTATCTCCTTTACAGATAAGGAAACTGAAGCCTAGAAATGTTGGGGGAAGTCAGACCATAAATGGGGAAGCCAGAATTTGAACCCAGGCAGTCTGACTAGAGAGCCCACCCTGAGTAAACAAAATTCTGAGTATGTCCAGTAAAATTAAACAGTATGATGCTGTTGCCCTGCCCCTAAGCTACCTGTGACCACATAACATGTGACCTAAGGAGCTGTCGATGGTCTCAGCCCCACTATAAGCTTATAAGGTAACAACACATAAATGTGTTCCATTCCAGGCGCTACACTTTAAGAGGCACATAGACAAATAGATGACTTTCAGAAGACAGTAGATGGTGAGGGGGACTGAGAACCTGTCATTCGAGGAGTGGTTAAAGGAACTGGACGTATTTAGCCTGAAGAAGAGGAGACTCGGTAGGGACTTGCGTGAGAGCACCACTTGTATTTAAAGTGGGTCCTAGAGAAAATGTACTAAACCTAGTTCTGTTGAGTCTGACAGTTTTCTGGAAATAACCTGGGGATAGGTTTTGACTCTGTAGCACAGGAGGAACTTTCTGACTTTCAGAGCTCCAAAGGTGAACCACACAGTTGGAAGAACTGAGTCTCTTGTCCTTGGACATAGACAGTCATCAAGTACGAAATTGGGCCACATGACTTGCCAAGCCTCTGTGAAAATAGCCCCGGGTGAGCAGCATTTCTTTAGGGATTCCAGGGCTGTCTTTGTGACATGATGTTCGGGACCCAAACTCACATAACTTTTAGGAATCTTTTTAATTCAGCCCACCCTAAAAGTCGGCTGCTCAACCTGCTGGACTTGGGAGATGACCCCTGACCTTTCTCCAGGTAATACCGGGGTCTCGGCTGTACTGGAATTTAACAGGTTCTTTCTGTCCCCCTGCTGTCTGGCCCAGCAGCTCTGCTGATCTGGGACCGCGTGCACCCTGTCCACTCTGCAGGTCGCTTACCAGATGCTGGCTGCATGACCACTTGCCTTCGTTTTCTGATCTGTCAGTTTCTGCCCCCCCCCAACTCCCACCCCAGCCTGGTTTGAGCTCTCCAGAGCTCTCGGCTCTAGTTCCAAGGGTAAGGTCTTTTCCCACCTCTCAGGAGACAGAGGCTCTGCGCAAGTCCCCACTTCCTCTTTTCCCAGCTTAGTATCAGCCTTTTTACTCTGTGCCGGCTCCCAGCAATTGTTCCTTCCCTGCTAATGTTTTCCTCTCCTTAAAGAAGGGCTGCTTTAGCAGCCTCAGCACCCCTTTCCAGTCTCTCCTACCCCCAAGACCATGGAGAAGTGATTCCTAGATTGGCAGTGGTTTCCTGAGCTTCCTGGTCTCTTTCTTTAAACCAGATGATAACAAGTAGAATCTCTGATGGGGAGATGTTTGAGGTTCCCCCTTGTCATGTGTGGCCCAACTGTGAGCTTCTTGCTGCTGCTGGAGATACAGCTTTCAAGGTAAATAGTCACCTTACTCAGACCTAAAGAAAAAAACTCTGGTGCAGCATATTTAGGATCTTTGCTTTTCAGGGTAATACTTTCTACCTACCTGTTTCTAAGAAACCAACCCCAGTGGAGAGCCGTTGTCTCTGAGACCCCCTCCTTTGGCATTCTCTTTCGTCATATCATGACAGAGCGGTGAGCACCTGGCTCCCGGCTCTGTACTTCCTTACAGTGGCCTTCAGAAAGACCCAGCCACAAAAAGTAGACGTGACACTCAGTCTTGCATGGATCTAGCCACAGCAGTCCTTAAATTAAGTTTTTCATTGTTCATTCAGTTCATTCCACAAGTCTCTGAGTGCCTGCTCGTGTCTTTAGGTCCTGAGGTTCAGCAGTGATCTCTTTTTTTTTTTTTTGGCCACACTGCACGGCTTGTGGGATCTTAGTTCCCTGACCAGGGCCCCCTGCAGTGGAAGTGCAGAGCCCTAACCACTGGACTGCCAGGGAATTCCCGGTTCAGCAGTGATCTGTCCAGACAAACGCCTGCCCTTGAGGCTCCTAACTCAGGGGAGACCGTCATAGACCACACAGTAGCGTGTTAGAGGCGGGACACACTCTTTAACAAGCATGCTTGATACATTCCCATAAGGTTCTCATGTTCCTGTCTCCCTCACATCTGACCCCATGGACCAATAGATAATATAAATTCTTCTAGCCCTGCCATCTCCTCCTTTCCATGTGGGGAAGCCTCATAGCATTTCTTTCCAGATGCTTGAAGGTACTCAAACTCCAGGTTTTCTAATTTTGCCTGTTTAATCTCCAAGGGGGATTTAGGAAAAATTGGGTAGACCTTCCATGGGCATAGGACACATACCCCATCCAGCAGTTTGAACACCTGTAAGTCTTTGGGGTAGAGTTAGAAGCCTTCTTAAAAGCATACTTTGAAGATTGCTTAATGTGCTGTTTTCCCAAACATGTTCCCTGATTCTGTTGGTTCATTCACTTATTTATTAAATATTAAGCTCTTACTATGTGCTGGATACTGCATAGGTGCTGGGGATTCAGAGATTAGTAAAAATAGACATGACCCTTGTATTTATAGACTTTACAGCCTATCATGAGAGAGACATTAATAAAATAATCCCACAGATGTCAAGTCATAACTGTGACCATGCTTTGGTGCCAGTGACCAGTCAGGAAGGGTCCCCCATGGAGGCGATGTTTGAGTCGAGGTCCAAAGGTTGGAAGTAACTAGGCCAGGGGAAAGCCTCTGCAAAGGAGGCCTTTCAGGGAAGGGTGCTAACAAGCCGGCAGCAAAAGAGCTCCCTGCAAAATCTCTTGAAACCTGATGGATCCCCACGAGGGTACCAGAGCTGTAGCTCTTTCCTCATTCGTTGACCATGGAGCATTCCTTAGAGTACTTCTCAGGACATACTTCAGGAAACACTAGTTCATTGTAACCTGGGTAAGTCGAACATACACAGCAAAGAAAACAAGTTAAAGGAAAGTTGGTTTGCAGAAAGGGGATTGTTGGCAGTGACCTCTCCAGTGGGCAGCTGTAAAGGAATTTAATTCATTAATTCACCAAAGATGAATTGGCTGTTCCTGCTGTCACGTGTTTCCATTCTTGTTCCCACCCACCTGGTGAGACCAAGCCTAGTTGATTGCTGACTTCTATGTCCTTGAAGGCAAGGACCATATCTTTTTGTCTTTGTAGCCCCAGCACCTAGAACTTTATCTGGCACATAGTAGGTGTTTTCTGAATGAATGATCCTTGAGTTGTTTCCAGGGAAATTCATGGGGTGAGGCGTAAGCTCGATTTCATAGGGGTGCACAATTGGACTCTAGGTCATACTAACTTCTGGTGCTACATGTTTGCAGCATTAGTCTGCTTACTTAGGAGCTAATGTTTATAATATGATGGGGCTTTTAAAAAACATTCTACCTCTGAAAAAAGATTGCATTCAGTATGAAACTGAATGTAACTGAATTTAGGAGGAAGAAGATGGAACCTCCAGTACTTTTTCTAATAAAAGAAATGTCCTCTTTCGCCACCAGCAGTATACTATTTGACATTTTATCACAACCGTTTACTTTTATTTCATTTCAATTCTTGATTCCCTTTCTTTGAGTTTTTATCTCCATTGCCTTATAAATTTTTTTTAAATTTTTCCTTCTAAGAGCTGTAGACCTGTGACACTCAATCATTACAATCACAATTTGATTATTAATGATTTCATTTGCTCTTACATAGAATCAACATTTTCAGTACAATTCATGCTCAAATGTTTTTAAGTATAGTAATTTTTAACAACAGTTTTTATCAGGTAAAATGGCGTGGAATGTTTAGGATTCTCTTTTCTAAAAGAACTTGAATGCCAAACAACTGTAAAAAGTGTATTTTCTTTTCCTAGGATTTACTTACAAGACATAAATTGCTCAGCGCAGAATTTTTGGAACAACATTATGATAGAGTAAGTACATGAAACACTATTTTAAAATAGCACATTGTAAGTTTTGTTACCAGAAATGAAAGATTTTAATTAGATTTTGTACCAGAGTATTTATTTTGGAAATACAATGTTTTTAATTGGTGCTGTAATCATTTCTCTACTAAAACAAGGTATAGAGCGTTACGTGGTCAGAACAGAATTTTATCTTTTTGATGACACACTGCACTTTGCATCTTTTCTCGCTTTAGAAGAGGAAAATAAAGCACTTTGCTGCTGAATGATAATATACAGTTAAGATAAAAAGAAAATTACCGTCTGACTTCTTATCTTCCCCTTACTTTCCGTTAGTTGCTCACATTCCTGCTGCTTACAAATAGAGAGAAAGGGGCACAGCAGCAGGTAGATGGGCAGAACTCTAGCCTAGAGGACGCAGCAGCCAGTTCTGCCCTTGCTCTGCTGCTGACTCCTTGTGACCAAGACCGAGGCCCGCTGGGGGACTCAGAAGTCTGTCCTTATTTGTAAAATGAAGACATTGGATTAGCCCAGCCTTAAGGCCCCCTCCAGATTGAGCTAGTAGTAGAACCCCCAGAGGTTTGTGAATAGTGCTGGGTGCTCTGATAACCTGGTTGCCCTTGATCATCACAGCAGTAGCATCATGTGTTCTCTCCCACCATGTGTCAGCTCTGCTCTCCACAATTCCCATGAGCACTTCCTTATGCCGTACTAGTTTAATGTAGGCATTGTCCAAGATCTCATAGGTGCTCCTGGAGAAGTTATGATAGTAACAATCCACGTAAAATTTCTATCTCTCCCCCAAGATTTGGCTTAGGTTTTCATTCTTCCACTAGTTGTTTGAATTTTTAAAATCCTAGGTATTGTTAATACTTCACTGTTCACTGTGCCATTGAACTAAATTAGAAGATTCTTGGAGGCAAAACCTATGCTTTCTAATTCTCTCGTGTTCCTTTTCCCGTCTTTCCCTCCCACTCCCAGTAACATCCTAACACAGTGCTGAGTACATATTAATTCCCTCATAAATAGCCTCATCAATGGCTTAAACATAGCTGGTCTTTTTTTTTTTTTTTCTGCCCGTGTACATTGGGATGTGGGTGTGTTTTTTTTTCCTGTGCATTTGTTGGTTTAAATCGGAAGCACAGTCGTTTTGTTGGTGCCTTTTACAGTAGTTAGAAGCGTGGGCTTTGGCACCAGACTGCGTGGAGTTTGGCTTCAAGTCCCAGCTCCACCGTGTGCTTCTAGCTCTTGGGCAGCAGCCTTCATTCACCCTCTGTGCCTTTAGGATCTTCAGTTCTAAAAGAAGGCTCATAATAGCACCTTCTTACTACTGGGTTGCTGTGAGGATTAGATAAGAATGTGTGTGTCAAATGCAAGACACAGTGCCTGGAACACAGTAAGCATTTAATAAACATTAGCATTATTATTTCTATTACCACATAGTCTCAAGGGTTTTTTTTTTTAATTAAACATATGAGTATCTTAATTTAAAACCTACCAAAGATAAAAACTAATTTCCTAGAAATTTGCTACCGGCAATGATGTCGCTTTAATTTTGCGATAAAATATTTTCCTATATGTTATTAATGGGTGACATTGGTTAACAGGATTTTAGCAAATTTATGTGCAGCAGCTGACAGAAATGTGCATGCAGTGCAGTCAGATCCAAGGAGGAGAAGGAAAGTGGGGAGGTGCAGGCAATTTAAATTAAGCCGAGGTGGAGTTACTGGGCAAAAACACATGCTCTAGAATCTGTACACTTGACTCTGAGCTTTCTAATAATTAAAGCATAGAGGGAAACAAAACCAAGGAAAAGCTCACAGTATCTGTAAAGCCTGTTCAAAAGAAACAGCCTTTTCTAGCACTGGGACCTGGAACAAATTTCTCCCATCGACATTCTTAGACGGGAATTGAATTACAGTGTCATGTAGTGGACGCAGTCACCGAGCATGCCTCTGCAGTAAATAGAATGGCGCTCACGGAGAGCAAATCTTTGAGGGGCCCAAACAGTGCCTGACCTCTGTCTCTCCTAGTCCTTTATTGCTGGCCCAGGGATAAAATCTAACCAGGCAGTTCTCCTTGAGAATAATTTCTTGCAACCAAGCTTACCCTAAAAATTATGCAGCAGAAAATCTTAACTTGCATTTTCTGTCGAGAACTTGAGGTGTTCCTGTTTCTGCATTATTGATTAAAGGCAGACCCAATTGTTTGATCATTGGCTTGACGATCATTTGAGAGAAGGTAGGGTTAACAGCCATCTCTGAAGAGAAAAGTTTTAGTTGCTTGCATACTAAATAGATGGCCATCCCACCTCTTCCTAGAGATAAGCAACAGAATGAATGCATAGGCAGTTCTGGTTAGCTTTAAACCAAGGGCTGGAAAACGTTTTCTCTAAAGGGCCACCCAGATAGTAAATATTTGAGGCTTCATAGCCATGCAGTCTCTGTCAGCTCTCCTGTCTGTTCTACTGCAAAAGCAGCCATAAAGAGTTCATAAACTGAATTTGTTTACCATACACAAATGAGCATGGCTGCGTTCCAATAAAACTTGTATAAAAACAGACGGTGGGTTGGATTTGGCCCATGAGCTATAGTTTGCCAACCCCTGCTCTAAACCACAGACGAATGGCTGATGAGAACCCATCATAAAGCAAAGGTAGAAACGGTTTTAGCATGGACAAATTACAAAGCAGGCATCCTCTACCACCCACCACAACCAAGGAAAGGTCTCAGTAAAGCACTGATACCCAGCAGAGTCATACTAGTACTGCAAAACTTTGGAACTTTTAAAACCTGTCTGTAGTTAAAACAAACAGCTAAGTGGCCTTCTCTTCTAACTTTTGGGAAGTGTGGCCCTAGCCCTTGTGTGCCCTTCACTTCTATTTCCCACCTCCCTGCTTTCCTCTGCTTCTGCTCCTGCTCCTTACCATTCCAGGGACACTGTTCTTGTTAGGGAGCACCATTTTGTAAATCTAGTGGACATTCATCAGCTCTTATATCTGTATCATTTTGCATTTTCCAGGTCTTCGCTCATGCTGTGTTCTTCCCTTTCTATTCCCCAAGAGTATCTCTTCTCCTCCCCATTTCCGAACGAAATCTCTCCCATTAGTCAAGTTTGAGCTCAAGTCCTACCTTGTGTGGGACACCTGCCTATTTAAAAGTGCTGAATTTCTTCTCTTTTCTATTTTTAATTATTTTCTCTTCTTGCTTTGAAAGAACAGGCAACTTTTCTATTTGTGCTTGTGCTTTGGACTAGTTGAGTTGTAAAAAAATAGGAATTTTCTAATCTAACACCAGGAAATGAGAGCTGACTCAACAGTGAGAAACAGTGGGGGAAAGGGAGTTATGTTGTGTGCATATGGAGTTTGGACAGAAGAGGACCAGATTTAAGCTATATGCGCACCTGGCTAGAGCTGGGAGGGGGCCAGGAGCCTTCTTCGTGGAGGTAACCAGTGGGTATCACCTTGAGGATGGGTGTGAAGCAGACAGGAGGGGCTGAGCTTGGGCAGCGATTGGCCTTTGTGCTGTTAGAAGTTTGTACTCAAGCTTTTTAATGTTACTACTGGTCTTTAAAAAAATAACTCTGATACGTGTTTTCTTGTCTTTTAGTTCTTCAGTGAATATGAGAAGTTACTTCATTCAGAAAATTATGTGACAAAAAGACAGTCACTCAAGGTATGACAAATTATTGAAGTAATGCATTTCTCTCCACCCCTTATTTGAAATGTGTGTTTGGGGAAAGGGAGATATGTTGCTATGGGTTCTAGACCTTTGCAAGGAAAATACACTTGCCCATGGTCAAGATTTTTGTGGAAAGGAACAGGCGGGGTTCAGCAGTGGTTCATGCGGGGCAGCTGCCCCTGCTCACCTCCTCATGTGTTAGAGATACCAAAATGGAAGATACAGAATTTTGAAGAGGATTTAATCATTTAGTAATGAGGTATTTTAGATTTGGGAGCCTATTGTTAAAACTTAGAATCGTATCACCAAATTGAAGGCGCTGCAGGTGTTTTGTTCCCCAGAATGCTGCCCAGATGGCACAGGCTTGCTGTGTGAGGGGAGAGGGGTGGCTGTGAGCAGTGACACTGTGAACCGTAGACGAGTTTGGCTGCTTTGTATCAAAATAGGATGTGGACAATTCCATTTGAAACTTAAATATTTAAAACTCTAGAACAGGGTTTGGCAAACTACCAAATCCAGCCCACTGTGTATTTTTGTAAATAAAGTTTTATTGGAACACAGATGCATTCTTTTATTTATATATTGTCTGTGGCTGTTTCGGCTACAACAGCAGATTTGAATCGTTGCCCCAGAGACACTGTATGGCTAGCGAAGGAACGGATATGAAGCAAGTCTTTCATTCCTACAGTTTCTCATGAACACATGGAGAAATTCTGAGGACCAGTGGTACTCTAAAAATGTATTTTAATTTGTACTCTCTTTTTTGCTGCCACATTGGCATTTATTTATCCCTATGTTTATTTTACCAGCAAATTTGTATTCCCTGTACCAAGCTTCAATTTATTTATTTGTTTGTTTGTTTTTGTTTATTTTTGGCCCCGCTGCATGGCTTATGGGATCTTAGTTCTAAGACCAGGGAATGAACCCTGGCCCTCGGCAGTGAGAGCATGGAGTCCTAACCACTGGACCGCCAGGGAATTCCCCCAATTTTTTATTTTTATGTCCAAAGAAATTCTTTAAATTACTGGTCATCCTTCTCTAGATAATCACATTGAAATGAGTCATTTTCAGTATTTCTTTGGTTTCTGTGACAGAAAATTAACACCCAATAAGTCTATGCATACTTAATACTACCTTTTGAGCCTCCATAAGAGTAAATACTGGGCTTCTTACTTTGAAAGTTGTATATTTTCTGATTCAGATTTGATGTGAAACCTATGTGAGCTTTTGAATTCTTCCTCTAAATTCTTTATAAATCCTAAGTAGAATAGATTTGTTTTCCTGCACATCAGGTTATTTTTGATTTACTATGATGACATGTTATTTATCTAGAGATCAGTTATCTGGGAACTTCAGGTATCTAGAACATAGCTAGGAACCCAGAAAGGAATTAATAACAGCAAGTAAACCATGGCAAAGTAGCTCTATCCATGCATTTTCCTTCCCTTAGACGTCACTCCATGTCTCTTATTAGACTCGGGTCCAGCGTGCTTTTCGTGTATTCATGCTTTTACTTCTCACTATACTCTCATAAGATATAGGTCCATTAACCACTCCCACTGTACAGATGATAAAACTGAGGCACAGAGAAGTTAAATAACATTCTCAAGGTTAGAGAACTCACAGGGAGCAGGGAGTCAGGACTGGAACCCAGGAAGGCTGGTGCCAGGGGCCAGGCTCTCCACTGCTCTGCTTCTGCCTGTGTCCACAAGGACCACAGCTTGGTCCCTGTCCCCAGGCAGGTTATACCACCTGCACACTAGTCCTTGACTAGAAGTTGGCACACTGACAGCATGAAGAGGTGACTGCTGGCTTCAGAAAAAGAGAAATCTAGAACAAGCAGGGACAATTTTAAAATTAAGGGCTGATACGGTATAGTCAACTCCATAGAACTCAGGAAGCACAGACTTAGCTGAAGGCATGAACTTTTTTTTTTAGCTTAATTAATGTCATTTTTAGTAATGTTGAGGAGTCACTAAGAAAAGCTTAGAGTATCTTCAGGATACCTTGCTTAAGAAGGAACAGAAAAGTATTTGTTTTTATAAACCTTTCTGAATCAGATAAGATAAAATGATAAGTTTGGTGTGTTTAGAGGTAAGTATGTGGAAAACTTTGTACATGAAACCCTTTGTCCTGTAAAGTTCAGATAAATAAAATAAGAAATAGTAAAATTATTTTTAAATTAAGCTAAGGTATATAGTTATTCAGTAACTTATCGTCTGACCAGTTTCTTTTTACTGAGATAACACAAATGCGTATTTAAAGAATAGGTTCTGACAGTCTCAGATTCTGGGCCAAATGTGACTGGAATGTCCTCTTCAGAGAGCAGTGTCAGGGTTTAAACCCCAGAAGAAAAGGTAGGTCTTCAAGTAACAAATAGGAGGCACTCGTTAGCTTTTAGGTCATAATTCAGTTCCGTTCATCAGTCTTTTGAGTGCCTACTAATATTCTGTGCTTAATAATGATGATAATTTAATGAATTGTTTTTAAAACTTTGGTTTTACTTCAAATCTTAAATGATAATGGAAGAGTAATTGTTTGTCTTCTCAGCTTCTCGGTGAGCTACTATTAGACAGACACAACTTCACAATTATGACAAAATACATCAGTAAACCTGAGAACCTCAAGTTAATGATGAACCTTCTACGAGACAAAAGCCGTAACATCCAGTTTGAGGCCTTCCACGTTTTTAAGGTAGAGTACTAAAAGCATAAACACTAGTTGTTCATCCCATTTCATTTACAAATTACTGAAGTTTTATTAGGTTCATTTTGGTAATCTCAGTGACACAGCTCAGTTCAGTCAATTTTCATAGTTGTGTGGTACAACATTTAAACAAAAATAGACCCAGAAACAGGGTATATACCATTCGCATTTGGGAACAAGAAAAGTTTATTTGTAGAGGGGTGTCGTTTTTCTTTGGCATAGAAGATTATTAATCATCAAGTAAAGGGTAATCCATTTCTTAATGCTTTCCACGGAGCTTTTTGTTCTTAAAATCCATTCTGACCTCCTCTGCCCAGAAATAACTCCTGCTCATTTTATTCTACAATCAAAGTCTATATTTTAATACCAACTGCTGAGTTTCAGAGCATGAGTGAATATGTCAGTCCTTTTTGTGCTAAAACATGTAATTCTCCCCCTTTTTTAAATTGTAAAATAAGGTCTTCCAAAGCGAACACCTCTGAATTAATAATCCTGGCTTCACCACAGGCCCCAGGGAAGCATTGGATGTGTATAGCATGTGCTCTGCTAACTGCGGCATACATGTCCCCGTGTCTTGTTCTTTCCCTTTGGCTGATGTTGATTTTTCTCTGTGCAGGTGTTTGTAGCCAATCCTAACAAGACGCAGCCCATCCTAGACATCCTCCTCAAGAACCAGACCAAACTTATAGAGTTCCTCAGCAAGTTCCAGAATGACAGGACCGAGGATGAACAGTTTAACGATGAGAAGACCTATTTAGTTAAACAGATCAGGGATTTGAAGAGACCAGCTCAGCAAGAAGCCTAATTTCCTGTAAACATCTAAAATATTAAATCCAAATTCAGCATTTGCTGTTAGCTGTTCAGCATCAGGCACTGTTATCAATTCATGAGGAACATTACTGCTAATCTGCTGTTAAGTGAACGGTTTTCATTTTACCTTGTTTGTTTTTTTTAGTCCAAGTTGGAGAACGTAGCTGCTGCTTTCTTGCGCACTAGAGCACACGTGGACTTTTTCTTGATCTTTGTGTCATTTCAGAATTCAAAGACTCCGTTTGCTGTAGAAGTTGTGAACATGGCTAGGTTCATGAAGGCAAATGCGTAGATGATAGTGTGTGTTAGGGGAAGAGGGCACTGATACTATCAGAGCAGACCTGCTTGTTTGCCTTTATCTTTGTTAAAGATCTGGGTGTGGATTCTTGGTAAGATTATATGCCTTCACTAATGGAAGACTGTGCAGAGCTTTATTTGAAATCATAGGGGAACTATATCCAAGATGTGAGCTTCTTGGGTGGATAAAGTTGACACACGAATAAATTGATACTGAAACTTAGCAGCTTCTCAAAATTGTGAAGCTTCGTAAGGTCATAAGGAAAATGTATATATGCTTTTCACAGCTTTCTAGAATTTTTTGACATTTGATTTTCTTGAGACTTGTAAACCTGGATATGTTGAAGGGTATTTGTTAATTTTACTTTTTGAAGGTATTTTAAAACAGTAGAGCTAGCAATGACACCTCGCATTTCATTTCAACAATGCTTACAGTTTCCTTTTGTATATAATTCTTAGAATGCTCATTTCTTTTAAATGATTTAATTTGTACAGCAGAGGAATGTTATTGTATTAGTATGTAACTATTACCTAATATTGAGTTTTTGCAAAAAATGAATGCTCATAATATGTAATTGAAATACTTCAGATCACCTGAAAATGCTGATTTAAGTATCACAGCATTAAAAGAAAAAGTAAACCAGTCCTTTGTATTCAGTTATCCAGTGGGGTGCCATCAGTAGGCTACAATACAGATCTGGAACTCAGTCAGCTACACTTTCCTGCATTAATATTGGCCTCACTCATTTAAAATGAGTCATGAGTTCTCCACATCTATGAATGATACCGATTATGCTAAATTAACACCGATTCTTTGTGTGTGGGGGAGACCTCTGTAGAGCACCTTTTCTTTCTTAAAGTAATCCAGTACAATAGTTGTGAAACTGAATAATTAAAACTTTGGCTTCTCTTAGGAAAAGAAGAGTTCCTAGTCATAGGTGTCCTATGGGGAAATTTATTTTTTTTAATGTCCTGTTCCTTAATGCTGCAAATTATCAGTATTTATAAAGTAACTGATTTTGCACCACTTTTTTGTTACTGTGACCACGGCAGAACATCTCCTAGAATATATCTATGTAAAGTTATTAGAATGGTATCTGTTCATCTTAGTGATATGAAGATCACAACTAACAACTTACAAATCAGAGTTTGTCAGTTCGAATTCAGCATGGCTGTAGCTGATTAAGAAATTTATATAATTATTCTTTGCTAGCCTCTCTTACTAATTGAATTATCAGCCAGTAAAGTGAGACTCCCAATTGATGTTTCAGCGGCTTTAAGATCTCCTTCTAGGAGCACCTGTTAGGAAAACAGCTCTAGAAAACATAGATATATTTTATTCTGTTTAATTGAAATGGCAGTCTACACTTATAATTGGTTTTCCTGAGGCTGTCTTTACCAAAATCTGTGTAAAATAATTCATGTTTTTCTATCGGAACTAGAGAAAGCAATCCAAGCTCCTTGAAATGAAAATATCCAAGATGTTTAGGAAGGCAGACTTGGCTGCGATGCATCATTCTGGTTCTTGTGGTCCAGTGCTGGGTATCTGGATTCCGTGTGCAAACATTAATTACACCAAGTGGAAGAAAGGTTTCCTTGCCAAGCTGGTTCTTAGAACTTGAAACAACAGCTTCCACTTTGGCAATGCTGTCATAGCACTAGAGCCTTTGTGTGGAAGACAGGGGTGCAGTGTGTCAAAGAAAACACTGATGTATTACTATTGCATTGGAATCTGGGGATAGTTAAGACTTTGGGGTTTTTGTTGTTAAAATGTGAAAACATTCAAAGTTGAAAAGTTGCATTTGAAGTTATCATTTAATATATTCATATTACCAAAACTACTATACTGGAAGTGGTATCTTTTTGTGTTATAAAGGTTTCATTTTACATAAGTCAGTTACTCAGTGTGTGATTTTTTAACCCTTAAAAAAGGTGGAGATGTATACAATTGTTAACAATGCCATGGAAGCATTTCCTTTCTCTTGAGGAAAAGTAAATTTCTTATCAGATTATCTGGCTGGCCCTGTAATTTAAATTAAAATAAAATTTTGGAGAAACAGCATTGTCGGTTTTTTGGTTTTATTATGTCATAGATAAATTCATCTGTGTCACTGTGAACAACACCATCAGGAGACACAGTAGCACAAACTTTGTCACAAACTGTACCCAGGAACAGTTAATACACAAGCCTCTAAGTCTTTTTTTTCCCCTTCGAGGTTTTATTTTTGTTGTCAGAAATGTGGTTTTCATTTAGGTCATAGCTCCCTGGCCTTGCCTTTCACAGTTAAGTATTATTAAGCCTTATACAAGCGTTGCTTCTTAGACCGTAGCATTTGGGGAGTAGATCCTGTCGCTGGTTCTGTGATTATTAATACGCTAAGATAAAAGTGAGTGCTTGGCAGGACTATTTATAAATTACTTGAGTGAAATTATATTTTCTTCTTTTTTTGGCGCGGGGGGGGGGGGTGCTGTGTTGGATATTAGTTGCTGCCTTGAGGTGCGGGAGCTCAGTAGTGGCCCTGCGTGGGCTTAGCTGCCTAGCAGCACGTGGGACCTTAGTTCCCCCACCAGGGATTGAACCCGAGTCCCCTGCATTGGAAGGTGGATTCTCTACCCTGGGACCACGGGCGAAGTCCCTTGAGTGAAACTATAATGAAGGTTGAAAGAACTATGGAAGGAAGCACAGTGTTAAATGGCACCTGCAAGGAGGTCCGTCCTCCAGGCCACCTGCTAAGACGTGGCACACAACCCTGCCCTCGAGGTATATTGTAACCCTTGTCAGCGGATGGGGTCTTCATCCTCCCCGACGTGTTCCTGCCAAAAGCACTCATCTGAAATCGGAATAACAGCGTTTTGCTGTTAATCTCTTATAGGCAGTGCAACCCACGTGTCTGTCGCGCTTCTCCAAAGACGACGGCGGGACCAGGCGACGCTGCCCCTCCTGAGGGTGAGCGGGGGAGCCGCGCGTCACGCGGAAGGAGAGTCCACACCGAGGCCTGGATTCGGGCTCTCACGCGAGTTCCGCTTCCTCCTTCAGCCCCCCGCCCCGCCCCCCGTCCCCACGCCCGCAGCTGAAGTTACCCGGCATCTCCCTTCATCTGTGACGGTCAAACAGACCGTGGTGGCGAAGGCCCGAGGAGGGCGGCCGCGCTCACGCGCTTGTTCTGGAAGCGGGAGCCGCCGGAGGCCGTGAGTCCCCGCGCCCAGCGCGCCCCGCAGAGGCCCCGAGGCGGGGCACCGGCCACTCCTATGTCCTCCCCACACCTCACGACCCTCCCGCCAGAGAGGTGAAGGCACGAAGGACGAGGTGAGACTCCCCCACCACAGTCTCAAGGTGCTCCCTCCCGCCGAGCGGCGACCCCGCTTCCGGCGCCAGCGCGCACTTCCGGTCCCTCGCGGCCGCCGGGCACTTAGCCCCAGACGGTTAACGCGAGCGGAGAGTTACACCTTCTCGCGGGCACTGCCGCCTCCCGGAGTTCACGCCTTCCGGGGCGCCGGCTGTTGCTTCGCGGGCCGCGCGGCCCCGCGCTTGCACGAGGCCCCACAGTGACCCTCGGGGGATGGCGCAGCCCGGGTCCCCGCGTGGCCGTGGGGCGGGGGCCGCACACCTGACCTCGGCTCCGGTCCCCGCTGCGGCGGTAGGGTGCAGCGCGTGCACGGAAGGCCGGTGTCCGCGCGCTGCCCGGGGACCCTCCCTCGGTCCCCAAGCGTGGCAAGCAGCGGTGTCTGCGCAGGAGGTCGTGTGCTCTGAGATTATGAAACACGTTTCTAGGTAGCCCTTCAGGAAGACAGGCACCCAGATTTGGGGGAAGGTTTCTGTTTTTCACCATCCTCCGCAAGATGAGCTGCAGCCCGTGAGCATTCCTGTTTCTTGTATCACCTGCACACTCGCTGTTCCGTGCGAGCAGCACGGTTCTGCTCCGCTTTTCAGTATCTGGGTCCTCTATTCGTTGGAGATTCAATTCAAGCGCGTGCGGAAGCGGCGGGCAGGGCCCAGGGAAGCTTCCTAAGACGCGGCGGGCAGCCGGCTCCCTCTGCTTCCTCCCTGGTGGGCCTCCCTGCAACCCCCCCACACACGCCCCTCCTTGCAGCTCCCCACCTTACAGTCTCCCCCGTGTGCAGAAGGCGGCCAGGGTCCCAGAGGCGCCGCTCCTAACCCGACAGCGCCCGGTCCTGCTGGGCTGAGGCCGCCCGGGACCAACTCCCTGGGGCTGAGTAGGTGGGGGCCGGTGGCGACCCCCGTCACACGGACACACCAAGAGGACCTGGCGGGGCCTCACCCCAGTCCCTTTGCACCCCCTCCTGCTCTCCGGAAGCTGCTTGCTGTGGCCCCGGGCACCAGAAGTACAGCAGTTACTGTCCCCAGAAGCTGCCCTCACCCAGCGCCCGGCCCCTCAGCCGGGGTGGGTGCTCCCCAGCAGCACTCGGCTCGAAGCCGCCGCGTCCATGGTTTACTGACACACCTTTTATTAGATGCTTTCCCTCCCCTGGCTCACGTCCCGCTCGGTACGGGGTTTCCTGGGGTTGAGACCCAAGGAAATGACTAGCATTTGAACCCTGGTCCCAGGCTCTGCTTACAGGGACACCCCACTAAGACGTGCTTGCTGTGTTCCTTCTAACCCCGGGGCATGAACTGCCACGCCTGCGGGCGGCCAGGTGAGGGGCCTCCCTCAAAAAAGGAGGCCTGGGACGGCGGAGCAGTGCCGCCCGCCCTCGGGAAACTCCCTTCCGGGCCCGCTCGCCTCGGTATTCGGGAGAGACCGTGGCCGGCACAGCGAGGCCGCTCAGGACCATCGCTGCTGCTGCCGGAGGGGGCGGCTGGACAGGGTACACCCACGGCCCGAAAATTGTTCTCCACGGTCGTCAAAACTGCTAGCAAAACGGAAATTCCCAATCCCCTCATGCTCTGCCCGCTTCCAAAAGAGTTTTTTTCTTTTTTTAGAAAAGTATAGTATAACCCTACAAAATGATTGCACAGTTGGGAATCGGGGCCAGAGTTAGGAAATGTCCGGGTCTAAATTAGAATTGAGATGGGGATCAGTGTGGAAGGGACTAGGGTGGAATCAACCCTGGGCCTCCTTCCCGTTTTCCTGCACTCAACGCTTTACCTTTAAAGATCCACTAGGTGACAGTAGAGCTCTTTGTTTTCAGCAGCTGCCAAGCCTGGGGCATGGGGCATCCAGAAAGCAAATCCAGCCTAACAAATGTGAAGGGACCCAGAGATCCTGTGGCAGTTGGGTGCCGGGCGGTCCCGGGCTTCCTGAGTGCCGTTTTGAGCAAAAAGGAAGAGGTAGTCAAGCGAGGCTGTTTAAAAAAAAAAAAAAAAAAGGATAGGGCAGATGTGTGATAAAGATGTGAAGTGTGATAAGGATAGTAAAGTGTGAAGGGTAGGATTTACATGATGGGTATATGGTTGTTGTGTTTTTTAAGAAACGTTACTTTTTAGAAGCGTTTTAGTTTTACAGAAAAAAATTGCAAAGATAGTATAGAGAGTTCCCTTATACCCCGCACCTGGTTTCTCTATTATTATTAACATCTTAAATTAGTATGGGACATTTGTCACAATTAATGAACGAATACTTACGTGTTATTATCAACTAAAGTCCATACTTTATGCAGGTATCCTTCGTTTTCCCCTAATGTCTTTTTTTCTCTGCCAGGACCCCATCCAGGATCACACATGCCATTTAGTCATCATGTCCCCGGAGGCTCCTCTTGGCTGTGCAGTCTCAGACTTTCCCTGCTTTTGATGACAGTTTTGAGGAGCACTGGTCAGGCATTTTGTAGAATCTCCCGTAGGTGGGATTTGTCTGATGTTTTCCTCATGATTCGAATGAGATTATGGGTTTAGGGGAGGAAGACATCCTCATCACAGCATATCAAGGATGCACAGTGTCACCAGGACCTATTCCTGTCGATGCTGACCTTGATCTCCTGGCTGAGCTAGTGTTGTCAGGTTTCTCCCATGCAAAGCTGCTCTTTCATCTTCCCTCTTTCAATTCTGTCCTCTTAGGAAGCAGTCGATATAAGCAGCCCACACTCAAGGGGTGGGGGTTAGGCTCCATCTCCTTAGAAGCAAGTATCTACATATATTTCTTGGAATTTTTTTGCATGGGAGCTTTGACTCTCCTCCCCCATTATATCGTTTTCCCCTGTAAAATCCTTTCAGTTTTCTGCCTGAAACGTTTTGTGCTTGAAACGTTTCATAATAAAATGAAACAAAATCACTGATCCAAAAAATGGCTGAGGGTGGGGTGTGGTATTCACCCAGCATGTGTGGCTGAATGCAAGGTGAAAGGCCACTCCGGTGTTCAGGATGTGAGGGGACAGAGCAGCACATGTAGCATCTTCACCACTGCACGTGTGTGTCCAACAGATGTACCAGGTCCAAACCAGAACTCCTGCAGGCCTCCCACCCTCCAGGCTCAGGGCTCTGGTTGCTTAAATCAACAGTCATCCTTGATTCCTTGCCTTGTCTCCCACCATCTCCTCCCATCCAGTCAACAGCAAATCCTGTTGGTTCTGCCTCCAAATGCTTTGGTCTCAAGGTTTCGAGTCAGATGTCCTTGCAACAATTATAACGAGACCTTCTAAAATTATAAGAAAGCTTTTTTCCCTTCTTAGGAAACAGACTTAGAAATTTAATTGTATGATGATGCAATACAGAATAAGTATCAACTTTATTTTTGTGGTAACTAGTAGGTAAATATTGGGCTGGCCAAAAAGTAAGATGTTACGGAAAACCCAAACGAACATTTTGGCGGCCCAATATTTGCTAACCATCTCCATCTAAACCTTCCTAAAGCACCCACGTCAACATTCTTTCAAGGTTCTTCATTAACTGCCAACAATCCTCATTAATACTGACTGAGTGATTACCAAGCATTTTACAAGGGCTAACTCACTTAATCCTCATAACACTCAGATGGTTAGGCCCTCTATTATCCTGATTTTACAGAAGAGGAAACAGAGGGACAGAGAGGTTAAGCTACTCAGCTAAGGCCACACAGCAGTAGGTGGCAGAGCCAGAAGCGGACTCAGCAGGCAGCATCTCTCTTCTTCTTTCTCGGTCTTACACTCCACATCCTCTTCCAAGTGCCTGCCTTCCTCCAAAGTCAGCAAGAGCAGATAATGGAGGCCCAGTGAGCAGTGGCAAAGTGGGTCTCAGAATCTCACCCACTCTGACCAACTGTTTACATTAAACGCCCAGGAGGAGAGGCCGTTTGTCTGGCACCCTCCTCACAGGTTCCTGGAACCATGAGGCAAGGCTAAGAGCAGCTTCTCAACCTGATATGAACATGCCACTGGCGGGGGGCGGGGGGGGGGGGGTTGTGGCCTTGATTAAAAGCTGATTCGCATCCAGTCTGTCTGGGATGAGATCCTGCTTTTCTAACAAGCTCCCAGGGTGCTACGGCCCCAGGACGGTCCAGCCTCTGGCGGTGGGGACAGGTGGGCGTCCACCCTGCCATCAGGCCTTCCGGGAGGGCCACGTGCCGGAGGACATTCCCGAGCTGCCACTGGCCGGGGTTTCGAGTCTGGCTGGTAGCAGCTTCATCGGCTGACACTGGGGCAGCAAATCTCTGTCCTGCTCAAGGTGCAGGAAGACGAGGCTCGAGAGGGAGCAAGGTTCCTCCGGGCTCGGCGGTCCTTCCTCATTCCGCACCAGCTGGTGTGGGTGCAGCGCAGAGCGGACGCCCAGGGCTGTGCCCAGGGAAGCACGGGAGGCGCTCTCTTCCCCCGAGGGTGTCCCGGGAGGGCTGGGACCTCTGGCAGCTCCAGCTGTTCCTCCCCAGCTCAGTGTGCAGTTCGCAGCGACTCAGCTGGAAGCAGCTTGCGGGGGCGGGGTTTCCTTCGCTGAGGCTCGTCCTGTTGCATCCACCCCACGCATGTAACCCCCTCCGCCCAGGACCGCATCAACCGGCTAAGGATAGTGAGCAGGAGGTAAATGTCTTGGAGCCGTGGTGCCTTTCTGACTCGGCCGGGCCTGGACATCCCACTCCGACTGTGTGTAAGTGACAAGAACACACCCTTGTTTGGTCCAGCCACGCCGCTGTGGGCTTCCTGTCACATCCGTCCAAACACCACCCTAAGGAAAGGGTCCCCGAGGCCCCTGTAGGAGGGGTTCAACACTCCACTGCAGGTGTGGGCAGTGGGAGGGATGGATAGCTGTTCCCAGGGACACCCACCAAGTGGCTGCTCCCTGACATCGAGGGAATGTCACAGAGGCCAGTGTGACGGGAAATCCTTTATTCCTCTTGCAGGATGTTGGACTTTGACCCAGATGTCTTAATCCTTTCAGTCTGCTGTAACAAAATGCTGTAGACTGGGTGGCTTACAAACAACAGACATTTATTTCTCACAGTTCTGGAGGCTGGAAGCTGAGATCAGGGTGCCAGCATGGTCAGTTCTGGTGAGGGCCCTCTTATGGGTTACAGATGGCCACCCTCTCCCTGTGTCCTCACATGGCAGAAAGAGGGTGAGGGAGCTCTCTGGGGCCTCTTGTATAAGGGCATTAATCCCATTGGTGAACACTCCACCCTCGTGACCTAATTACCTCCCAAAGACCCACACACACACCTTCTAATACCATCACATTGGGGGTTAGACTTTGACATATGAATTTTGGGGGACACAAGCATACAATCCATAACACCAGACCTGCACTTGTGAAGGTCAGAGGTTTAATAACTGTCTCAGTGAAAGAATGTGTCAGTTTAAATATTACTGTATTTTGAAAATGTATAAGACAAAAAGTCAAGTTCATACAGGACTTTAAGTAAAATTTCCATATATGCATTTCCTCTCTCCTTTGTCTCCTCATCTCTGTGTAGTGGGGAGAGTAAAACCCTCCTCTTAGACTTTCTGTGAGGATGAAACAAGCCCGTGTTTATGAGGACTTGGGAGCGTGCCCAGCACATAGTAGGCCCTCAATAAGTACTTGCTTGGAAAAACCATCAGGTGTCACATTTTTAGCAGTGTCCTTCAGAATAATACTGCCTTACCCTGATTCATCACACTGGCTGATAGTTAAAAGCAAGTCTCAGGAACATCCCAGCATCTGCCCTGCCCAAGGCCACCATGCTTAGTAATCATCACTATAGCTGTTGGTTGTTGAGCGCTGCCTGCCTGCCAGTCATGGGGCTGAGGGTGTACGTGCATCAGCTCATTTAATCCTCACCAGAGCCTTATGAGGGCAGGACTCAAATAACAGTAAAACAGAGCGGTTGAGAGCATTCATTCTACAGTTCAGTACACCCAGTAGAAACTCCAGATTTGACCTCTGCTTCCAGCCAAGGTTTAGAGGTCTCAAAAGACTTTATTCCTGTGATAAGAAGAAGGAAAACAAACAAACAAAATTGAAAGTATATGTTTCTATGAAGCTAGCAAAAAGTGAACACAAGGAAGCCTTGATGAACTAAATTCCCAAGAGGACTGAGACTTTCATAGGTGAACAGGAAACTGAGGCAGCTTCCATAACCTGGTCTGGGTAAGAGCAATGCTGCCATAGATGGAGAGACTTCGCAAAGATAAGGGGAAATCAGCCAGATCTTGGAAAACAGAGTGGGTTTGTGGTACAGATTGGAGTCTGGAAGAGCACCAAACACAAGGACACTTGGCCCAGAAATTTCCTCCTCTGAGTTTTGCCAAGAAAACAGAAATAGGGTAGAGGATGGTAAGTAGAAGGAAAAAGCATAATCCCAAGCATTCTTATGGTGATTGGATTCTGGGGCTCTGCCAGAGCTGAATCCAAAGATGCACCAAAAATATCTGAAATTGAAGCCAAATGCCTACCAGTTCAAATGATAAAAAGGTCAGTGGCCCAGGAGACTGGGGACTGGGCTAACCACAGAGAACATGGTTGAATTAAAACTGCAGCCCAGGGCTTCCCTGATGGCGCAGTGGTTGGGAGTCCGCCTGCCGATGCAGGGGACACGGGTTCATGCCCTGGTCCGGGAGGATCCCACATGCCGCGGAGCGGCTGGGCCCGTGGGCCATGGCCGCTGAGCCTGCGTGTCCAGAGCCTGTGCTCCGCAACGGGAGAGGCCATGACAGTGAGAGGCAAATCTCATCCTGTTCTAGGAGGAATCTGAAGGATCACCCCTGCACCAGATGGAAGAAAGTGCTTATAGTCAACATGAGTGTGTATACAATAATATTATTCTACACATTCAAGAAACTCAATGAATACCAAGTAAGATAAATTCAAAGAGATCCATATAGTAGGACCTCAATTATGTTGAAACCACAAAGAGAAAATCTTAATAACAGCAAGAGAAAAACAACTCGTCGGTAAAGGCAAACAACAATACAATAATAGCTGATTTCTCTCGTCTAAAAGGATGGAATCCTGGGGCAGTGAAATGACACATTTAGAATGCCAAAGAAAAAATTGTCAATCAGGAATTGTGTATCAAGTGAAACGATTCCTCAAAAATGAAGTAAAATAGAGACATTTTTAGATAAATGAAGACTGAGAGACTTTATTGCTAGCAGACCTGCCTTACAAGAAATATAAAGTCCTCTGGGGGAAAGGAAATGAATCCAGATCTTAACTTAAATCCATGGGAAGAAGTAAAGAGAAATAGAAATGGTAAATATGTAGGTTTATGTACCAGATAAACATGTTTTTCTCTTACTTCTTCCCTTAACTTCCAAAAGACATGTTTGCATAAAGCAATAAGTATGACACTGCAGTGTTGTGTTTATAACATATATACATATGGATAGATAGATAGGTAAATAGATAGAATGATTTGTTGTCTATGACAATAATAGCACAGAGGAGAGGGGGATGGAATTGAACTAGACTGGAGCAAATGTTCTGTGTTTTACCAGAATTGAGTTAGTGTCAATCTGTGGTTAAATGCATATTGTAATGCCTAAAGCAATCACTGTGGGGGGAAGAAACTTAAAATGTCATTTAAAAATCAACAAAAGAATTAAAAGGGTATACTAAAAATATGTATTTAACACAAGAGAAGGCAGTAATGAGGAACAGAGGGGGAAAAGGCATACAGAAAACAAATAGCCAAATGGCAAATATAAATCCAAACATATTAATAATTACATTAAATGTGAATGGTCTGAACATCCCAATCAAAAGGCAGATGTTGTCTGACTGGGTGAAAAAGCAATATCCAGCTAGAGTCTACCTACAGAAGACACACCTTAGATTCAAACACACGAATAGGTTGGAAGTAAAAGGATGGAGAAAGATAAACCATGCAGTTAACATAAACTTACCGTGTCACCCAGCAATTCCACTCCAAAGAATCTTCCCAAGAACAGTGAAAGCATATGTCCACACGAAACCATGGACCTGAATGTTCACAGACGACATTATTCATAATAATGAAAATCTTGAAACAATCCAAATGCCCAAAGACGAACGTATAAACAAAACGTGATGGACTCATACAATGAAATACTATTCGGCAGTTAAGAAGTACAGACATAAGCTACAACATGGATGAACCTGAAAAAAATTATGCGAATGGAAAGAATCCAGACAAAAGATTACATATTATCTGATTTCATTTATATGAAATGTCCCAAATTTATGAGAGAGAGAAAGCAGATCAGCAGTTGTTTAGGGGTGAGGATGGGAGAAAGGATGAATTGCAAATGGGCATGAAGGAACATTTTAAGGTGGTTGAAATGTTCTAACACTGGATTGTGAAGATGGTTGCTCAGCTACAGATTTACTAAAAATTATTGAATTGAAAAAAGTATACATTTAACAACCAAAAAAAAAAAGATATATGACAGAAATTTTGCTTCTGTCCATCTGCCTTAATGTTTGGAAACACTTTAAAATACAAATAAAAATTGTTTGTAGGGCTTCCCTGGTGGCACAGTGGTTGAGAGTCCGCCTGCCGATGCAGGGGACACGGGTTCGTGCCCCGGTCCGGGAAGATCCCACATGCCGTGGAGCGGCTGGGCCCGTGAGCCACGGCCGCTGAGCCTGCGCGTCCGGAGCCTGTGCTCCACAACGGGAGAGGCCACAGCAGTGAGAGGCCCGCGTACCGCAAAAAAAAAAAAAAAATTATATTTCTTTCTATTGCCTAAATATAATCCATTGGGAAATAAAGTAGTAATTGATAATGCACTTTTTCTAGTACAAAGTCATGGTTAAATATCATTGTAATATGGACATAAAGAAGAATAATTTGTATTTTACCAAAAAATATTTTAATGAAGGTGAAATAAAGACATTTCCAGAAATATTACAGCTGAGAGAATTCATAGCCTGCAGACTCTCTGTACCAGAGATGCTAAAGGGAGCTCATTAGGCTGAAGAGAAATGATACCAGATGGAAATGCAGATCTAATAGAAAGGAATAAAGAGTGCCAGAAATGCAAATACACGGGTAAACATAGAAGACTATTTTCTCTCTTTCCTAATTTCTTTAAAAGGCAGTTGACTTTTTAAAGCAAAAATAATGCCATATTGTGGAGTTTATAACATATATAGAAGCACGGTATAACCCAGGGGAAAGACAAGAGAGGAGTAATTATATCGTTGCAAGTTTCTTGTGTTATGCAGAAGTTCCTTAATACTAATTAAACATACACTGTAAGAATACATGCTTTATTTAATCTCTGAAGCAACCACTAAAAAAATTCAAATAAATGAAAATTAAGAAAGTACAGCTGCAAAATCAATAATAGAATACTACAACATACCTGATTCATTCAAAAGAAGACGGAAAAAGAGAAACCAGGAACAAAGATCAGATAGGATAAATAGAAAACAAACAGCAAGATAATGGACTGAAACTCAACCACATAAATACTTAACATTAAATGTATTAATAGTCCGACTGCATAAAATTAAAAATTAATTGTCGGACTGCATAGAAAAGCAAGACCTAACTGCGTGCTGTTTATAATAGGTGCACTATAAATATAAAGATACAGGTAAGTAAAAGGATGAAAAACTTACAATGCAAACACTAATTACAAGAAAGCTGATGTAACCGTATTAATATCAATAAAGTAGACTTTGAGGCAAGAAGTGTTACCAGAGATAAAGAGGGATATTTCTTAATAATTAATAGGTCCATTCATCAAGATGACGTAACAATCCTAAATATGTCTGTGCCTATTAACAGAGTTTCAAAATACGTGAAATGAAAACTGACAGAACTAAGTGGGAAATAGTTAAATTCACAATCATCGTTGGGTAGGCAACTCCCTTGTGGTAAGATTGCCTCCAAAGACAGCCAATACCAATTCCTCCAGCCTCCAGCCATGTGCCATGCCTTCCAACATGAGATGGAGCTGTTTTCCTGCTCCTTCAACCCAGACTGTCCTTGTGACTTGCTTTGACCAGCTGAATTTAGCAGAAGTGACACTATATCAATTCCAGCCCAAGTCCTTAAGAGGCATGGAAGATTCTCTTTCACTCTCTTGGACTAGACTATTGAATATGAAAGACAGGGAAGCCCCTTGGAGGACAGCTGTTGCGACCTAGGCAACAACAAGTACCAAGGCCTCAGACGTGTGAGTGAGTCTTCCAGATGGTTGCAACTGTACAGGTGACACCAGCTAACACTTCAACAAGAAGAAATGCCCAGTGGACCCACAGAATCATGGGGAACGATGAGTTGTTTTAAGCCATGAAGTTGTGGGGTGGTTTGTCATGCAGCAATCCATCATTGAAACACGCCTTTCATCGTAGTCGGTGGAACCAGCAGACAAAAGCCAGTGAAGACAGCAGCTTTACCGCATGGGGACGGCATCCTCTGTATGCCCACACCCCCACCCACACACTTTGCTGCAGCTGCCCAGCCCAAAGGAGGGGTCGTGGGAAGTCCCCAAGGAGGGCCAGTGACTCTGAGAGGTGGAAACAAGAGAAGGTGAGGAGCGAGATGTCCAGTTGGCTGAGATTCTGGAGCTCTTACTGCAACTGTTCTTCCAGGGCAACAATGAAAGGCGTGTAACATTTGGACAAGGTGTAGGGGGGATGATGGCACAGCAGCAGACGCAGCTTTGACGCGGATGCTGACTTACTCCTTCGTGAAAACTCTATGATGGTCAAAACTAGCTCTATCAGAAAAAAATGGTCCCAATCCTGCCAAGGAGGAAGTGTCCACACTCGCTGGAGCCCCGCTAGGCTAGGGATTTTTTTCATGTGTTTTCTATTGTTTAGTGGGTGGTGAGGTGATGCGAGCCACAGAAACAAAAGAAGAAATGGGTCCAAACTCATCATATTGTATACATTAAATATCTATAGCTTGTTGTATAGCAAATATACTTCAATAAAGCTGTGAAGGAGGAAGAGGAGGAGGAGAAATAAAAGGAGAAGAAGAAATGGGTGACTACATCTGCTCTGCTCCTACTCTATATCCTGGTTTCGGAAATCTACCATCTTCCTGGGGATGATGACTTCAGGAAGAGAAAAGAAAAGGCCGTTAAAAGAGTAGTTGAGGGCTTCTCTGGTGTCACAGTGGTTGAGAATCTGCCTGCCAATGCAGGGGACACGGGTTCGAGCCCTGGTCTGGGAGGATCCCACATGCCGCAGAGCAACTGGGCCTGTGAGCCACAACTACTGAGCCTGCACTCTAGAGCCTGTGCTCCACAACAAGAGAGGCCGCGATAGTGAGAGGCCCACGCACCGCGATGAAGAGCGGCCCCCACTTGCCACAACTAGAGAAAGCCCTCACACAGAAACAAAGACCCAACGCAGCCATAAATTAATTAATTAATTAAAAAAAAAGAAACTCAAGGCTAAAATTAGGGAGTTGTTAACTACCAAAAAAAAAAAAAGAGTAGTTGACATCTCGGAGGCGGATGAGAGACACATGGCTCTTCAGGAACGTACAGGCCAACCTGAGCAAGGAAAGCCTGATTTTTAGCTTTCCCTGCAGGAGTGAGATGTTTGATGAGGAAGAAGCCCTGAGGGGCTATTACTAGGTGCTGGGTAGAGCTCGGTGGCAGGAGCTCTGGGCCACCTGAGCTCCCTTCAGCAATTGGAGGCGGGTCCCTGGGCCATGGCAGCCTTGAATAGCCGAGCACCCAGCTAAGCCCTGCCCACCTCAGCAGACACCCGGGCAACCCTGAGACACACGAGCAGACCCAGCCAAGATCAGCAGGGCCAGCCAGCCCATCTCAGCATCCGTCAACCTCCCGCTGACCCTGAGATTCATGAGAGAACCAGGCTGAGGCCTGCAGAGAGCAGCCAACCTCCAGCTGACCCCGACATGCAGGAGTGAGCCCACCTGAGGTCAGCAGAACTGTCAGCCAAGTTCAGCCCAAGTTAGTCAATCCCGGCCAGCCTGCAGATTCATTATCAACATCAAGCTGGACAGGCCTGGGCGCCCCCGGCAGGGCCCTGGGGCAGAGACGTGCTTTCAACAAATGGCGCTGAAACAGCTAGACAGTTACATGCGAAAGGAAGGGAGGGAGGGAGGGAGGGTTGGAGAGACGGAGCGAGGGACTGAGAGGGAAAGAAAGAAAGATCTAAGCACAGACCTTTCACCCTTCACAGAAATTAACTCCACAATTATACCCCAATAAAGATGTTAAAAAAAAAATTAACTCCAAATGGATCATAGACTTAAATGTGAAATGTAAAATTATAAAGCTCCTACAAGATAATATAGAGGAAAACCTAGATGACTTTGGGTATAGTGATGACCTTTTAGATCCAACATCAAAAGCAAAACCCATGAAAGAAATTATTGATAAGCTAGACTTTATTAAAATGAAAAACTTCTGCTCTGTAAAAGACAGTATCAAGAGAATGAGAGAGGGACTTCCCTGGTGGTCCAGTGGTTAAGAATCCACCTTCCAATGCAGGGAATGCAGGTTCGATCCCTGGTCGGGGAACTACGATCCCACATGCCGCGGGGCAACTAAGCCCGCCCGTCGCAACTACTGAGCCCGCGCACCTCAACTAGAAAGCCCATGTGCCTCAAACTACAGAGCCCACGCACTCTGGAGCCCCCACGCCACATGGAGAGAAGCACTTGCACCACAATGAAAGATCCCGCGTGCTGCTACAAAGACCCAACGCAGCCAAAAATAAATAAATAAAATAAAAACAGAGAGAACAAAAAGATAAGCCACAGACTGGGAGAAAATAATTGCAAATGATATATCTGACAAAGTACTATTATCTAAAATATACAAAGAAGTCTTAAAACTCAACAATAAGAAAGCAAACACCATGATTAAAAAAATGGGTCAAAGACCTTAACAGACACTTCATCAAAGAAAATAGTCAAATGCAAAATAAACATGAAAAGATGCTCCACATCATATGTCATCAGAGAAATGCAAATTAAAACAACGTGATACCACTACACACCTATTAGAACGGTCAGGATTTTTAGGGCAGTGAAAATACTTTATATGATACTATAATGATGGATACAGATTATTATACATTTGTCCAGACCCACAGAATGTACAATACCAAGAGTGAACCCTAATGTAAACTATGGAATTTGGGTGATAACAATGTGTCAATGTAGGTTTATCAACTGTAACAAATGTACCATCTGATGGGGGTGGGCATGTTGATAAGGGAAAAGGCTATGCATGTGTGGGGTCAGGGGGTCATATTGGAAATCTGGATACCTTTCATTCAATTTTGCCTTGAATCTAGTCTCCTCTAGAAAATTAATTCTTAAAAAAAGAAACTGGAGGACATTAATGAAGAGCTGGAAACTGACAACTCTTTACTTGGGCTTAAAATAGGGGCTTTTAGAAAAGGATGTATCAAAGAGCAATCTAAACATACAGAACAAGTTGAGGTGATGGCTGGCATTACACGAAACCTTCAGTCTTTAGAAGATTCATCAAAACACATCCAATATCAAGTACCTGCAACTGCAACAGGCTTCAAAATGCATCAGAAGAAAAAAAGAAGAGCTTTAGACAATGCTAAAAGGTGCTTTGGATGAAAATGATGATCTGTAGGGATGCATGAAGCTGCTTTCACAAGAAGCCAAAGAAGGAAAAGGGAGAGTGAGTGAACATATTAAACACAATGAAATGTTAGCGAATTCTGAAGAAAATCTGATCAAGCCTCAAGTGGCCACTTGCTACAGAGAAGCAATTGGCTGGCGTTCTTAGAAGACAAGGTGGATGGTGGCAGCTTGGAGTCAGCTATAACGAATGCACCAGAAAACAGGAGACTTCTTAGAAGATGAATCAAAAGGACTTTTGAAGAAACTGATTGATGCCACTCAACGAAAGGGTTATTTTAAAACACTTTAAAAGAAATAGAATGTACACTAAATTCGTCGAAGAAGATGAAATAGCCAGTGCCCTCATATTTAAAGTCTTCAAACTAAGAAAGCTTCACTGAAGTTAGAAAAACACAAAAAGGGAGAGGCAATAATACCAGCAGAAATTTCAAGTCCTTCCTGAATTACAGCAAGAAAAATAAACGAATGTTCGCCAAGTAATCCAATCTAGAGAGAATTTGCTGTTTAACGTTATAGGAGAATCTTTCCAAAGCAGATGGCAAGGTCAGCTGGGCTGGATACCTACAGCGTACAAGCCAAAATTCCATCAGAAGAAGAATTCAAGAGACTCATGGGCTATTACTGAAGCCAGCTTATTTCCCATGAGAGAAAAAGCTCATGATAATGTGGCTAAGCGCTCTGTTGGCTGAAAGAAACCTTGATAATGTAAGAAAAGCATTTCATACATCAGACAAAAAATACTGAGGAAGAACTTTAATCTTTTGAAGACCACCTTATGTCCCTGATGTTCCAAATGGACATACGGCAGAGTCCCAGAGGACCACTAGAGGGGGGTACCAGGTGAAGTACAGGACGCCTGGTTAAACTGACAAATATTACCCCAGCCAGGTCAATATCGCCGGCCATAAATGATGCTGTAACATATTATCTTCGATGGGATGTGATGAAGATGGCACTTTACCTCTGTGATCTTCCTCCCCCAAACCCATAAACCCCTATCTAATCATGTGAAAACCATCAGACAAATCCCCTCTTAGAGGGACGTTCTACAAAATACCTCAGAACTGTCCAACAGTCATGAAAAACAAGGAAAATCTGAGAAACTGTCACAGCCAAGAGGAGCCTAAGGACATGTGATAACTAAATGTCCTGTTGGATCCTGAGTGAGATCCTGGAAGAGAAAAAGCACATTAAGTAAAAACTAAGGAAATTTGAATAAAATATGACCTTTAGTTAATAATAATGTATCAATATTGAGTCATTAATTGTAATAAAAGTACCATACAAATGTAAAAGTTCCATACAGAGGGGAAATGGGGTGTGAGGCATATGGGAACTCTCCATACTATATTTACAATTTTTCTGTAAACCTAAAACTGTTCTAAGAAAAGCTAATTTTTTAAAAAGTCTGTGAGAATACAGGAGATTTGAACAATATTATCAAACAACCTGTCGTAATGGACATTAATAGAACTTTAAACCCCAAACTGCAAAATACACATTTTTTTCAAGTGCACATGGAATGTTTGTCAATGTCTACTATACACTGGACCATAAAGTGATTCTCAACAAACTTGAAAGGAAAAGGATTGAAATTATATAGCGTATGTTAGAGAATGTTCTTTGAACACAGTAGAAAGAAATTAGCAGTCAATTACATAAGATCTCTCTCAAATCTCCAAATATTTAGAAATTAAAGAGCAATCTTCACAGTATTCCATGTGTCAAAGAAGAAATCACAAGGAAAATAAGAAAATATTTTGATATAAGTGGAAATTAAAACCTAACACAACAAAATTTATCCTGGCCTTTGGCTTCTCCATCTATGATTGATGATGTGATTGGGACCTCATCCAGTCCCACGACTTTAAATTCCATATCTAAGCTGCTGAATCCCAAATTTATATCTCCAGCCCAGCCTCTGCCCAGAACTCACATATCAAATTATTTGATGTCTCCTAGATGCTTGAAGGGCATCTCAAACCCAATATGGCTAGGAGAGCTCTTAATTGTCCTCCCTACAGCTTCTCATTTCACCACCATCCATCCGGTCCCTTGGCCCCAAACCTACGAGTCATCTCTCTCCTTCCCACCTCCCCACACTTTTATCTCTCTCCAAGTTCTTCTTATTCTACCTCCGAACAGATCTGGAATCTACCCACTTCTCTCCATATCCCTCACTGTATGTCTCAGGGCCTGGGACAAAGTAGATGTTCAATAAACAAAACTTGGGGTGGAGGATGAACCCCTCTTTCCCAGGTCAGGGGACTTGGAAAGCTAAATTAGAAACCAGAAGTTTGCTTAGGATGGTTTGATGGTCTTTTACAGCAGAGTGTGGGAAAACCTGACGGCTTCACCCTGTTGTCTAGTTTGCTCCGGACTTCATGCATCCCTCCCTTGAACTTGATTCACTTCCATCCTCTAGCAAGTAGGTGACACTTACTTGAGTTGGCTGAATGGATGAGTTTCTGAAAGCCGTCTGGTCCCTGCCCGTTGAGCTCCGTGTTCTGCCTCTTTCCCGTTAATAGTCTTTCCTCACCCCGCCCGGGTGCAGCATGGTTAGTTAACTCTCAGCTTTCTTGGGTTTCAACACATTATAATCTCATGGCCCAACCCTAGTAGGATGCTGCTCAACCTTCGAAGCCCAAATTTACAAGTATTTCTTACAGTAAGTAAGTCACTTATTTCAACCATTATACTTTGATTCTTTTAAATTTCATTCTAAAGATAACATTCATCTAAGTGTATGAGTTTGCTAAGGCTGTCATAACAAGTAACAGAGACCGGCTGGCCTAAACCACCTAAATTTATTTTCTCATAATCCTGGAGGTAGAAGTCCAGGCTCAAGTCAGGAGGGCTGGTTTCTTCTGAGGCCTCTCTCCTTGGCTTGTAGATGGCCGTCTTCTCCCTGTGTCTTCACGTGGTCTTCCTTCTGTACATGTCTGTGTCCTAATCGCCTCTTTTTTAAAGATATCAGTTATATGGGATTAGGGCCCACCCTAATGGCCTCATTTTAACTTAATCACCACTTTAAAGGCCCTCTCTCCACCTACAGTCATATTCTGAGGAACTGGGGGTTAGAACGTCAGCATAGGAATTGGGGAGGTGACAATTTAGCTCATAACACCATGAGTCGTTAATTCCTAGACTTTCTTTTTAGTATTGACAGCAATAATTACAGAAAAAAAGGAAATCCTTAAGCACAGCCTGAAAGACAGCTCAAGGTCTAAAGCAAGATGCGTCCCACACCCAGGTCAAAGCTGACAACATCCACATTCCCTGAACAAGTACAAATGGCGGGGTCTGCAGACAAACAGGAACTTCACTCTTACCTTGTGGGTGAAACATAGCTGCATCGTAAAATATGAATATGAAAGAATGGACAAGGCAACGAAGACTCATATAATTCCACTGTCTCCTGATTGAATTTCCACTTCTGAAAAAAATACAGGCTCCATATTTGATAAAAGGGTTAATCTCTAGTCCAGCTGTCCTCCCGCAATGACTCGTCACCATCCAGCTCTCCACTTCAGTGACACCTCCTCCTGGAAGCCCACCCTGACCCCTTATCCATTCTTAAACATCACTGTTTTATTTTCTTCAAAGCATGTAACACTCGGGAATAATCACATTTATTTACTTGATTATTTCTGGTCTCTTTTCATTAGAATAGAAGATGCAAGGGAAAGGTAGGGTCCTTGCCTGTCTTGATTCACTCCTAAATCCTTACAGCCCGGCCCGTAAGACACCCTCCATCAGCGGGTGTTGAGTGCATGAAAAAATAGCTGCTACATTTATGAGTCGATTTGGCTTTAGAGTGACTTTTACAAGTTCATCTACCAAATTGTACTTCTCTGAATCAAAAACGTTGAAAATGTTTGCCTTCTTCGATGAGAGGTGTCTCGAAATTCTAGCAGGGAAGTAAAATCGAGGGGGGTGATGCGAAGGTGAAATTGAAAATTAGCAGAAGCGCCGCCCTGGAGGTGGCCACCAGGAGGCGCCACCTAATCGCCCTGAGCAGGCTGGGGAGGTGCCAACCTCAGCCCGGGCCGGCGGACCCTGGGCGTGGCCACCGCCACTTCCAAGTTCTTCGTTCCCAAACGCGCCCCTCCTTCCCTCCAGGTACCCCGACGGAAGGAAGAGGGGCCCGGCCTGCGATGGGGTTCCCAGGAAGAAGGCTGGCTGCAAATATATTTCCCCCACAAAAGCAACTACAAAACAGAATTCCTAGGAATCAGCTTTATGAACTGTGTAAAAAAGCACAAAACTTTCCTGGGGACCATAAAGCTTAAATGGCGAGACAAACCATATTCCTGGATAGGAATGTAGACTCTCCCCCAAATTAAAGCAAATCCAATAAAAACCCCAATAGGTTTTTGCAGACAAGTCGAAAATTCATTCTAAAATGTGTCTTGAAAAGCCAATACGTTACAATCGTCAAGAGAGTCTTTCTAAGTGCGCAGGCAAGGAAGAAATCGTAATGGAAAATCTGATGAATTTCTATATCAAAATAGTCCCTGAATGCAATCAAAAGGCAGGTGTCGAAGTGGAAAAACACCAGTGATTTCTGATGGACAGAGCTAATAGTCCTAATATACAAAGAGATCTCTGTTTTTTATGAAGAGAAACACACGAGTAGAAAAACTGGGAAAGGACACAGGCAGAACCCTAAAGAGTAGGGTCAGGAGCCGCCTGGCCAGGGTTGTGGGGTTTATCCTGAATGAACTGAGAAGTCAGAGGCAGGCTTGGGGAGAAGCAGGGCTTGGTTGATTTACTTTTAAAAGTGCGCCCTCTGGTGGCTGAAGCGAGAACAGATTTTTGCGGGAGCCGGGAAAGGTGGGGAGGACCCTGCAAAGGGTCAGGAGAAAGACCAGGTGAGGTGATGGCGTGGACCAAGGTGGGAGAAGCGGTCGGATATGGATAGACTTTGGACCAGGGAAGTTGCTGGTAGATTCAGTGCGGGGTGGGAGACAAATAAGAGGCACCAGGATGATCAAGATCTGGCGTTAGCTGCTAGAACAGAGTCGTCCTCGCTCAAGTGTGGAAGACTGGGGAGGAGCAGGTATGAAAGAGGAAGTGCTTTGATGAAGGGAGTATAAACAGTCACAGCTTTTCTAAAGGGCAGGTTGTCAATATGTATCAAAATATTTCGCAAGAGGTAGGCCATTTAAACCAGCAGACCCACTTGTAGCAATGTATCTTCGGAAAATAGCAAGCTAGGAAGCAAGGAAGCACACAGCATACAAGTATCTTCATGGCTGCTTTGCTTGGAAGAGCAAAATTTTGGAATATTCTTCAATCAATAACATATGGCACATCAAAGGATACAATTCTATACACTCATTAAACTACAATCTGTATTTGATGACATGGAAAGCTGTTCAGAACATTTTGTTAACTGAAAAAAGCCGATTAGAGAACTGCGTAATTCCACTTTTTACAGGATAAACTTTGTGAGTATATATATGCATGTAGAGAAGACCTAGAAGAATATACACCAATTGTGTATCGATACTGATAACAGAAGTTATCCTAGCAAAGCGTAATTTTGGACAAGGCTGCTGCTTTGGGTTGAATTGTGCCCCCCAAATTCATATGTTGAAGTCCTTAACCCTCAGTACCTCAGAATATGACCTTATTTGGAAATAGAGTTGTTGCAGATGTAATTAGTTAAGATGAGCTGATGAAGATGGGCCTTAATCCAATATGATTGGTGCCCTTATTAAAGGGGAAATTTGGACACGGACATACATATGGAAAACTCCATGTGAAGATGAAGGAAGAGACTGGGTGATGCTTTCACACACCAAGGAACGCCAAAGTTTGCCAGTTAATCAGCAGAACCTGGGGAGAGGCGTGGAGAAGATTCTCCTTCCAGACCTCAGAAGAAACCAACCACGGCACTAGGAGACTATGAACTATGAAACAAAAAATTTCCATTGTTTGAGCCACTCAATTTGTGATACTTTGCTATGGCTGCCCTCGCTAACTAATACAGCTGGCTTCCTATATTGTCTGAAATTTCTCCAATATGCAAACATTTACTGCATCCTCAGAAAAACAAAGTATTTCCATTTAAATTTTAAAAAACTTTACTAGAAATTAAGTCTCATATAACGTGATGGGGTAAAAAAAAACGATTCAAAATATATTTCAAATTCTTATACCTGTTGATGATATTTTTATTTTTTATGAGCAGTGTTCTGAAAAATTCTGATAAAATAGTACTACTCTTTTTCAAATGATTTAAATGGAACCTACCTCCCACCCACCCCGCACCAACTGGGGAGGCTACAGAGAGGAAGCAGCAGTAGTGGCAGAGCTGGTGGGGTTTGAACTGTATGCCCTTTGTGAAGAGTAGTGAGGATGTTCACTGCAGCATTGTTTATAATAGTGAAAAACTGAAAGTAATCCCAAAATAACCGGCAGCAGAAAGTTATTTGAGTTATGATACCTCCAGTTCTGTGCTGTTTATTATCTCATTTAAGCCTAATATTATCACTTAATTATTATTACCTATGAAATAGGTAATATTTCCCCCAATTGGTAGGCAGAGACATAATGAACATGAGAACGAATGTTTTATCTTCACTAGTAATAAAAAAAATGTTAAAGAAGAAGAACAGAACAAATCTGAAAAAGAATATTCACTTTTTTAAAAGGCGGAAATAAAGTAACTAGAAAAGAGAAAAACAGAATTGATAAATCTAAGACGTTCTTTTAAAAAATACATAATTAGCAAATGTCTGGCACTTAAAATTTTTTGAATAAAAAATTGACAAAATGTTATATTATTAAATAGAGCTACCATATGATCCAGCAACCCCACTCTTGAGTATACATCCAGAAAAAAATGAAAACTCTAATTTGGAAAGATACATGCACCCCAGTGTTCATAGCAGTACCATTTACAATAGCCAAGACATGGAAACAACCCAAGAGCCTATCAACAGACGACTGGCTTAAGAAGATGTGGTATATATACAATGGAATATTACTCAGCCATATAAAAGAATGAAATATTGCCATTTGCAGCAACATGGATGGCCCTAGAGAATATCATGATTAGTGAAGTCAGACAGAGAAAGACAAATGCTATATATCACTTATATGTGGAATCTAAAAAATAATACAAGTGAATCTATATGCAAAACAGAAACAGACTCACAGATGTAGAAAACAAACTTATGGTTACCGAAGTGGTGGCAGGGGGCAAATTAGGAGTATGGGATTAACAGATTAAAAACTACTCTACATAAAATAGATAAGCAACAAGGATTTACTGTATAGCACAGGAAAATATATTCAATATCTTGTAATAACCTATAATGGAATATAATCAGAAAAAATAAAAATAAAAATCACTATGCTGTACACCTGAAACTAACACAATATTGTAAATCAACTATACTTCAATTTAAAAAATTATAATGTTGAGGTATATGTTTTTACTTATCAAATTAAAGGACGCATTTTAAATGACTTCACCAAAGGTAGTATAGCCACTTCTCACAAATATGGCTGATGATAAATTGAAAAAAAAAATTCTGGAGAGGACCACGGCAGTGTTTGAAAAAAACAATCTATGAGATGAGACAAAGATTTACACACAAAGAGGTTCATGAATATGAGACAATTTTTAATCATGCCAGATGTATTTGTTTTATATTGCTGCTGTAACGTATTATCATAAATTTAATGCAACACAGCTTCCTCATCTCAGAGTTCTGTAGGTCAACAGTACAGGTGGGCTCTGCTGTTTCCTCTGTGCCTAGCCTCACAAGGTCAAAAGCAAGGTTCCAGTCAGCTTGGGCTCCTTATCTGGAGGCTCTGGAGGGGGATGTTCTCCCAGGCTCACTCAGGTTGTTGGCAGAACTCAGTTCTGTGTGGGTGTAGGATGGAGGTCTCCGTTTTCTTGCTCTCAGCTGGGAGCCTCTCTCCTGGCTTTAAGGGCACCTGTTTCCCTGACAACACCTCCCCCCAGCCCACATCATCTTCAAACCAGCAACACCGCATCCAGCCCTTCTCATAGTTCAAATCTCTCTCCATCCTCCTTCTGCCACATCTTTCTCACTCTAACTGGAGAAAGTTCTCTGCTTTTAAGGGCTTATGTGATTAGACTGGGCTTGCACAGATAATCCACGATAATCTCCCTATTTTAAGGTTCATAACCTTAATTACATCTGCAAAGTTCCTTTCACCATGCAAGGTAACAAATTCACAGGATGCAGAAATTAGGATATGGGGAGCGGGGGTGGGTGGGTATTCTGCCTACAACATGAGAAAACGCTGAAATTATTTTTAAAAGAAAAAATCAGGGTTTCTCGACCTTGGCACTATTGACATTTTACACTGGATAATTTTTTGTCTTGTGCATTAAAGGATGTTCAGCTGTATCTCTTGTTTCTCTGCCCACTAGAGGCTGGTAGCACCTACCCTGCCCCCTCCTCCTCCCCCACTGTGACAACTGAAAATGTCACCAAACACTGCTAAGTGTTCCCTGAGGGTCAAAATTGCCCTCAGTTGAGAACACACACACACACACACACACACACACACACAGGCATACACACAAAATGTGGTTCCAGTTTTGTAAAAAAACACAGCACAAACATACTTACACACAGAGAGTAAGAAATATTGGAGAAAAAATAACAGAACACTAACAGTGGTTATTGTGGGTTTTGTCATAATAGTTGTTTTGTTTCTTTATGCTTTTCTCTGCTTTTCAAGTTTGAATAACTATTACTTTTAAGCATTATTTTACTAAGCAATTTCTCCCCAAATAGATTTCCAAACACGAAATCTGTGTCTTTATTCTTAGGAGAAGTCCTATATGGCATTTCACTGTTCTTGTGAGGTACTGCTGAATTTTTGTATCTCTATTCATAACTAAGATTATGTTTTTCTCTTTTATTTGTCAGATTTTTGTATCAGAAGACATAAACTATACCTAAAACTAATCAAAGCATCAGTAGAATTAACTATTGCTTTAGTTGGAAAGAATTATCCAGTTAAGTGGTCTGGCTGCTCAGAACCATTTTTTGAGATAATTGCTTGAGAACTTTTTCCAGTAGTTTCCTTTATTATAGGGCATTGTGATCTTCTACTTTTTTTTTTTTTTAATTTCTGGCTGTGTTGGGTCTTTGTTGCTGTGCATGGGCTTTCTCTAGTTGCGGTGAGCAGGGGCTACTCTTCGTTGTGGTGCTCGGGCTTCTCATTGCAATGGCTTCTCTTGTTGTGGAGCACCCACTCTAGGAGTGCGGGCTCAGTAGTTGCGGCATGCGGGCTCAGTAGTTGTGGTGTGCAGGCTCTAGAGTGCAGGCTCAGTAGTTGTGGCTCACAGGCTTAGTTGCTCCACGGCACGTGGGATCTTCCCGGACCAGGGCTCAAACCCGTGTCTCCTGCATTGGCAGGCGGATTCTTGACCACTGCGCCACCGGGGAAGTCCCCTTCTACTTCTTGAGTCCGTTTGGCCACTTATACTTCTCCATAAAATCATCACTTCAGAATATCTATATTAGATATGATTGTATATAAAATACATTATAATTTGTAATATCCACCTTGTCTATAGTTACATCTTCTTTCTATAGGATATAGAAATGTATTAATGTTTTCTCTCTTATTTATTAGATTTTCCAAAGATTTGTCTCTTTCTACTGATAGTTTTCAGCAGAACGCTCTCTTTGATATACTTAGCAGGTATAGCCATTATGGAAAACAGTATGAAGGTGCCTCAAAAAATTAAAAATAGAACTACCATATGATCTGGCAATTCCGCTACTGGAGATATAGCCAAAGGAAATGAAATCAGTATCTTGAAAAGATATCCGCACTCCCATGTTCATTGCAGCATTATTCACAATGGCCAAGACATGGAGACAACCTAAGTGTCCATTGATGGATGACTGGATAAAGAAGATGTGTGTGTATATGTAAAATAAATACTATTTAGCTGTAAAACTGAAGAAAATCCTGCCATTTGTGACAACATGGATGAACCTGGAGCATGTTATGCCAAGTGAAATAAACCAGACAGAGAAAGACAAATACTACACGTGAACTCATTTGTATGTAGAACCTTAAACAGTCTGACTCACAGAACCAGAGACAGCATGGTGGTTACCACAGGCTGGGGGGTGGAGGAAATAAGGAGAGGCTGGTCAAAGGGTACAAACTTTCATTTATAAGATGAATAAGTTCTGGGGAGCTGATAGAACTCGAAGGGTCGTGGGTATACACTTGTCTGAGACCATTGCATTTCCAGTAAGCCTCTCCACTGACCTTCTAGGGCTTAATTACCATCGTTAAGCCTTAAATAACCAGTGCTTTAAATTGTAATAAACCAGATGTTTTTTTAAGAACGGCACTCAACTACTCAATTTGGGGAAAGAGGTAAAACACATGTAAAAGTTCACATCTGGGGTTTTAGTTTTAAAATGAACTGTTGCAGGGGTTGATTCCAGGAGACCTTCCTACTGGGGCCAATCCTGGCTCCTCAACTGGGTTGATGGGGAGAGGCACGCGTCACAGGTGAGGGTGCGGCGGAGCAGCCCAAAGGCATCCCAGGTGAGATGAGGACTGAGCCTCCAGACACCCTGCCCTGCGGATCTTCCCATCACACTTGCCGTATCCTCCTGGGTGGGTGAGAAATGGCCAACAGGACCCTTCACTCAGCAACTGAGGCCACAGGTTACACAAGAGAGTGAAAGAGCAGGGGCTGCCCTCATTTCTCTGCTTCCAGTGTCCTCCGCATGCACCCCCAGGAAGGTTCTGCAGGAATTAAGGGTGAAGGAAAAAGGATGATGGAGAATGAAGGAGGTGTAGATGGATGCAGGATGCAGGATAAAGGCAAGCAATTGGGCACCTGGCCCTGAAGCCTCCTGCCAGGGCCCAGGACACGTCGGAAAAGGAAGTGGGAGGAGGGAGCGGTGTGGGTAGGTTCAGTGGGGGCTCCAGCATTTCCAAAGAGGAGGGTATGAAGTGGGATAGAGGGCACGGGGAGCTTGTCTAGAAGATGCATTTGCCTGGCAAACACGGTTTTAACAAAGACTGTATGTTCTGGAGATGCTGGTCTTGGAGAGGCAGCTGGAAGGGATAAAGCAGCGATGGGGACTGAGTCCATGCCTGATTGGATGGATGGATGGATGGATGCGATGGATGGATGGAGTGAGTTGAGTGAGTGGTTAAGGGAACCTTAGACTTCCCCAGGTCGGAGCAGCGCGCCCGGCAGCGGTCACTGCGAACCCAGCTGGCGGGAAGGGGGCGCAGGCGCGCAGGGCGCCAAGGCCCTCCCTTGGGGGGGGCGGGGGCGGGGCGGGCTGGGGGTGGGGTTAGAGAAAAGGACCCAACGCGATTCAAACTTCCGGTGCCTGCGGAGAACCGAGCGGCTGTGGTACAGATAGAGGCTGCACAGAGAGTGGCTGCACGGCCGGAGGCTGCAGGGCGGACGCGCGGCCTGGCGCAGCCATGGTGAAGATCAGCTTCCAGCCCGCGGTGGCCGGTATCAAGGGCGACAAGGCCGACAAGGCTTCGGCCTCGGCCTCGGCCCCGGCGCCCGCCCCAGCCGCTGAGATCCTGCTGACGCCGGCTCGGGTGAGAGGGACCGGGGGTCTCAGGCAGGGGACGGGGGGTCGAAGCGCGCCTTGCCGGCCCCGGCGACTACCCGAGGCGCATCGGGACCCCGGAGTCTCGAGCGGAGCGGGGGTGGGATTCCGGAATGGGTCATCCATCCCAGAGTGGGGAGGGGCCTTGGGTCCTGGCCCTCTGCGGCAGCCGAAAGCATAAGTCCGAAGAATGGGAGGGGCTCCGAGTCGATGGTCCCAGGTGAGGAAGCGCTCAAGGTCTCTTCCAAAAGTGGACCGAGCCCTAGGCGCCTGGCCCCAGAATAGGGGAGGGAGCTGGTCCGGAGAGGTTCGAGGAATGTCGGTGGGGGTATGTGTGTCTGGTTCCAATCATGGAGGAGGGGCCGCGGGTCGAGTCCCCAGGTGGGGGATGGGAGGAGGGTTGGACATTGTTTCCCCAAAGTAGGGCGGTGGGTTGTGATTGGTGGGGAATGGGGAGAGGGGCTCTGGTGCCAACGAAGGGGGCGGGACTATTGATTGCGTCCCAAACGGGGGACTGCTGGGGGCGAGGGATGTGCTGTTGGTCTGCACCTGAATTGGTGGACCAGAAAGTGATAATACATGAAATGGAGATAAACCAGAATCCGCCTGGCCGCACGTCCGGGGTTCGAGATTCGGGGTTACGAGGCTGGGTGCCCTGATCCCACCGCCCCCCCTGCCGCCTGGGCCTTCCTGCCCCCTTCCTTCCTCTCCCGGCTCCCTCGCACACTGGGCTACCCCCTCCACTCCGCGGTGCCCTGGTGCCCTCTAGCACCCAGGCTGCGCTTTGTGGAGGCGGGCCTCGGTGCACCCCGCCCCCTCCAGCGGCCTCCCCTCCTCCCCTTTCCCTCCGGCCTGGGGGAGAGGAGGCATTTCCGCCGTGGAAAACTGTCTGAGCTGCGTGGAGTCCGACCGGGGGAGGGCCCAGAGGGGGCAGGACGCGTGGCGGGCAAGGAGGGGAGGGAGAGAGAGCTGGTCCAGCCTGGCCCTGTAGTGTCTCGGCAGAGGTGTCTACGCTGCTTCCACGCGGCCGTCGCTCCTGCCGTTCTTGGGGCGCACCAAGCTCCCGTCCCCCCCCCATGGGAAGTCTTCTTCAGCGCCAAGGCCCCTCCCCAAGTTGATGGCTCAAACTAAACCTTGCTTGGGGGGTTGGGTATGGGAGGGTGGGTGCTTCAGGATGACCTGTGCCCTGGAAGAGAGGACACAGGAGAGGGTCCTCAGAGGTGGGTGTTATAGCCAGAGCAAAGATACCTAAGTGAGGAATTCCAGGAAGAGCCTTGGCACGCTCCCCTGCCCTGGTGTGGTCGCTGCAGCATCAGTGACCCCCGGGGCTGGGTTTCCAGGGGGTGGGGTGCTCTGCAGCCGCCACCAGAGCAGCTCCATCTTCTTCTAATGCTTAAATGGGGCGGGGGGACACTTCATATTTGAAGCCATGGCCTGCACCTTTAACAGTTTGCAGGGGGCCCTTTAAACCTCCTTCCTCCCTTCCACTTAGCCCCTGGAGGGTGCAGGGCTGGGGGCCCAAGGCAGCACACCCACTCCTGTCTTCTCCCAGCTGCTACTCCCAGGACCAGGCACCCAGCTGAGGCCTGGAAAACTGGACCCTGCCTCCAAAAGCTATAGGATTTGGGCAGGAGGGAGGACCAGCCAGACAGTGGAAGGATGGATTTCAAACCCATCAGAAGGTCTGCCAAATTTCACAGGAGTGGCACGTCCCCCGGCAGCAGCCTGCTGATGGGTGTCAGGCGGGATGGCAGATGCCAGCATCGCCTTGGCGGTAGCTGACATCCAGCTTCTGGCTCCGGAGTCAAGCGTCCTCTCTTCCCCCTCATCCAGCGTGAAATGGAAATATCAACGTTTTCCCTGTGCTGTTTTCAGTGGCTTCGAGCCTGCTGAGTGTGCCTCGCCCCCAGACCTCGTTAGTTGGGTAGGGTCTCCTGGCTGTCTTAATTGGCAAGGGGGAGCGATGGGGCCCCTGGAGGAAGATGAAAATCCCAGCCCCTTTAGGACAGATCTGCTTCAGGGGATCTGAGGGGCCCTCAGGGGATCAGGGGAGGCTTTGGGGTGTCGCATGTTGGCTCTACCAGTCGCCTAGTGGAATCGGAGCCTTGGGAAGAGAGTGCACTTCTGTGAGCCTCTTGTGGCCTCGCCTGGCCAGTGGGTACGTTTCCCCCACATCCAGTGCCCAACGTAGAGCAAGCCCCCCCATTCTTGCCTCCTACCTCGCCCAGTAAGCTCAGCAGGTGCCCAGCTTTCACAGTAGCCCAGGACCGCATCAGCCTGGGGCGAGCGGACTGGGAGGCCCCAGGAGCTGCTTCATCAAGACAGGACATTTGGGTTTGTCCCGCGCTGACGGGCCTGCCGGAGGAAAGCTTATCAGAAGGTCTGTTTCGGCTCGGGGTGACCCTGGAACCCTCTTTGGTTACTGAACTGGACTCGAAAGTAAGATTTAAAGCCCTGGAAGGACCACTCGATGAACAGATGAGTTCACGAGCGCCTTTCACCAGTGAGCCACCCTCTAGCTGTCCTAATAAAGTTTCAACCTGTGTGCAGGCCCCAGTGGCCAGGGTAGGGCGGCAGGAACACTCTCACATTGGGCCTCCCCCTGCTTCTGAGTAAAAACTGAAACAAGGAGGATTTTGTCCTCACATGTGCCGCTGGAAGGAAGTGCCTCGGTGGGCCAGGAAGGGATGGGTGTGAGGGTCCAGCTGCGCCTCCAGCTGCCCACCCCCCCCCCATGTGGTGCTTGCCTCCCAGATGATGAGGGGCCTGCGCTGGTGGGCAGCTGGCAGCAAGCCAGCCTGGAAGGTGGGCTGGACGGGGAGCACCCCCTCTTAGTACGCTCTGGCTGGATTCTTCCCCTTTGGAGGCCCACTGGCCTGCCCTGGGCCTCTCAGCCCAGTTCCCCTCTCCCTACTATCTGCCTGTGTCTTTGCTCCCCCATGTGTGCGCACGTGAGCACACACACACACACACACACAGCCAGGTGTGGGCATGTAGAGACTCGAACAGTCCGGGCTGGGGGCCTACAAGGGGAGAGAACCGTGTTCAGTACAGTCATCTCAGCGCTGGAATTTTCTCCTTGGCTTTTGCTTTTGATTAATGGCCCCTGTGTCACCCCCTCCCCCGGCCCGCATACCTGGGGATCAGATTTCACTTTCCCCATCCTGGCCTCAGGTCCTGGGCAGGAGGGAGCTGAGTCTCCTGGAGCGGTTGGGGGAGGGTCCCCTGCCGGCCAGGAGGGTGGATCGCAGGGCTTGGCGTCCTCCTGCCCCAGTGCCCCATCCCCGCCAGCCCTGCGGCCTGGGCCAAGAGGACCTTGGTGAATGGGCAGTCCTGCCCTTTGCCCGCCTGCCCTGGGCCTTCCCTGAGGGGCTGTGGCGTTTGGACTTGTGCCACAGTGGCTTTTCTGCTTTCTCTCTCATTTCCCTCTCTTCTCTGTTCTCCCCGCGGCCCATCCTTGCATGTTTCAAGGCTGTCAGCAGATTGCCACAGAGGATGAGTTTCTCTTACCATAAAAAAAAATGTTTATGGTAAGAGCAGGGAAGCGCAGCCCCTGCAGTGTCTCTGAGCTGTGTCTCCCCCAGGAGAGCCCTTCCAGCCGCAGCTCTGCTTCTCGTCCCCCCCAGCCTTTGTTCTCTGGGGTCTCACCTTGACTGTCAGGTACAGAACAGAAGAGGGAATCTGCCTGGCCCAGCCAAGCAGAGCAGTGCAGAGGGCTGTCAAGAGTGTCCTCCGGGTCCATGCCCTTCCTCCTCACACGGCTTGCACCGTGGGCACCGGTGGGTCACAGGGCAGGAATGGGTTTCCCTGATGGCAAGTTCACGATGCCTTACCAGCATTTACCCAGCTGACGTCTGTACGTCTGAGCACAGCTCTGCGTGCTCCGTGGGCAGAGGCCCAGTCCCCCGACCCCGGCTAGGCTTCTGTCTGTCTATCTCTCTCTTTCTCTCTCACTGGTGCCCTTGCCTTTGTGGTCTGCAGCCTGGGAAAGAAAGATGCTGAGGAGGGGGGACTGGTGCTGGGGAGGTGAGGCGAGACCCGCCCCCAGCCGTCTGCCCGGGCCTGCTGTGGCTGCATTTCTGGCTCCCTGCTAGCCGCCTCCGAGCAGCCTGCAACTGTAGTTACTCTGCTTGCGGTTCATTTCGACATCCTTACCGAGGGAAGGTAGCTGGGGAGCTCTGTCCATGAGCCCTGCGGGTCTTCTGAGTTAATGCTTAAGTTGGCTGGGTTCCCCCTGGCTCTTCTGGCCCTGGCTTTGCCTAATCATTTAAGGAGCTCCACTGCAGGCTCCGTGAAACAGGCAGGCCTAGGCCTGGGCCCCTTTCGGGTCCCCGGACATGTGGCCCACGTGGCCTACACGAGTGCACGGCGAGGCCTGTGGCTCAGGAAGCCCAGTTGCCATGGAAGCAGTATTTTTCTACTTTCTGGAAGCCCCCAGATGCCTGGCTGTGGGTAACTGCTCCATGTGGCGGGGGAGCCTTCTCCTGGGGCTCCAGCATGACAGGTGAAGCAGCTGGGGGCTTCGGGAAGCAGGCCCCTCGGCCGTCATTCCTGTCATTCTGGGTGAGCTGCGCAGCCCGGATCCTAAGGGGTGAGGCCCCAGGTTCCAGCCCAGGCTGTTTACAGGCTCCCCAGAGGCCTCTGAGGGCTGCAGCTCGGGGCTGACCTTTCAAGCCCTGCCAGCGAGGGCAGGATTCAGGGACTTCCCACCCACCTGGGGCTTTACGTCCCGGTCCCAGTGCCTCTGTCTCGAAGCCGGGACACCAGCAGCCTCTGGGCCTGCTTTCCCTTCCATCCCTCCTGCTCAGCCATGATGCTTCTGGGGGTTTGGCCTCCGCATGCCAGACCGAGGGGTGTCAGGTAGGGAGGGGTGCAGGGCGTGAGCCACGGGTGTGCCCTAGAGGGGTCTGTAGGAGCAGGATAGGAAGCCATTGTCCACAGCTCTGGGAAAGGGGAGGATCCCCAGCCTTCACAGGGACACCCACAGAGCCGTGTGAGGACACAGGGTGAGATCCAGGGGTCCTGGCTGGAGACTGTCCTCAGCCACTTGCCTCATTTTCCTCTGGAGCCGCTCCCCACTCTCCGTCCTCCCTGACCTCCTCCCCACCTGGGGCAGCCTGGCCCCCCTGCCTGGCCCCTCCCCCCTGCACATAGAAACACCTGACCCAGTCGGGAGCAGAAAGGAAGCTATAAAACTGGTAGGCCTCCCCTTGTCTGTGAACCTCAATTGTGGAGCTGGCCCTTGGGCTCTTGCTTTGTAGCCCATTGACTTTTTTTTGTTTTCTGGTTTTTTTAAAAGCGGTTCTCATAAGCTTGCTTTTGCTTCTCTGGTTTGCAGGAGCAAAGCATGGCCACTGTGCAGCCTCGACAGCTGGCTTGTGGTGGCCCTAAAAAAAAAGAAGGAGAGCTTTAGCTGATAAAGATCTGCTATTTTTATCTACCACTTTATCCTTTACAAAGGGCTTTCAGGGTCTCTGTCTCCTTTAATCCCAACAAAACCCTGTCAGGAAGAGTCTGTTCACATTTCACCGGAGGACCTGCAGAGGGTTGGAGGGTCAGGAGGCTGGGATGTTCCCCACGCATGGATCGCAGCCCCTGTTGGGGGCCTCTGGGTCCCTGCATCCCTACTGGTCTCGCTAAATACAAATGTTGTGCCTCCAGGGCAGGATTCCCAGTGGGTGTGGCGCCTGGCCTTTCTTCTGCGTCACCCACCTTTCCTTAGGACCCACTGAGGATGGCTGGAGCCCCTGGGTGGCTTGTTCCTGCAAGACACTGGCAGAGCTTGGTCATCGGGTCGCCCCATCCTGGGCTGATCCTGGGAGCCCGTTGGAAAGTCAAAACGCTTGCAGTCCCCCACCCCCTCCCACTGGCAGCTGTCCCTGGAGGCCCTGTGAGCAGTGGCCACCCAGGTGTGCTAGTGACCTTGGTTATTGCCCCCAGGGAGCCCCAGCATGCCAAGGAGATGCCAGCCAGGGGGGTGGTCTCACCAGGTGCTTCTCTGGTTTTGATCGCAGCACCTCTGCAGCAGGGCCAGGGTGGGGAGAGGCCCCAGGCCTGCAGATGGCCCAGCCTGTGAGGGGGTATGGGATGGGCCGGGTCACCTCTCCATCCTGTGTCTCCATCCCATGGTGCTGGAGGCTGGGGGCCACTGGCCTGGTGATACATGTGCCTCGTGATAGGGGTGTGTGTGTCTTTCAGGCATTTTCTACCCTTTTCCTGAGGAAAGGGTGTGGGGAGAGGGGAGAGCTCCAAGCAGGGAGGCATCACCCACTCTGGTGGGATGCCCCTCTGCTCCCTGAGGCCCAGGTCCCCCACCCCTACCAGTCTGGGCCTCCTGTGTGCCCTGAGAATAAAGGCCTGTCTTGGGTAACTTGGACGTGCATCATGTCCGCACTGCCGACCTCCCGCTAAGCAGGATGAGGGGAGTGGAAGTGGGCACAGAGCGCTAAGCAGACGGTTAGCGGCGGGGCCGGAGTGAGAAGGCCCAGGCTCCCCTCCTGCCCCCCCACCTCTGCCACAGCTCCTTGAGGTTGGCAGGGGCACTGGCCTCTACCCTCACCCGGCTGCATCTGGACACCGTGGAGGAGGGATTGAATGATGGATCCCAGAGGCAGAGCCAGGCCTGGGGCTTTTGCAACATCTCCAGGGTGAAGGAGGCCCGGGTTAGGGCAGGGGTGCCAGCGAGGAAGGGCACAAAGACGAGCGATGGCCGAGCTCACACAGCTGGGAAGAGCCCGAGTCACGAGATTCTCAGTCCAGCGCTCCAGGGAACGCAGGGCTGCTGAGCTTTACACACACCTCCGGCCACTGGCCCAGACGTGTGTGGACTGGAGTTGGGTCCGCTTGGCTTGCTGCTTCTTGGCAGTCCTGCAGCTACTGTCCCAAACCTGAGCCTGGCTCCCTAGAGAGGGTTTTTCCAGGAACCTCCTGCCCTGGCCTGCCTGCCGGCAACCACGTTCCCCTCCCAGCAGAGGCTTGCGGAAGCCTCCAGACTTCACCCTGTGGGCCTGCTTCTGACAGCCTACTCGATACCAGCGCCCGTGTGATGCCATCGCCGCCCCGGCAGGCTGGCCTCTGCCCGGGGTGGCCGGAGGGCGCGAGCTCCCGCGCCCAGACCCTGCGGGCCTCCCAGAGCCCTGTCCCCACTGGTCAGTGACCGTTTCCTGCCGCAGCTTCCTTGGAAGAGCCCAGCAGACTCCCCACCCCCACTGTCCCCATCCCGGTCCCTCTGGGCACTCCAGCTTTCAGGTGGATCTTGTCACTTCCTACCTTCGAAGCCTTCCTTGGTCCCCACTGCCCAGGGCAGCAGCTCCCGGCCCTCCCAGTCACTCCAGTTCCTACAGGTTCCTAGGCCTGGCTCAGTCACCAAGGCCATATCTGTGCTTCCGCCCTCTCTACATTTGAAAGAATCTACTGTGGTCACAACTGGTATAATGAAGGGGGCTAATGGCGTGGGTGATTCAAAACACGCTTGCTTAGTCCCCGTGGGTCCAAGGTGGGGCTCCGTTTCTCTTTAGATGGGAACAGCTGGGGGGTCCTGGTAACGCTTTCCTTTCCTTCCAGAGACGATGCTCTGTGTGTCCTGAGCGTCGTCCTCCCCTCCCTTTGCTCCAAGGCTCCTTCCCAGCCAGCAGAGTGAGGTCTCACTTCCGGAAAGGGGTGGCAGGGATTCCCAGGGGTGCGGGGCCACCACGGGGCTGACCCTGCACTGCTGTCCACAGGAGGAGCGGCCCGCCTACCACCGCTACAAGAAGGGGAGCTCTGTGGGCGGCTTGTGCTACCTGTCGATGGGCATGGTCGTGCTGCTCATGGGCCTGGTGTTCGCGTCTGTCTACATCTACAGATACTTCTTCCTCGCTCAGGTGAGGTGGGGCGGAGGGAGGCGGGGCCTTGGTGAAAGAGTGGCGTTTTAGAGAGGGCAGGGCAGGGCGAGGGTTTGCCGTGGGTGTGGGCCGGCAGGATCAGGCCCTGTGAACGGCGACGGAGAGGAGGGGACAGCAGGAAGCCCTGGACACGCCCCCTAGGTGGGAGGGGTGCCCGGGCAAGCCCAGAAGACCTGCCTCCTTCTCCTCTCTGGTCTTGGTCCGGGAGACAGGACCGGGTCCCCGTCCTCTGACTGCCATGGGCTCCGGAGGAGTGTCCTTACCTATCTCTTTGGTTGCATCTGAGGCTGACAGGGAGCTCTCCCAGGAGCATAGTCGGTGATGGGGGAGCCGGGATTGGAATCTGGGCTGTGAGGCCCGCAGCCCCTTCCCACAGCGTCACCCCAGGGCATTAGCACCAGAAACTCAGGTGCAGCAGACATTGGAACTCTGCGATCCCTTCAGAGCCCAGCCCCTGTGCCCATGGATCTTGCTCTAAGGGCTTACATTCCACGCGTGGACATTTGGGCTATAAACCGTGAAGGGTGGAGGGTGGCTTATAGACAGTCATCTCCACCTATGATCACACCCTGGTTATCTGCTCACACAACCAATCTGGGCACGAAGCTGGGCCAAAGAACTGGTCGTGGTCACAGCAACCTTGCGATCAGCCCAGGCCTGGGGAGGGAGGCAGGGCCACCAAGCTCTCAGAACTGACGGTAGTTAAATGAAAGGTTGCTTAATAGAATAACCATAAACATAATGAATGGGGAATCTCGGTGACAAAAAGGTTGGGAATTGCCAGTCATTTATGACCCAAGTGACCTCTTCCCACCCTCAAGCATTGGACTTTGACTTTGTTGTCATCCAGTTTTTCTACGGTGGAAATGACTAAAGAGTTTGCAGTCCATGTGACCTTACCCTTGACACCTCAGCTCCCCTCCGTCCACGGCCTGCTTCCCCACCTGTTCCTGGTTGTCACTTTCTGGGGCCTTTTCCTGTTGCAGCTGTGGCCCTGCCCTGGACCTCCCCTCTGATCCCAGCCCCCCCTCATGCCCTCTTGGGGTTCCTCACCCCACCCCAATTCCCAGGGAGTAGGGGAACCTCAGAGCAGCCTCTGGGTCTACACCCTGGGACAGTATGATTCCTGTGTGATGATTCATGGTCCCGGGACAGCTTACACTAAAACAGACAAAGGGGTGTCTGCCCATCGTGGGCCGGACCTGGAGGAGGCCCTGGATAAGTAGGAGGGGCCCGCAGTCCACCGGTCAGTCACGTAGCCTCGGTCACGCCAGGCTGCCTCCCTTCCCTTACTGATGGAGTGATTAGGCGTGTCCCTCATATAGGGGACACCATGTTTGTGTAGGTTTCTCAGGAAGCACAGGATCCAGGGAAGGTGGTGGGTCCTTGCTTGAGGTTGGACACGGTGCCACTAGAATCTGATAACAGGGCTGCCTCTCAGCTCCTACCTCCTCCCTCCAAGGTCTGCAGGGCCTCGCAAAGGGGGCAAGAAGGGCGGGCAAGCACCCCCTGGTGGTGGCGGAGGGTGGCACCCTGCAGGGCCCAGCCTGTCCAACCCAGAGTCCCCCTGTTTGCCCCTGAGGACACCCCTCCGACCCCAGGCTCTTTCTCAGGTGTCTGTCCCCCCGCTGGTCCGCCCCATTTCACAGCCATAGACTCATGGACTCAGAGGCCAGAGGGGCCTGAGGGGTCACCTTGTTTTACAGATGGGGAAACTGAGGCCCAAAGAGGTCATCCTCCTAGGAACTGGCAGACCCGGCTCACCCTCCCTGACTCCCCATGTTTCTTGGTTTCTCCATCTGTGAAATGGGTGTCACAGACCCATCCTCCCTGCCTCCCCAGGCCTTCGGAGCCAGGAGTGGTTGGGCAGGCAGCAGTGGTCTCACGGAGGGCGCTGTGTGACCAGACTCTCTCCCTCCCTCTCTCCCCCCGCCCCTCTCCTTGCTCAGCTGGCCCGAGACAACTTCTTCCACTGCGGCGTCCTCTACGAGGACTCCCTGACCTCGCAGGTCCGCACCCGCATGGAGCTGGAGGAAGACGTAAAGATCTACCTCGAGGAGAACTACGAGCGCATCAACGTGCCGGTGCCCCAGTTTGGGGGTGGTGACGCTGCAGACATCATCCACGACTTCCAGCGGGTAAGGCCGGCCAGGGACCCGGGGAGGGGGGGCGGCGGGGGGGCGCCACGAGGAGGAACAGGTGTGAAAGGAGGACGCCCACGCCCCTTGTACAGACTTGGAGTACATACCGTGTAATATAAACCATGGAGTAGATATCTACGGTTTAGGTCAATCAGGGATTTAAAGAGACCGCTTTTATCATATACGTCATGCGGTTATCACTGAATGTGAACTAGTCACGGTTGATTTTCTCCTTGGCCACCTGCCAGCTGCGGACGCTGGCTGGAACAGGCGAGGCCAGTGTTCCTTTTTACTGAGCTGTTTCCGTGTTGACATCTTATCGAGATGCAGCACATGGGGTTGGGAGGGGCATCTCTCGCTGAGGGTCCAGGCTGTCCATAGGGGTGGCGGGACCTCCCAGCTTTGGTGAGATGCACAGGGGGGACGTTGCCCTGAAATTCGAACCTCGGCTGTATACCCCCAAGAAGAATCCTTGTCACAACCGAAGCATTTAATAGTGTTTTCATCTAGTGAGTGGAACCTTCTACAAACATAGGCTGGGAGAGGAGCGGGAGAAGGGGTCCCCGCCCCGGTGCTGAGGAATCTGGGTGCATCATGGGTGCGGTGGGGTTCGTGCCTCATACAGCCCGCCGGGGCCAGTCCCTCACCTGCGGAGACTGACGTGGCCCCCTTTTCCTGTTCAGGGTCTCACTGCCTATCACGACATCTCCCTGGACAAGTGCTATGTCATTGAGCTCAACACCACCATCGTGCTGCCCCCTCGCAACTTCTGGGAGCTCCTCATGAATGTGAAGGTGAGCAGGGCCCTGGCAGCATCTTCTCTCCCTTGTCCTCCCTCCATGAGACGAGGGAAGGATGGGGGGCCTGGGCGTTTCTGTCAGCTGGACCCAGCACCCCAGGTTGGTCCCCCCACCTCCAGCTCCCTTCTCCCACATTCAGAGTCAACACCTCTCCTTTCTGCCCCCCCACCAGCCTCCCACTTCTGCCTCCCTCACTTGGGAAGAACCCCAAGACCAGCTTCCTTAGTGTTCATGGCCATGCGCCACGTCACCCCGTGTCAGCAGTGCAGGGAGGTGATGGGGGCCCTGCCCCCGAGGAGTGCTCCCCCTAGGGAGACCAGACTCGCACACATGTGACTCACGGCAGTGCAGGTGCAGGAAGTGCCTGGGCACGTCAGAAAGGCGAGCCATGCAGCCTGTGGATGAGGGGGTGGGCGTGTTGGATGGGCACTGCAGGCGCTGGGGGGGGCTCGGCTCAAGCTAGCAGAAGGAGGGAGGCGAGCGCAATGGGCAGTCGGGGACGGAGAGCGGCGAGCCCTGGTACTGACCCAGTGCTGTGGCCACTCCCTTTGCAGAGGGGTACCTACCTCCCACAGACGTACATCATCCAGGAGGAGATGGTGGTCACGGAGCATGTCAGTGACAAGGAGGCCCTGGGCTCCTTCATCTACCACCTGTGCAGCGGGAAGGACACCTACCGGCTGCGGCGCAGGGCCACCCGGAGGCGTGAGTGGCAGACTCCACCCACTTTGGCCCCTGCCCTGAGCTCCAAACCATGGCCACCCTCTGGCAGTGCCTGGCCGCGTAGCTGGAGACCAGCTGTCAGACCTCAGATTGTAGCAGCAGTAATAACAGCTAATGAGCACGTACTATGTGCCAGGCACTGCTTCACACTTTTTTTTTTTTTTTTTTTTTTTTTTTTGCGGTACGCGGGCCTCTCACCGTTGTGGCCTCTCCCGTTGCGGAGCACAGGCTCCGGACGCGCAGGCTCAGTAGTTATGGCTCACGGACCCAGCCGCTCCGCGGCATGTGGTATCTTCCCGGACCGGGGCACGAACCCGCGTCCCCTGCATCGGCAGGCGGACTCTCAACCACTGCGCCACCAGGCAAGCCCTCTGCTTTACACTCTTCATGTCCTCCTAAGAGAGTGTAAGTTACCATCGTCCTCATCCTTGTCATCATTATTCTTGCTGCCCCTTTTAAAGATGAGGAAATGGAGGCACAGAGAGGTTAAGAAGCACCTCTGAGGTCTCACAGCAAGAAGGTGGCAGAGCTGGGAGGTCTGACTCCAGCTTTTGAGCTCATGCCGCTGTACCACGCTGTCTCTGGGTGAATCTGGGTTTCATTTCCTGGGCCTCCTCCTCCCCGGCCCGGGTCCTGAGGCCCTGCTCAGGCTCTGAGGCTGGTGGCCTTTGTGGCCCAGACAGTTCTAGGCCAGGACACAGGCCTCACTGGGATTTCTCTGTTCTCTCCCAGGGATCAACAAGCGAGGGGCCAAGAACTGCAACGCCATCCGCCACTTCGAGAACACCTTCGTGGTAGAGACGCTCATCTGCGGGGTGGCGTGAAGCCCCGCCCCTCCCTCCAGGCCCCGCCCCTTCCCTCTTCCATTTTCTCTTCTGGACACTCTGGCCCTTCCCCTTGCTTAGCTTGTACTTCGGACACCTTTCCATAGATGTGACGTGTCTTCCCGTTTCTCTCCAGCCCTGCCCGCCTCCCTGTACCAGAGCTGTGACCTCTCAAGGCCTGACCCTCTGCTGACCTCCTGAGTCTGGGGGATGGAGGGGGTGCCCCAAGATGGTTTCTGTGACCACCATCTTGAGGTCAGGTCCCCGGGCGCCTGGCCCACAGCTGCACTGGCAGCCCAAGGGGGAGGACTGGAGGGAACGGCCAGGCATGCTGGGGCTCTGGCGAGGGGCGGGCTGGGAGCGGGGGTGTGGAGTGGGGTTCAGGAACGTCTGCACAGCTGAGAAAGGTCTGAGAGGCTTTTTTCCGTGCACAGCACACTTCCACCCCTGTCCCGGGTCTGAGCTGAGGCTAGGAATGTACCCAGGGGTGGACCCGCCCAGAGCACAGGGGAAGGTGGCTGTCCTGGGGATCTCCCCAGGACTCCTGTCAGTGCCTTCAGCCCACCAGTGGGAGCCTGGAGTTTGGGGGGTGGGATGAATCCGTCAAGCACAATCTCCGGGTGGAACCAAAGAAGGAAGGAGCCAGGGCTGCAGGCCCTGGCCCCCCAGGAGCACAAGCGGGGTCCCCCGCAGCCACAGCCAGAGAAGGAACAGGGCAGAAGTGGGGAGATGTCTTCCTGTCCACGGGCAGCCCCGCGGGCTGAGCACGGAGCAGGGATGCACTGTGGGTCCTGCCGAGTGGGCGGGGCTCCCTGCTTTCTCCTGCTCGGGGGAGTTTGAGAGGAAAACCGGGGGAGGGGAGGGAGAGCCACCTGGTACTTGTACACCCTGCCTCCTTGTTCTGAAATTCCGTCCCCCTCTGCTTTGGGGGAACACAGCGTTATTTTCCGTTTCCTTCTCACTTTTGCATGTTTTTACTGATGATTCGATGTGCTAACCTTCTCAGCCCTGAGCCCTGAAGAGGAGGGCTCTGACGCCTCCAGTCAGACTTCGGTGCTCGCTGGAGATGAGATTCTTAAATGCCTTGTATATTTTCTCAATTAGATCTCTTTTCAGAAGTGTCTGTCGAACAATACACATCTTTGACTTGTGATTCTGGCTTGGGAAAGGCGGGTGGGGGGCGCGGGGCGGGGTGTCGGCTTGGTGACGGGTGCCCTCCAACCCGTAGGCTGGGCAGGTGTCCCTGGGGGCGGGGGGGGGGGCAGGTGGGCGTGGTGGGAGCGGCAGGAGGGAGAAGCTCACTCACAGGGCTTGGCATCTGGCCCCTGAAGAGGTGGGCCTGCTCCGAGGTTCAGCCAAGGAACGTAGGTGTCCCCTTCGTTCTGTCACTCCCCGCCAGGTAGATTCCCATTTTACAGGCAAGGGAGGAGGAAAGGGACCGCAGGTCATGCAACTTGCCCAAGGTCTGGCTGCTTTTAAGTGCCTCTAAACCACCGGTTCAGTTCTACACGGAAGATGACATCATTATTGCTTGTCCTTAAGCACAAGGACGGTGTCGCCACACTTTCTGGGCGATTAGTAACCATCTCGGTGGATCTGAGGTAGGGTTTGACATGAGTCACAGGGTCACATGCTGCAGAGAAGAAGGGTGTGGGAGCTGCCTGGAGCCTTGGCTGAGTGGACCTCAGAGGTGCGACCTGGGTCCTGCCCTGGGGGCAAGGATGGGTGTCTACACCCTTGGCTCACAGACTAGGCAATCCTGCGAAGGACGTAAAAGATTCAAACTAGTGCAGACACGCCTTGTTCTCAGATGCAAATGCAATCTTGCAGAGATGTTGGGTTCTGTTACATTTCCCCATCTAAATGCAAGGCAGTCACGATTAAAATGCCAACAGGGCTTATTCTTTAACTGACACATTCAGTTATTTGAGGAAAGTAAACATGGGGGATAGCCAGGTAAATCCTGAAAAGGGGGCGGGGGGGTGGAGAACAGTCTCCAAATATAAAACCTAGTAGAATTAAAGACTTTGGTGTAGCAAAGATCAATGAGACACAGTGGAGTGCCCAGAAGTTAAGTACAAGGAAATTCAGGTTAGTGGGGTACGTGTGGGTTCTTTTTATTGGAACAACTGGCTAGTCATTTTGACAAAAAAATTAACCTGGGTCCTGCTTCCCTGTAACAAAATTAATTCAAAGGTTTTAAGTATGAAATGAAATCTTAAAAGTACTTGAGATGATTTAAAAGATCATCTTGAAGGAGGGTAGTCTTTTTAAGCATGATACCTACCAGTAATAATAACTGGGACTAATAAAAAATTAAAATTTTTGTGCAACAGAACATACCACAAAGTCAAAAGTTTTATAAGTGGCAAACTGGGGGAGATATTTTAGAAACACAGGACATAAAAGGGCTATTTTCCTTAGTATGCTAAGTTCTTATAAATCGATATGAAAAGAACAACCCAGTAGATAAAGGGGCAACGAATAGGAGCAGGCAGTTCACAGGGAAATACAAATGGATCGTTGCTTAAACGCAAACATGTTTAATCACAGTTGCATAGAAAATACAAATCAAAACTAGGGAGATACAATCTGATAAGTTGGGGTTTTTTTCATATTTTCTATTGTGAAGCACTTAATACGTACAGAATACTCTATCTAAATCACCAGCATGTAAGTTATGAAGTACGGTGACCCCACAGCCAACCCACGAAACAAGACTGCCAATATCACTGAATTCTTTGCATGTCCCTCTCCCCTTGCTTCTGCAGAACAAGCCACCCCAGAACTTAATTCTGCAGGATGGCTGAGTTCCACACTGACTGACATTAGCCCTCGTGGGCTAGGGGCTGCCTCGTGCTTTGCACTCAGCTGGACGCTTCGCTGGGCTGGGCCATCCAAAATGGCCCCTGCCGTCCAGGGTATGGCTACAAATGAGTGCCCATCAATACCCTGGCCTTCCTTACAGCTGGCAACTGAGCTCCAAGTGAGGGGAAGGGTAAGCTGCCAGTCCTTTTAAAGCCTGCAATCTGAAGATCCAGAATATTACTTTAGTGCATTATTGGTCAAAGCAAGTCACCAAAGTAGCCCTGATTTAAGTGGAGGAGAAGTAGACCACCTCCCAATATGGGGAGAAGCATTCATGCTCAGGGGTGAAACGAACTGTTGGCTCCCATGTTCAGAGACTCCCACATCATCCCAGCCTCTACTTCCCACCCCCCCCGCCCCACTTCTATATCCTATGAGGGACATTAAAGATACATCTATTTTTAGATCCAAAGACAATCATGAAAATATACCAATTTTCCATCTATTAAGCCAATCTTTGTATATTAATTAATGAATCCAGGTAACTCCTATCCTGAGTTTCTCTGCTTTGCTTTAAAAGTCTTTATAACCACATATCTATGAAGCTCTTAATGTAGTTTTGCTTGGATTTGAATAATATAAAAGTAGTAATAAAATACATGGATTATTCTCTGATTTGTTTTCCTCCCCTCAACCTTATATTTCTAAGGTTCAGCCATGCTGACACCTGTAATAGTATTTAATTCATTTGTACTGCTGTGTATCAATCCACTATGTGAATATATAATTTAATTGCCTATTCTAACAATGAATATTTGGGTTCTTTCTGACTTTTTACTATTATTACAACAATGCGTTAATGAACATTTCTTCTACAAGGCTTCTGGTCACCTCTGCAAGGGTTTCTCTATTAATATACACCTGTATTCCCTAGAAAAGGAATCTTTGGGCTACATAGTATGCAAATGGCCAACTCACAAAAATTCTACCAGATTGGGGACTTCCCCAGTGGTACAGTGGTTAAGGCTCCGTGCTCCCAAAGCAGGGGGCCCAGGTTCAATCCCTGGCCAGGGAATTGGATCCCACATGCATGCCACAACTTGGGAGCCCACGTGCTGCACCTAAGGAGCCCTTGAGTCGCAACTAAAGGAGCCTGCCTGCTGCAGTTAAGACCCAGCGCAACCAAATAAATAAATATTAAAAAAAAAAACACTCTACCAGATTGTTTCTTATGAGTTGAGCCAATTCACATTCCCACCTGTACTGCATAGGCATCCTCCTTGTTCCAAGTTCTTGCCAACACATAATATTAACAACACTTGGGATTTTTTGTCAATGGATTGAGAGTAAAATGGTGTTTCATTATGGTTTTAATTATCACTTCCCTGATAACCAGGAACGTGAGTCAAGTTTCATATGTGTATTGGACCTTTTATATAAAATGCCTGTTTGTGTTCTCTGGCCTATTTTTCTATTGGATGCTTCATTTTCTTCTTATTAACTTGTAGAAGTTCTTTATATATTTTATCATTGACGTGTGGCAAATACCTTACCCAACTTTGTGACTTGTCATCACTTTTCGTTGTGACCTCTTTGATGAGCAGAAATTATTGATTTTTTTGTTGTTGCCTTTTGCTTGGCCATGCCACATGGCTTGCAGGATCTTAGTTCCCAACCAGGGATTAAATCTGGGCCCTCGGCAGTGAAAGCTCGGAGTCCTAACCACTGGACCACTGGGGAATTCCCAAGCAGAAATTATTGATTTTAATGTAGTCAAATGTATCCATCTTCTTATTTTTGGTTAGGGTTTTGTGCACCTTGTTTCAGAAATCCATCCTATCCCAAGAATGAAAAGAGATTATCCTATATTTTCTTCTATTCCTTTTAAAGTTTTATATATTACATTTTAAAATCCCCTGGAATTTATTCCCTGGTATGGTGTGAGGTAGGAATAATCATTCGTTCTCTTCGTCGTGGATTATTTTCCTTTCCTCACTGAGCTGCAGTGTGTGCCTGCAATGATCTAGTTTCCATATGCATAAGGTCTATTTCTGGGCTCTCTAGTCTGTCCTATTGGGTTTATTATTTGAGCCATAACCACAGTTAAAATAAGACGTGCACATCTGACTGTGCACGTCTCCCACCTTAATTTGCTTCAGCAGTGCCATGACTGTTCTTACGCTTTTGCTTTCATATGCATTTCAGAAACAATTTATCTAGTTCTACAAAACGTTCTGTTGAGGTTTTTATTGAACTCATATTAAACCTATAGATCCACTTGGGGAGAATTGAAATTGTTATAATACTGAGTGTCCTGATGCATGAACATGGTATTTTTAAAATTTTTTTGGATTTTTAATATCTTCCAATACAGTTTCATACATTTTTCAGTAGAGGTCTTGCACAGTTTTCATTACATTGATTCCTAAATCTCTTATACTGTTGATATTATAATTAATAATTATAACTCTTTGTTGCTAGTGTGTAGAAATGTAATTTATTTTTGACTATTGATCCAGCAAATTTGCCAAGCCATCTTTCTTATTCTGAGAGGTTACCCAACGATTCTTTTGTGTTTTTGATATAAGCAATTGTATTGACTATAAATAGATTTTGTTTCTTCCATTCAAATAATTAAAACTTTTATTTCTTTTTCTTATTTACCTCCCTGACTAGGAGCTCTGGTACCATGGAAATAGTTACAAATCTTGTTTTATTCTTGACTTTAAAGGGAATTCACCTTGAGTGTAGCTCTAGTATAGATATTGGGAGAATACTCTTTTTTTTTTTTTATCTTTATTGGAGTGTAATTGCTTTACAATGTTGTGTTAGTTTCTGCTGTACAACAAGGTGAATCAGCTATATGTATCCATATATCCCCATATCCCCTCCCTCTTGAGCCTCCCTCCCTCCCTCCCTATCCCACCCCTCTAGGCCGTCACAAAGCACCGAGCTGATTTCCCTGTGCTATGCAGCTGCTTCCCACTAGCCATCCATTTTACATTTGGTAGTGGATACATGTCCATGCCACTCTCTCAGTTCGTCCCAGCTTCCCTTTCCCCCCCATGTCCTCAAGTCCGTTCTCTACGTCTGAATCTTTATTCCGGCCCTGCCACTAGGTTCATCAGTATCGTTGTTTTAGATTCCATACATGTGCGTTAGCGTATGGTATTTGTTTTTCTGAGTTACTTCACTCTGTGTGACAGTCTCTAGATCCATCTACCTCATTACAAATAACTCAGTTTCATTCCTTTTTATGGCTGAGTAATATTCCATTGTATATATGTGCCACATCTTCTTTATCCATTTATCTGTCAGTGGACACTTAGGTTTCTTCCATGTCCTGGCTATTGTAAATAGTGCTGCAATGAGCATTGGGTTACATGACTCTTTTTGAATTATGGTTTTCTCAGGGTATATGCCCAGTAGAGGGATTACTGGGTCATATGGTAGTTCTATTTTTAGTTTTTAAGGAACCTCCATACTGTTCTCCATAGAGGCTGTATCAATTTACATTCCCACCAACAGTGCAGAAGGGTTCCCTTTGGGGAGAATATTCCTTCTGAGGTTAATTAAAGAAGTTGTCTTCTATTTCTAGTTTTTATTTTTAATAAAGAAGGTATGTGGGTTTTTTTAAGATTTATTTTTTATTTATTTTAAATTTTTGGCTGTGTCGGGTCTTAGTTGACGTATGCGGGCTCTTCGTTGCGGCGTGCAGGCTTCTCTCTAGTTGCGGTATGCAGGTTTTCTCTCTCTAGTTGTGGCGCGCAGCCTCCAGGTCACGTGGGCTCTGTAGTTAGTGGCACGTGGCCTCCAATTGAGGCACGTGAGCTCAGTAGTTGTGGCGCACAGGTTTAGCTGCCCCGCGGCATGTGGGATCTTAGTTCCCCGACCAGGGATCGAACCCGTGTCAGTCAAGGATGTATGTTGAATTCTTTTATCAAATGTTTTTTCTGCATTTATTGATAATGACTGCATGTTTTTCCCTCGTTAATTTGCTAATGAGGTGAGTAGCATTAATAACTGATCTGATCATGATGTATTACCTTGTTTCTATGCTATAGTATTCTGTTTGCTAATATTTTGTTTAGGAGTTTTAGATATATGTTTATTAGTAAGACTGACCTGTAATTTTCCTTTTTCATACTGTCCTTTTCAGGCTTTTGTGTTAAAGTTTTGCTGGTCTCATAGTATGATTAGGAGAGATTGGTTTTGTGGTTTTGTTTTGTTTAAGTTTAATAATGCCCAGTCTTCCCAAGTGTGTATAAGTCTTCTTGTATCAATAGTGGCAGTAGGGGCTTCCCTGGTGGCGCAGTGGTTGAGAGTCCGCCTGCCGATGCAGGGGACATGGGTTCGTGCCCCGGTCCGGGAGGATCCCACATGCCGCGGAGCGGCTGGGCCTGTGAGCCTTGGCCGCTGAGCCTGCGTGTCCGGAGCCTGTGCTCCGCAACGGGAGAGGCCATAACAGTGAGAGGCCCGCGTACCGCAAAAAAAAAAAAATAGTGGCAGTAAATTGGTTTGACAAGAATCACATTGTAAAATTTCAGATTGTAAAATGCAATGTGTGTGACGCAGCCATTTCACCCCTGGGAAATTACCCTATGGGTATACTCAAACAAGTATACAGAAATATATGTACGAGGATGTTTATTGCTGTAATAGCAAGAAACTGGAAACCAAAGACCTTCAGATGAAGAATTAGTTTTAAAAAGAGAACTGCAATATTTTGCTGCCATTACAAAGAATGAAGTAGATCTACTTGTGCTGATGTGTAAAGTTCTCCAAGATCTATAATTAGCGTGAAGCAGGTGGCTGAGCAAGAAAAAAAAAAAAAAAATATATATATATATATATACACACACATATACCATTTGTGAACTTTCTAGAAGCTAGCTCTGTGGAGGTGCATAGGAGCTGTAAGACTTTATATCCTTCCACGTCATGAAGATGTGCTCTTTTTATCACTTAAGCGTGTGTATGACTCCGCATATATGTACCCTGCTGCTGGGACGGAGGAGGGCCTGTTAGGTGAGGAGGTGGCCTCGCTGTCAGCTAACCGCACAGTGTCTCACCTGTTTCCCCTCTGGCCCTTGAGGTCTGTCACCCGTCCTAGAAAGGAAGCTCTGCACTAGTCCCAGGTTTGGCCTGAAGACTAGAACAGTTGGAAATGTTAAGTTGACATAAGTAGGAAGCGCTGTAACCTCTTGCAAGCGTTGCTATGGAAACCAGAGCCTGGGCGGTCTCCACGGAAACCATTCTCAGCCTTCCCCCCTGAAGGAGTTACCACCCACTGGTGCTAGTCTTACTTATTGGGACCTCAGAGCATCAATAAATGCTTAGGGAGGGAATGCTGGATTGGCTTCTGCCCACCCTGGGGATGCCTGGTGGGCTCTGGGCACCATCTGCCGTCCACCTGAGAAGGAGAAAGAGACCGTCCCCATGGGACGTGCCCTTGTGGGGAGGCACAGCACCCACATATGAAGCAGACACACGAGGCAGTGCATGCAGCATCCCAGGAGGGAGAAGGGGCACTGGAGTTTGGAGGTCCAGGGGTCTGGACTCTGCCACTGACCACCAGTGTGGCTGTACAGCTACAGTGAGTTAACACTGTCTCTGGGTTTCAACCTGCCCCTGTTTAAAGTGGAGAGTTCGGACTACGTCATTCTGAAAAGACTAAGTCTTTTCCAGCTTTAAGAACACTGGTTTGCATGTGGCCTGGCAGCATGGGGCTCAGAGGAGAGAGACCAAACAGTGACCAGGGCAGGCTTCCCAGGAACTCCTCTGAGCTTTGAAGGATGGTGAGGAAGAATGGTGTGGGGGTGGGGGGGGAGGGCAAAATGCAACAGGGACAAGAGGTATGCCCTCCATGGGCCAGAGGACATGGCACCTACGGCCCTCCTGGGGCTGAGTCCTCTGAGGGAGGCTGAGGGACTGGAAGGGGGGCTTGGGGGCACCAGGGATGGGTGGTGCCATTCCAGGAGGGTGGGTCCAGAGCATCGGTGAGGCCCCGAGCCTACCACCTACCACTGGGTCTCCTGGCCCCTGCTGTGTGCTGCGTATTCTCCCGGACCACAGAGCGAGCCAACCACCTGTGAGAACAAGTGCTCACGTGTCCTGTCTGGCCCCGCAGGAGTGAAGGCCCTGCCGCTAACTGGGCAGCAGTGAGATAATGGGCGGGGGGAATGGGGAAGACGGGTAGACCATGACTTTGACCAGCATCCTTGTCCAACACTTACTGAGCCAGGACCCATTGTGTACAAGCACATGCCTTTCATTGATTCATTTGTTCATTTCTTGCCTCGTCTCTGGGGTAAATATGAATCTCATAGCTGCAAACTCAGTCATGCAAGAAAGTATCTTTATTTTTCTATAATAATCTATCTTGTAGAACAATCTAGTTCTCAAATCCTCATTTAGCCTGGTGGCAGAAAATGTCATCTTGATAATTTGGGGGTGAATGCAGCTGTTACTTCCATTTTAAGGGTGATCAATTAAGGGTTCACCCTTTTCATAGATTTTTGCCTGCTCCCCCGCTCCAGGGCCCAGCGTCTGAGTCACGGGCTTATATTTGGCATTTTCCCCACCAACAGGACTTTGATGGGAGGTGGTGGCTGCCTCCTATTGTAATTTCTAGGAACACGTGAAGACTGCGTCACCCAATGCCCTGTGGGCAGAGGGAGGTGGTGGCGTCCTCTCTGGAGTTCCCTTTGTCACCATGTAGTTGCTGGAGCTGCTTCCTGAGCCCACAGTGATTCTCTGAGCTACCCAGTATCCTATCATTGAATCCCTTTCTGGCTAAATTAGCCAGAATTCTTCCTTGTTTGTGTAACAGTTTTACTGAGCAAAAGAGCCCTGTGGGTAAAATCAGAAAACCACTTCATTCTCCCTTTTCCTTTTCAAACCTGCTCTGTGGGGTCAGTTCTCCCTCAACCCTGGATGAAATCTAAGGTCAGTTTCTTGGTTTTTCAGGTCAATCCAAGATAATAAAAATGCCCTGGGTCACTTTTAGCCACAAAAATCCGATTTCAGTAATTACAGCGTGGAGTTATGCAAAACAGTGGAGACTCCAAAGTTCATGGAAGCTGGAGCTGCCCCCTCCACCGTGGAGACCCGCACCACAGGGAAGCCCCACCGGTTCAGGCAGGGAGAGCCCTGCCAGCAGCTTCCCCCCCCTGCCTCGTGCTTCCACTCCTCCCCGCCCCGGGCTGCTGGGTGACGGAGGGAGGAGACAAGGGGCCAGAGAGGCCACCGATGGGAGACTTCGACACCTGTGGGAGATTTTGATCCCCCCAATCCTCACCTCCTGCTACATCTCAGCGCAGGTGATCTCTCTGCCAGCTCCAGACTTCTAGGGCTGGGTCTAACCATCCCAGGCCAGCTCCTGAGACATTCATGGACCCTTTGATGCCATGCTTCTGCAGCATGGGCATTCCTGGCATAGCCAGTTCCCCTTGCTCTGTGCTCCACTAGGGCTGCTCTAGACACAGCCCGTCACCGCTAGCCTCTACACGTGCTTGTCACACACCAGGTCCGCAGGGTCCCCTATCCCAGCCACAGACGACACATAGCAAGTTCTCTGGCACGCTCAGGGAAGCCCCTCTCACTTGGCAAAAGGCCAAGGTACGTAGGAGGCTGATCATTCTCTCCTTAGAGACGCTCTGTCCAGGTAGCATCCTGGGGTTGCAGGACTGGTTTGGGGCCACCTCCTTTCAAAGCCCTTTATTTTGGAATGTCTGTCTAGGGGGCACTATCCCCCTCTTTTCTCAGATCCCGAAGGGGTGTAACAAGTCTCCTCCTTGGCGCTGACCTCAGGTGATGAGGGTCAGGGGGACCAGGGCAACCTCACTTGCCTCTGACTTCTTTTTCTCTCAGCTTGTGGGCTCTTCATCTACACTCAGAGGGGGGATGCAGGGAGAAGGGGAAAGGGCCCCCCCGTGGGCATCCCAGGCAGCTGGTTCTGTGACTGCGGAGGGGCTGGAGCAGTGAGTCTGACCTGAGGCCATCTCTTTGCACCCAGCCCAGGCTGGGCTGGGAGTTCCAGAAGCTGTGCGAGGGGGAAGGTTCTGACATTCCAGGGCTCCTGGAAACTGAGGGTGCCCAGCCTGCATCTTGGATGTGAAAGGAAGTTTGCCAGCCTCATCTCGGGGAGATGGGTCAGATGATGCCCTGCACATCAGTGGTCGCAGGTCAGCCATGGAAGACAGTGGTTAGAGAGTGAACTCTGGACTACCAGACCTGGGTTTGAATCCCATTTCTGCCACTTACTGGCTGTGTGGTTGTTTTGGTTATCTATTGCTGAGTAATAAATACTGCAAAACCTGTGGCTCAGGATAACAGGTATTTACTCAGGATTTTACAATGTGTGCAGGGCTCAGTGGAGATGGCTTGATTTTGCCCTATGTGTCATGAGTTGGGTTGTCTTAATGGAGGAAAGAAGATCCTCTTCTAAGATAGTTTCACATCAGTTCAGGGCTCAGCTGGAGCAGTCAGCCAAGAGCCTTGACTCTCTTCCAAATGGGCCTCTCCACCTGACTGCTTGGGCTTCCCCACATCATGGAGGCTGGGTTCCAAAAGGGAGGAAGCCAAAGCTCCTAAGCCTTCTTAATGCCTGGGCTTCAAGGTCCCAGCACATCATCTCCTCTTCATTCTATTGGTCAAGCAGTTCTGAGCCTGACCCAGATTCAAGAGGAGATATAAGCTCCATCTCTAAAGGGGAGAAGTAGCACCCATGTACATGAAGGGGTGAAGTTGTTTGGGGCCATCTTTGGATACAAGCTACCATTTGAGCAAATAACTTGAGCAAGTTATTTAATCTCCCCAAGTCTCATTTTCCCCCTCTGTAAACTGGAGATAATAATATCTATCTCGTTTGGTTACTGATAGGATTAAATAAGCTCTCATTTGAGCTCACAATAGTTGGAAGAATGTATAAGTAGCCCATGGCCCAAAAGAATTCAATGTTAATATTAGACAATCCTGTGCACACGTTACGCCAGAAGACGGTGGAAAACTTTTCCCGCCGTTAGTCCTTTTGGCATCTGCCTCTGGTCTCTGGCCTCTAGGGTCCTCACCGGAGATCCCCCCAAGCCTTCCTCCCCTTCTCCTGGACATGCAGCAAAGTGCCTGGGGGTCTGGGCTTCACTCCTGGAAGGTCTTTTCCTGGCGTCACTTGGTGGTGGGGGGCGCGTTTGGGCCCTCAGTTTCCCTAGGTTGGGACACATCCTGTGGAACGATGCTAACATTGCCCACCCCTCGCAACCCAAAACCCCTCCCCATGGGCTCCCACTAATTGAGAGGGATTTATTGTTGTAAAACTATAACCGACCTCCTGGGGGCCTCCGCGGGTCTTCTCTTCGTGGTAAAGTTAGCTGGGGAGGGAGAGAATGAAGCCAGAGAAGAGAAAGAAGTGGTGAGTCCAGGCTTGGAAGAGGACAGACCACCCCCTACCCCAGCCTCTGCCTGGGCAGCCCTGGCAGTTCATCAGTGCAGCGAGGTTCCGTTCTGCAGGGCCGAGGCTGTGTCATTTCTGTAGGAAGCAGGGGACACAGCTGACCCATCCTGGGGCATCATCAGGCCTCTCTGGATCCAGGCGGTTAGAAGCAGTTGGCAGCCATCTGATGGAACACCAAATGGCTTGAGAAATGGGGCAGCTCTAATCAGTCTGGGAAGCAAAATTCCTTTTGTCCCATTTCAAAAGAAATGGGAAAACCTGATTTTCTAGGTGTTCAGAAATGCCCTGTTCCTGGGAGGCAGGGCAGGCCTGGGCTGTGGTGACTGGAGACCTTACAATGTGGGGTTGGAGGGGTGAGATGCATTCTGTTTCAGGAGAGCCCCCATCCCCCAGGTGTCACGGAGGACACCTCAGCCCCTAACCACCCAGGCTGCACCCACCTCCTTGGCCTGCAGTGCAGATGGAGTCCCAGCACCCACCCACGTGGTTTCTCCCCTCAGGGAACCTGTCACCACAGAGCTGCCCCACACAGCCTGCCCGGTTGGCTCCAGAGACCCCCGTAGGGCCTGAGCTCCTCATTCTGGCCACCGTTACCCAGGAGACCTCTGTCACCAAGGCTCCAGGGCCAGGCTTTGCTGAGCAGAGATTGTGCCTCTGAGACCAGGAACATTTCCAGTTGGCTCTCCTCCAGCTGGCTTTGTGCTATTGTCTGTCATTGCTGGTAATGCAACTCGCATTGACCAGAACTGGGACAAGCTCTGGGTGGAAAAAACAGTACTTCAGTGACTTGCACCAAGTCTCGGGCTCCAAGGGCCCCCTCGGGCAGTCCTGAGCCTGGGGGCTTGTATGCCCTGGCTCAGGAGGGCCATCTTCCATGAGTTTTGTGAGGCAGCCACGTGGCCGCCCCTCCTCGGGGCAAGTGGGCATCCAGCAAGTGAGAACGCCCCACACCACTGCCCGCGGGGGGTCGAGAGGAAACCCTCACCGCATCCAATCCTGCCTCTGCACAGAGAGGGTGTCGTCCCAGTTTTCCAAGCCGTTAAGAGAAGGCCTTCTGCACATCGTTCGGCTCACCCGGGCTGCAGGCTGGAATGGAACCAAAAAGGCGCTGAGTGAGATGATGTCAGTCATTCACTCAGTAAACAGCTCTGAGCCATCCTGTGTGCTGGGTCCTGTCCAGGGAATGGGAACAGAGATAAGCAGGACACAGCCTTGCCCTCTGGGAGCTCACAGACCTCATAGCCAGCCTCTCGGCCTGGGTAGACCTGCTATCTAGACCAAGATACGAAACACGGGCTTTCGGAGCATGGTTGAGAGCCTACAGTGTGGCAGGCGCTGGGCATGGGATTGTGAACAAGAAACAGGCCCTGCCCTCTTAGAGCCCGAGGTCTGGTAGGAGAGAACAAACCGGAAGTTATCGGGCATTGTGCTGTTATGATGGGGAAGTCCAGGGTATCATGAGGGATGGGGGTGTGGCCAAAAAAAGCAAAGCAGGGGACCTGTGTGTTGGATTCATTTTAAATGTTATCCTCCGTCCTCAAGACCAGATGTTTTCACAGTTTTGTGATATTACTTGTTTCACTTTCCTTTTTGACCTTGGCCGAGTTCCCATCAGACAGAAGCCTCAGCCATTCCTGCACAAGGAGATGGTGATCAGACCCCACAGACAGCCACCAAAGGCCACCCTCACACATTCATTCAAGGCCGAGGGATGGGACACCGCTCCTTGGATTCCATGACCTCTGGCTCCTACTGAGAAAGGAGGGCCGGAGTTTGACGGGGACACAGTGAGATGAGCAGAGTCCTGCACGGTGGGGACTCGAGACCACATCCTTCCCCCTCCTTCAACCCACAGCCGGGGCTGGGCAGAGCCTGGTTCTTCCAGGATGTTCAGCCTCCCATCGGCTTGCCGCCCCTCCAGGTCCTTTGGCAAAATTTCAAACCTCACTACTTAACTCTGAATTCCCACATCACCAACCCAGATGCTCTGCTCAAACCTCTCCATTACACGTGAGATGACGAGGGTCCTGGGGCTTATGACTCCTTCAAGCTTAATTAAATTCAAGCTTAATTAATTATCTGCTGAGCAACCTTTCCAGACTTCTCTGGATTCCCCCGAGAGGAGCTCATCCTGCCTTTTCTTCTGGGGGCTGCTAAGGCCTGTCCCTTGGTTCTTGCGAGAAACAGCTGACCTTCCCATGACCCAGTGACCGTTCCAGCCCTGGTGGTCCCTCTGTGCAAATGCCGGTTGGCCCTGGTCTCAGCTTCAGTAGAGGCAGGAGACCAGACTGCGTGGAGGAGGACAGTGGTCACTCGCGTCTTATCTCACTGCACACTCTCAAGTCCGCTCTGGATCCGACGCCTCTCGGGCCACTTTGGACCCTCTCGCTTATCTGTGGGTCACTGGCCACCAGCCCCAGCCTTTGCTGAGGTCGCCACCTCTGTGTGGGGACTCAGACCCCCTCAACCGAGCAGCCTCCGGCCTCGGGTGCACGCTGTACATTTCCTGCCTCCCGGGCTGCCCTGGGCATGAGCGTGTGAGACGCTGCATCCACCCATGAGCAACTGGAAAGCCCACCAAGTCACAACCTACATGGGAACCAACGAGAAAGGGGAGACTGTGGACAAATTCTCCCCCTTCTCTTCTGCAGGACTGTGCTGAGAAACAGTTATTTAGACAGATTCTCAGAAGATGGCCCTGGGGCACTGAGCAACCGGTTACATTTGTTACCAGTCTGCACTCAGCTGCATAACCCACTCTGGAACTGGCTCCCTCTCCGTCCCAGACGCACTCCCTTTCCCTCTCCTGCTCTCTGAGGTCACCCTCCCTAACAAAGGGGTGGCACCGTGGCTTTGCTTCTTGCTCTGCTTTCCAAGGAACCCAAACCAGGCCGCCTCAATTTCCTTTCCGGAGCACCTCTTCCACTCTGCGGGATGCTCCTGGTGCCACAACCAGCAACCCCACTGTCCCCTCTGAGACGGGCATGTGGCCATCTAGCTGGTCAGTACCTCACCTTCTGGCCACAGAAACTGGCTCAGGAACAGCCATGGGACCCACCTGAGTCTTCCCTGGGAATTAACATGGACACTGGGGGCCTCATACACCCATAAGGTCATTGCCTTCCTTCTTCTCCACCAGTGATGGATTCCGTCTCATCCACTCAAGACCCAGCTGGACTCCTGCTCCCGGGAGACTTTCTTCAACATCCTGGCCCAAAGAGATCTCAGCTGCTTCACTCATTAACACCCGGGATCCCCATCACAGTTGCCTCTCCAGCCCCCTTGCTACCATCCTCAGGCCTTGCTCTTCTAGCCAGTTGTTTGAAGCTGTTACTGTTATGTAGGCACTTACTCGTGTACCTGTCTCTGCTCGGCATGGAGTTCTGCCAGCAGCCCGTGTTGATTCATTGGCCAAAATGCAGCAGGTGGGCATTCTGCATAGAAAGAGGCCAGGCTGTTGAACATAAGGTGAGCAAATTGTTCAGGTTTGCCCAAGCCAGCTTTCCCACTGACTGTCCCATGTCCTGGGAAACCTGCAGTGCTGGGCAAACTGGCACCGTTGGTCACCCTGTCCAACGGGCAGGAGGGTGCCTCGTTCCAAAGCGAGGGGTGTGGCCTGAACAGATTCAGCCCAGACACCATTCACGTATTCATTTAACACAATGTGTTGAGCTCCGATTATGTGTCAGTCATTCTTCTAAGTGTGTTTACTGGGGGTGAACAAGACCTGGTCCCTGCCCTCAAGAGCTTGTAGCTCAGAGCAGAGGTCAGGAAATCTTTTCCGCAAAGGGCCAGATCAGAAATATTTTTGGCTTTGCACACGCCATAGTCTCCGTCATATCTACCCAACTCTGCCATTATAGCTACAAACAGTTAAATTGGGCGTGACTGTGTTCCAGTAAGGCTTCGCAGGCAGCAGCCCCAGGCATAGAGGTAGAGACAGACACACAGAGCCTCAGGACGCCTGTCGGGGCCCTGCTGCTGGCTTGAGCCGGCACCGTAGGCCGCCACGTCGTGCATTGTGTGGTCCCACGGTCGCCGCCATGGTCAGCTGGACCTGTTGGTGAACACCTGACCGTCCTGAGGCCGCCAGTGGTTGACATAGGGGGACTGGCCAGCCGAGACCATGGCCGCTGGCTGGAGCAGTGGTGGCAGGAGACAGAGCTGAAAGGCTGGAGGGGATAGCAGAGTCAGGAGACCTTCTGGGGCCTCCAGCCCTCCAAGCACTGAGCCATGGCCCCAGGGGACCCAGCCCAGGGAGGGCTTGCTTTGGGCCCGCAATGGAGCTGAGTCCTGTTGCCTTTATTTCCGTGGGCATCCTTACAGTGAAACAGCTTCCTCCTCCTTTCCTTTCTTTCTTGTTTAACGACTCAGTGATTTGGAGTAAAATTATAAAGCGTGTGACTCTCATCCTCATCCAGTCTCTATAATAAATCTGTTTTTCTTTTTTTTTTTCTTTCTTTCTTTCTTTTTTTTTTTTTTTGCGGTACGCGGGCCTCTCACTGCTGTGGCCTCTCCCGTTGCCGAGCACAGGCTCCGGACGCGCAGGCTCAGCAGCCATGGCTCATGGGCCCAGCCGCTCCGCGGCATGTGGGATCTTCCCGGACCGGGGCACGAACCCGTGTCCCCTGCACCGGCAGGTGGACTCTCAAACACTGCGCCACCAGGGAAGCCCTAAATCTGTTTTTCTTGAAGAGATCTGAGCGAGTTCCCTACAACCAACAACCCTCATGCACCCCAGATCCATGTGAAGACAGAGCACCGTGGGGACACAGAGGAAGGGCCTAATCTAGGCTTGGGGGTCAGGGAAGTCTTCCCAGAGAGATGGGCGTCCAAAGCCAGGACCAGAGGGCGGTACGAGTACCCCGGAGATGTGGAGGAGGGGGAGAGTCCCATCACTTCTTTGACCTTCAGGTGGCAACATCTGGACCAGGTGGCAACATCTGGACCAGGTGCCCCCTACCGCAGGCACGGGGTAGACAGAACCCTCCATCAGCCTCTGCTAACCCGCACCCAGCGAAGTCGGAGCAGCTCCCCTGCCTCCCCGACCTCTGCTGTGGAGACCACCCTGGTTTCAGTGGACGGGGCCTCCCCAGTGCCCCCTGGGGGCCTCGACCTCCTCATCTTCATGGAAGGGAAGAATCTGCACCGTCCCCGGGTGCAGTCGACGGGCGCTGTGCTGCCTGCACCGCCCCAGAGAGCTTTCGTCCAAAACACCCTAACCCAGTGTTTCCCAAGGAATTAGGTGAGATTATACCCCTGCGGCTCTGAGACTGGTGGGAGTGTCTGACCATACACGACTCCCTTCCCGGTCCCATCAGAGAGGATCCCCAAGTCCCACCTGCACGCCAGAGCCCCTGCTCTCCCCTCTCCCCACAGCCAGCCCTCCTCACCCTGGAGCAGGAATCATTTCCTGCCAGGAGGCTTCTTTGCTGCCTGCGAGAGACACCAGATCCAGCTCCCCAAGTAAATAGGAGCAGCTGGAAGTCGCACATGAGACGCCCAGCAGCCCGGAGCTCAGGCCCTCTCCGCAGGTGCCTCCATTCCCCTGGGCCTCCCGCGGCCTCCCTCCCCCGAGAGAGGACTGATGGCAGCTTGCTGCAGGGGTCCCCAGCCTTGGGCCCTGGGGTCACTCCGCTGTGGCAGGGACGGGGGACGTTAGGCCTGACGTTGTCTCCGGGGATATGCCACCCCTATCTGCTTCCATGTCCCATTAGAAGAGTCTGAATTTGCTCCACCTACCCAGGCCTGGGCTTCTCCAGGAACCGGGGGCACATGCCATATTTGCCCAAACCTAGGGCAAGCCTGGGTATGAAGCATCTCCCACTTGGCCATTCAGAAGATGCGTATGCAAAAGAAATAGTTTTCTCAAATGAGAAGATCCAATTTGAATATACAGACTATTAGGGGTGTGTGTGCCATTGTTCAAATGTCTCAGGGAGTAGCTCGTGGGTGCGTTTTTAAAGGCATATTTTAATTTCATAAAAGGTAACTAGTACATTAATTTGAAAATGTTGCTCCTTTCCGCTTTCACATTTTATGGAACATTTTTATCTCAGCTTTTCACTAGCCTCTTGGGTGTCTGTGTCCTCACCATCCCTTGGGCCAAGTTAAGCCACCAGGGGCTTCCGAAGCGCATGACCTCCGCTCGAGGCTCAGTTACTCTGAGTCAGCACTTTTTAAATCCCTGTGTGACACAATCACTGGCCATTTTATCCCAAGCCATAAGTGCCCCTTCCTGTAATGTTGGAGGCTTAGAGTTTTTATTTAACCTTAAGATAAATGTGACCTCATTCATAACGGGTGATGTGGGACATCCCAGGCACCTGGGCATTATCATCACTTCTACGAGGGTGGTGAGGCTCTTTGTGCCCGGTTGGAGATGAGGGTTTGGGGGGGAACCCTGGCTCTCTGTTACCTCCGGCAGGTGCTATGGGGCCTAGGATTCAGGTGGAGTCGAGCCTCCAGTGGCCTCCTGGTTTGAAGTGAGGGCTGGGACAATGGTGATGGCTGCAGCTGTCAACTAGCAGGTATTTATCGGCTCCGCCGTGCGCCCAGCCTGTGCCAGGCCCGCGAGGCAGAGAGGGGATGAGAGCCCTCGCTGGGAGAGACAATTAAGAAGGACCGTTTCTATTTAGAGCTCCGTGCCCAGTGCACCGCGTAGTGGAGGGCCAAATCAGGCGGAACAGACCAGGGGAGAAGAAGTCTGCTCTCCACCATTTGCTGACTGGGGGAGGCTGGAGGGCGGGCTGCGCCCACCTCGGGAGCAGACTGGTCACTCTGTGACAGCTCAGGGTGTTTGAAGAGCCCCGAGAGGATCTCAGAGAGGGGAGGGAGGGCCAGGCACAGAGACCCAGAGTGCTGTCGTGGAAAGAGCCCGCACCTGGGAATCGGAGAGCTGCCGCCACTCATACCTCCATTCACATCTGTTTCCACATCTGTAAAACAGTTCCCTTCCAAGGCAAGGTCCTGTTCATATCTATTTCTAGTGACGAGTCCTCTGTTTTATGGGGTCACCCTTACTATTTTTTTTTTAAGATCTTTGTTTTGATGTGGACCATTTTTAAATTCTTTATTGAATTTGTTACAATATTACTTCTATTTTATCTTTTGGTTTTTTGGCTGTGAGGCATGTGGGATCTTAGCTCCCTGACCAGGGATCAAACCCACACTCCCTGCATTGGAAGGCAAAGTCTTAATCACCGGACCGCCAGGGAAGTCCAGGGATCCCCCTTAGTTTAATCTCCAAACAGAAAGACTTGTGATTTCATCCCATATTCAATGGGAACCCTGGCGTCCCCACAATAGTCTTAGGAGTCCCAGGGGAAACGGTCCTGGGTCCTACAAGTCTGTATATCTGACCCACATGGAACACCTCTCCAATTCCCTTCTCCCATAAAGGACGACTGACATAGGCTATTGGAGTGCGGGATACTCTGTGGAAGCCCAGGGCTAGTGGATTATATAACGTACAGAAACTTGAAACGTACCCAAGCCCCTTTCTCTGCCCAAGGATTTCCCATTGGCCTGTGCCGCCCCCTCCCCAGGTGCGCTGATGCCAGATGTTCCACAGCCTTGGGAAGTCTTGGCAGTACCTCACCCATGCAGGCTGTTTGTGTAATTTCAGAAGCATAGGAAGTATTTCTAAAAGTGTTTCCCCTTTGCTCTCTTGATTTCTTCTTTGAGTTATAGCTTTGTCCCAGTTTCATTGTAAATATCCCAACAAAGAAGAAATCACGTGGCCAAGCAGTTAACCGAGGAGGAACGAGTAACAACTGATAAGAAGCAGATGGCCTGGTGTGGGGGGGAGAGCAGTAGCAGGGAGGGGGCGCTGGAGGAGTTGGGAACCTGAATTCTCAAGCTCGCCAGAGGCTGTATCTGCTGGTGTGATTGGAGATGCTTTATGGGGTGACAACAAGGTGCCCCCGAGAACTTTCATGTAAGGTTAGGTAAGGTCATCCTCTGAGAATGGAACTTATTACAGCAGCACATGGGAGGAGCAGTAATAATTAAAATATCATATATAATAATATGATGATAATGTAACAGGTATGACCTGCTTCACCAACTTAGATTACAAATATGTTCACATTTCTTTTATTGCCCCAATTCATTGTTTTAGTCCCCGTGTGTCTTTGGGGCACGAAGAGAGTTGCCCCATATTATTCAAAAATCTCAGCGTCCAAGGGGAGGTCAGCTTTGTTTCTTCACGCCAGAAGAATCAGGGTCCCAAGAGCCCACTGCTACGATTGCTCCTTGCTGTCACAAGGTGTCGCTATTGAAGCTCGCTCTCACAGACGATGCTGCTACCCTGGAGGGTGGGATGCCCTTCACGGACTAGGTGCAGGATTACAGCTCTTCTTAGTCTACTTTCCCACACTCAGCCATCACTGCCCAAAGCACGGCCCCTGGGGCGTGGAGGCTGGGTGGGAAGGGTAATTAGCATACGCCACCCTCCACACCGGCCTCAGCCCTCCTCCTGTGAAATGAGAGCAGCACATCAGCCCAAATCCCCCTTCAATCAAGGTGATTTAATTGGAGGGCTTCTCTGCTCTTCCCTGCCACTGCTCCTTGGATCACCCTAGCTCACCTGAACAGGTGTGCCTGACTTTGCATCTCAGAGATCAGGGCTGGGATGTGGGTGCTTCTGTTTTCAGAGAGCCCCAGGGAGTCTCACCCATACCAGCAGGGGCGGGCCAGCTTCTGCTAAGTGCCACAGCTCACACCCCAAGAGAAAGAGGCTGGCACCCTGGTGGCTCGCCTTTGCATAACCAAGGCGGTACACAGAACAGGGTAGTGGTTACCAGAGGTGAAAGAGCGTGAGAATTGTGTAAAGGGGATCAGCTGTATGGTGATGGATGAAAACTCCATATTTTGTGGTGAGCATGCTGTAAGGTATATAGAAGTAGAAATATAATGTACACGTGAAACATATGATGATATAAAACAATGTTACTTCAATAAAAAAATAAATCTAAAACTAAAATAAAGAGGGCACACAAATGATCCTTCTCCAGAGGAAGAACGTCTGTTCCAGGTATCGCTATGTCTCTGCCTAAACCAGGAGCTCTTAACCTGGGAATCAGGAGTGAAATCCAGGGGCGGCGTCATGAACTGGTTGGGGAAAAGCATTATGTATTTATTTTCACTAATCACTGATTGAAACTAGCATTTCCTTCCTTTGTGCTTATAGGCATCACACCACAGTAGTACATACGGTGCCTGGGACTTTGTCACCAGTAGAAATCACAACTATTTTCATATAGCACCACAATTGCTGTAGATATTTTAAAATGTTATTTCAGCTCAGCGCATCACTAATTCAAGATCATGATAAGTTATTGAACCTGTCACTAGACCTCCTTTATCCAAGGCCTCAATAAAGCACATATATTGCTCTATCACAATTCTTAAATTCTGTTCATTGTATTTCAGTATATTTGGTTTCCTTTACCATCCTATGTATTTTACTTCATGCATTTAAAACTATGATCCTGGGCTTCCCTGGTGGCGCAGTGGTTGAGAGTCCGCCTGCCGATGCAGGGGACGCGGGTTCGTGCCCCGGTCTGGGAAGATCCCACATGCCGCGGAGCGGCTGGGCCCGTGAGCCGTGGCTGCTGAACCTGCGCGTCCGGAGCCTGAGCTCCGCGACGAGAGAGGCCACAACAGTGAGAGGCCTGGGTACCACAAAAAAACAAAACAAAACTATGATCCTGGGGAAAGTCCATAGGCTTCCCCAGACTGCAGGAGGAATCCATGACACAAAACTCATTAAGATCCATGGCCATCCAGAGAGCAACTGGCCACTGTTTTGTTTAAAAAAAAGAAAAAGAACCTCACCACAGTTCTAAGAGCTAATATTTATGGAGTCCTTACCACATGCCAGACATTTTCTATGCATTGTTGCATCATAGGTAGAGCTGTTATTTCCATTTAAAGCTGAGGTACTGGTGCACTGAATGACGTAACTTGGCCATGAGAACACAGCGGTCAGGGTAGGAGCCAGGAGTCAGCCTTGACCTTTTAACCCAGTGCTGAGATTTCACCATTTTCAGTTAGGCTGCCTCCAAGGCCCCAGGGAGCTCGATCTGAGTGTAGCTCACCCTCGAGGGCTGAGGGCCGGGCCATAGCCAGCTCAGGCCAGGGGAGGGAGGTGGTCTCAGGGGGTCCAGTGTTCAGCCCACCTGGGGTGACCACGGCCTGCTCTCATCTTATAGGCACCAGGCAACCTTCAGTCCCCCAGGGTCACCCCGGCTCCCTGCCCCTTGCAGGCCTGGATAAACCTGACCAGAACCCCAGTGTCACGGGCTGAGGGGGACAGGGCCCTCCCCAGGACAGCCACGCACTCCAGGGCTCACATCCTTCCTCATCTTTCTTTTCTGTGCTGCTTCAGGCCATCAGCCACCACGACTTCCTTCCCTGGTTCCACAGCGTTTGCTCATGCCAGGCACTGCAAGATTTTCACCATTTACTAGAGATCGGCCAGGTCACACATGCCCTCTGCCATCCTTCTGGTTCTTTCCTGCTTCCTAACACTCTCCCGTCTCCCTTCTTCCTTCCTTCTTTGCTGAGGCAATAGATCCTGGCCCCTTTCTCTCTTGGGACAGTTCCTCCCATTTTCACCTCCAAGGACTTTCCCCAATACTTTCTTTTCTGAAGGGGAACTTCGGTAAATAACATTTTCTCAATCTAACTAATTACTAAACTGAGTCCTGTCTTAGTTCAGGCTGCTGTAACATAATACCATGGACTGGGCAGCTTAAACAACTAACAGACAGTTAGTTCTCACAGTTCTGGAGGCTGGAAGTCTGAGATCAGGGCGCCAGGATGGTTGGGGTCCAGTGAGAGCCATCTTCCTTGTCCCGGACTGCTGACTTCTCACTGTGTCCTCACACGGTAGAAGGAGCAAGGGAGCTCTCTGGGGCACTAATAGGGGCACTAATAGGGGCACTAATACAGGCACTAATCTCATTCATGAGGGCTCCACCCTCATGACCTTATCACATCCCAAAGGCCCCGCCTCCTAATACCATCACATTGGGGGGAGAGGGTGGGATTTCAACATATGAACTGGTGGGGGGGGCACAAACATTCAGTCCATAACAGTCCCCAAGTGTCCCAACCGAGGGAGGAGGGAGCCCTGAGTAGGTGACATGTTTGAACTTGGTCCTTGGAATTGAACATCACTCATTCACATCATTGATACCGTGGCTTTTTCAGCTGATCCTCTGTGCCATCCAGCTACCAGGAGCCACGGAGGCATCAGCTGGGCGCTGAGAAAGCCCACCCTGTAGCCCCAACCCCATCGGCCTGCCCACTCAGGATGGGGCTCTGTCCTGAACACACTCCGCGCCCTCACAGAGTCCCAAAGGTACTTCAAGGCAAAGACCCCGGGTCTGGTTTCTCTAAAGACCCCGTACCTGTGTGCCTGGGTCTCCAGCTGCCTCAGCTCCCGGAGACTTTCTCTGTCTAGCTGTCCATTTTGCACTCCTTTCTGAGACAAGGTGACCCACTCTGCCCTCTGTTGTTTCCCACCCTGTCTCAGACCCAGCCACTTGCTTCCTGGGGCTGGCTACGCCTTCCCAGAGCGCAGCTGGGAGATCCAGCCAAGTGGCTTGAGCTGCCCACCAAGCGTTGTGCCCGCCTGCCTCTCGGTGGAGGTGAGCAGCTCGGCCCCCCACCCCCTCCGGTGAGGACCTACTGCCCAGCTGCTCTCAGGTCCTCGGCGCAGGGGACCTCCTATCCAAGGTCACACATTCCCAGGCCCACATCTGAGACTGGGTCACGTGGGGTCTACAGGCCTGGAGTCCCATTCCAACTTGGGATGACTCTGAATGGACCTCACAGCTGCAGGGGTCTCGCGGGCATTGGCTGAGGCGCAGTTGGGCCTGCATCCCGGCTCAGCTTCTCCATCACTCCCACTGCTTCCGTCATCTCCCTTCACAGGCGTTGGTGCTGAGGACACTCCTTAACAAACCGCCCACACGCTGAGCTCCAGCTCGGAGACAGCTTTTCAGGACACCCAACCAGCAGGGCAGGCATCCTGTGGCTCCAGCCTGGGGTGGAAGCCAGGCCTTCGAGAGGAGAGAGTGGGGTTGGGAGGACGTGTGGGTGATGGGGGGGCCTTTGGGTACCACTGGAGCCCCACGGTCTTGACCACTCAGACCACAGGCCTCAGGATGCCCCACATGTGCCCACAGGTTAGGGCAGCTGGTGTTGGGGTGCTTCTGTAGAGTCGCTCGGGGGACCTGCCCACCACGGTTCCTCCTCTTTTATCGTTTTACACATCAGACCACCGTGTCCTGCCATTCAAGGTGCCATTGAGATGTTTTTTTGAAGTTTAGAAACCACATGCCACACCCAAGGCCTACAGCCGGTTTGGGTTCGGAAATGGCCCTGTTCTCCGAGCCCGGGCTCACTGGCCTCTCAGAGGGGCTCGGAGCCCACTGTTCTGCCCTTCTTTTCCCACACAGGAGTGGACACACAGTGGCTGCTCAGGAAATATGAGGCCAGTTGAACTGAATTGAAGCTGAAAGTGGTTCCATCCACAGATCACAGAGGGCACTTGCCCATCAGGACCACAAGGGCCAGGAAGAGCTGGTAAGAAGCCTCTTCTGGCGGGAATCCATGTGGGCGCCGGCGCGGCAGGGAGCAGCATGGGGTCACCATGGTGGAGCTGCAGCAGCTCTGGGTGCAGGAGGCGGTGGACCCCTGGTGAAGAGTCTGGAGAGAGATAACATCTGGAAGATGCAGGATCTCAGGTTCCGGCACAGCACCGGCTGCTGTGAGGACAGCCAGGCGTCCGTGCAGCAAGTGCACCAGTGCGTTGAGCACTGCCACGCACCTCTGGCTCAAGCCCAGGCCCTGGGGACCAGCGAGTTGGAGAAGTTCCAGGACCGCCTGGCCCAGTGCACTATGCATTGCAACAACAAGGCCAAAGATTCAATGGATGCGAGGAGTAAAGAGCTTCAGGTGAAGCGGCAGCTGGAGAGTTGCATCATCCAAGTGTGTGGATGACCGCATGGACCTCACCCCAGCCATGACCAAGAAGATGAAGGAGTCTCTCGTCCACTGGGAAATAGATGTCTGCTATTGGCCATCGGGGCTGAGGGCAGGAGTCTATTTAAAAAGAGGAATGGGGGGCTTCCCTGGTGGCGCAGTGGTTGAGAATCTGCCTGCTAATGCAGGGGACACGGGTTCGAGCCCTGGTCTGGGAGGATCCCGTATGCCGCGAAGCAACTAGGCCCGTGAGCCACAACTACTGAGCCTGCGCGTCTGGAGCCTGTGCTCCGCAGCAAGAGAGGCCACGATAATGAGAGGCCTGCGCACCGCGATGAAGAGTGGCCCCCGCTTGCCACAACTGGAGAAAGCCCTCGCACAGAAACGAAGACCCAACACAGCCAAAAATAAATAAACAAACAAACAAACAAAAAAAGAGGAATGGGGATTTGGGTCTTTAAGGAAAGTTTATGAATGAGGAAATTAGGGATGCCAGCAAGTTTCAGTCACTTGCCTCTGGACACTGGTTCCTCTGTGTTTCATTCCTAGAAAGTGAAATGGAAAACATTGGTGCTAAAATTTGGGTCAGAGATAGTACAGGAGAGTTTTTGTGAGCCTGAATTTCATGTGGCCAGGGCTTCTCCTGACAATAGGCAATCTCCCTTGTACCAAACCAGAGCCCTCCAAAGTACCAGCTTCTCTTAGTACAGAGATACCAACAGGCTGGCAGGTTCATCTGACCCACCTATGATCTGGTGGGGTGTGAGAAGAGGTGTTTCTGTTTGTTGCCAACTTCCTGTTGCCAGTTTCTTCCACAAACTGTAATAAATCAAAATCCAGGAGGTCCCTAATTTAGAAGGGGAAAGGGGGCTTCTGGGGTATTGTTTTGCTTGGTTTTGTTTTACATACAAGGGCATGAAGTTATTTAAGATGCAGAGTTGGGAGAGGTAGTTTGGATAAAAATTTTGAAAGAGTCCATTTCTGGCCAGCAAGAGGTGGATGTGCATTTCTTAAAATTCTCACACATGACATCTTTCAGCCTGGAGACCCTGAAAAAACGTAAGAAGCGACATCACACCGGTATGGGAAGCAAACCTTCCCTCTCACTGGCAGCCATGGTGGGCCCTGAGGCTGTCTGCAGCAGACTGACAAGACAATCTTGCAGTGACACTCACCCTTGAAGGCAAAGAGGATTTTGATTGTGCTATATGCTAGTGTTCAGGAATGAAGAGTGAAAGAGGAACTGTTGGCTGCTTAATTAATAGAGTTATGAAGTACTGGCTTTGGAAAAATCTGGTTTTCAAAGAACAGAATAGAGTGAAAGCCTGAACCCAGTATTACTTACTCTGCCCCCTGAAATAACAGAGCTCTACTGAGACAGTCTCTTGGCAACAGGAAGGTCAAGGGAGAAAAAGTCAGCAGCTCGGGGGGCGAGCTGTGACTCCTTTAGTGCAAAAGAAGGACCGCCCTCTGTTACCAAATACAACTTTTGCCTGGGCTTTTGTGACATGCATTCTTCTTGCTCCAGTTCTAGCACCTTATAGTTTTGATAAGGACCTTGTTACTTGAAATGATAACATAGCCTGTCTGTTTGCCGTTTCAAGACTGTGATATATTTTCCTAGTGGTTTGGTTTTAAAAATAAACAGGATTCAATTTTTCTTCCCCCCTCCCAAAAAAAAAGTCTCTTCCATTCCCTCTGCCTGAAAAGGAAGCCAGGTTTTTTGTCCAGAGGTCGGGTAAAGAAATCCCTGCAGGAAGTTGTGGGTGGGGAGTACAGAGGAGTGTGGCCGGGCTCAGCGAGGTTAGAGCACCAGCTCCCCGAGCCTAGGAAGGTGCAGGCTGTTATAGTTCCCCAGAAGAGCCAGGACAAGACTCCGCCTCCCCATGGAATGGCAGGATGGCCGAAGGGAGCCTCGGGCTTGAAGGGGAAAGACCACTTAACACCACGTTCTCTGGGGCCGCGGGGATGAGCTTCGTGCCCAAGTGTTTGAAGGGACTGTTAAGTGGACACCACAGCTGTGACCAGTGTGACCTGAGACTCAGAGGCTCCTGTAAATAGTGCAGCCACTGAGGGACCCCATCCTTAGGACTTGTGCAGGTCCTGGGAGAGGGAGGGAGCCCCAGATGATGGAGCTGGAAGATCCTACAGTAAAGCTTGATGAGTTCAGAGCAGGTGACATTCAATCTGAAGAAACAAAAGAAGCACAACACTCCTTTTGCTCCAGATCACAGAGTAAATCCGCGTGCAGTGGACTGCATGGTGCCCCTCCGCCCAAATTTATACACAGAGTAAATCCGCGTGCAATGGACTGCATGGTGCCCCTCCCCCCAAATTTATACACAGAGTAAATCCGCGTGCAATGGACTGCATGGTGCCCCTCCGCCCAAATTTATACGTTGAAACTCTAACCCACAATGTGACTGCTTTGGAAATAGGGCCTTTAGGAGGTGATTAAGGTAAAATGCGGTCATAAAAGTGAGACCCTGATCCGACAGGATTAGTGTCTTTATAAGAAGAGACACCGGAGCTCACGTGCACGTCCTCCTCCCTCCCTCCGTCCCCACCACGTGAGGACACAGTGAGAAGGTGGCTGAGAGCTCTCATGAGAAACCACACACTGCCGGACCTTGGATGTAGACTTCAAGAACTATGAGAAATAAATTTCTGTTGTTTAAGCCCCTCAGTCTGTGGTGTTTGTTATGGCAGCCCTGCAGGTTATACACCATTCCCTACCTAGGGATGGGTTTTGCAGCGTGCAAGAGTTTCCAGCTCCATTACATCCATTTTCATCCCTATTTTATCCATGTGGCTTAAATGTACCAGCCTCTGAAGTCAAATTTTCTTAATACTCCAAGAACCATCAGTTTGCTCCCATCAGTGCAGATGTCCATTTTCTGCCAGGTTCCCCTCCGCAAGTACTTCTGGGTCTCCTGCCCCAGGACATGCTGACAAGTCCCCCAAATGCCTGCTGGGTTTGCATTTACACGTGCTCCACTCTGCTGCACATGCTGGATTCCCATCAGTGAGAGCTGAACCCTGGCTCCCACTTTAAGTCTGTGCTGAAGACTGGAAAACGGGAAGAAAAGTGCAGCCAAGAGGCTTGTCTCTGCCATCGGAGGCGGCCCTTCCCAGAATCCAGGGGCAACAACACCTGGCACATCTTGGGGGGAGGTCTGCCCACCTGTCTGGTGCCAGTACTTTGGAAACTTCCTTGACCATCCCAGACCCTTGGCCATGTGGCCTCTCTGCCCTTCAGGGAAACCCCACCATCCACTCCAAGAGCTGTGGTTTGGCCCTGGACCTCACTCAACGATTCCTGGGTCATTGGACGCCTCGTTCAGGCACCATCCATGAGGATCAGCTACTTGGATCCTCTGCATTGAGCCAGGTCAGGTCTGATAACTGCACACCTTTCCAAACCTCTCTGCAGCCTCCACTGGTCCTCACTCCTCCCTGAACGAGAAGCCACGCACACGTGTCTGTGCACCGTCGCCCGCGATGTGCAGCAATGAGCCCCTCAGAGAGGGGTCTCTGGCAGCGGAACACACTTCACAGAGATGTTTGTTACACAGACGCACCCTGAGGTGCCTTTTGCGTGACTGTAGGTGCCCCTCAGAGCCTGAGGTCTCAACAGCCTCCCTCGCAGGGTTACACTTGCTTAAGCGAGGCCCCCAGAACAAAGTCTGGCTGAGGCTTCCAGGTGAACTCAGGGCCCCTGCCCCCCGCAGCAGAAGTAATGTCAGGCTTTGAAGTGACAGGGCTTCGGAGACCTCAAAGCACCGAGGGCCACATTTAGCTCCCGATCTAGCGTCCTGTGGGCCCTCCTGCAGCGGCTTTGTGCAGAGGACACATCTCGCAGGCTTGTGGCAGGGGGTGGGGTCTGAACTGGGGCAGAGGGGCGTCTGTTTGTCCTTCCACCCCGAGCTCCCGAGTCCGCCTTGACCGGCCTGCCATAAGCTCTCCCTCAAGTGCCCACTCACAGCTCTGAGTCCTGGGCTCACTTGAGAAGCTGGCTTTGGGTGGAAAAAAGCCAGAGGCAGCTGCAGTGGTAGTTTCACGGGTTGTTGCCCCCCACCAAATATCTCTGTGGCACTTTTCTGTGGGTCTTCGAATCCTCTCCCCCCCTCGGCAGTGGGGTCTCATGGTGGCCCTGGAAGGTCACTGCGCACAGCACAGCCTACCCTCTAGGGTCAATGGAGGGTGGTCTGCTGTGGGTATCACCACCATCCCCACGTGGTTCCTACATAGGGGCATCCCTGTCCCTTTCTCGTGACTGTTCTGCACACCAGGCACTCCTCACACCCACACGGTTGCTCTTCTCAATTTCTCTCCTCACTGTTCTCTCACCAGAATCCTTTTTAACCTCTGTTAGTCACTACAGGTGCCCACCAGGTGTCAGCCATTTCACGCATCTGTGCAATCTCTGTTTATTTGAGGTAACAAGGCTGCTACCTCACTACAAATGTGGTTAGTATCTTGCAGCAGCTGCGTAGCACCCGTACGGTGGCTCTTAGCTTCGTAGGGTCCCCAGAGAGATTCAGTAGGAATATAGTGGCAAATGCCGTCGGTGGACCAGCATTCTCCATGCAAATGTTCCCTGGGGAGGGTCAGTCCTTGCCCCTGAGGGGATGTGGCCCAGATGTGGGTGGCTTCTGGGTCAGCAGAAGATGGCTGTTGAATCAGCCTTCTCAGGCTGCCATAACAACATACCACAGACCTGTTGGCTTTCACAACAGTTCTGGTGGCTGGAAGTCCAAGATCAAGGTGCCAGCAGGGTTGATGTCTGCTGAGGGCTCTCTCTCTGCATTGCAGAGGGCTATCTGCTCACTGTGTCCTCGTGGAGCTCCCATTCAGTGCATGGGGCAGGAGGAAGCGAGCACTCTGGTGCCTCATCCTATGAGGGCACGAATCCCGTCGTGAGGGCTCCACCCTCAGGACCTCATCTTAAGGAGACACTTAGGAAGATACTTAGGAAGAAACCATCACATTGGGGGTTAGGGCTTCAACATATGTCTTTGTGGGGAGACACAGTTCAGTCCACAGCAGCCATCAAGGAGCAAGGATGCCCCCAGTCATCCCTTGGCACCCAGGCCACAATGGGGCTGTGCTCAGGACTGTGGGGGACTCAGGAGGACGGGGTGGCCCAGGCCAGCGCCTGGCTGTTCACACTCTCCAGGAGCTCTGGATAGGTTCGTAGGATTCACGTGGGATGAGCCATGAAGGAAAACTCAGATATAACCTGGGAGAAACGGACTCACTCTGTGGGTGGTCAGAGAAGGGAGCGGTCATCAGTGGAGGACTTCTGGAGAACTGGCTCTGTGTCTTCAGCCTGTTAGTGGTCACCAGGTCTCCTGCGCTGGGCCACACAATGTGTGCACCGGACTCAGGGCCTTTGGAGGCAGCTCCAGTGTCATGGTGGTGGTGGGACAAGATGGCGGGAGCAGGGTGGAGTGGACTCAGAGCTGGAGGGACCACAGCCTGTGGGGTCTGTGTGGCCCAGTTGCTGTCCCAGAGAACCAAGTACCCAAGTGGATGTGAGGGCTACATTTAGACCCTGCAGGGTCTGGCTCCTGGCCACCTGGGACAGGCCCCAGCTGTGCTCCTGGGACAGGCCAGAGGGTGGATCTCTGTGCTCCCAGACTCCGTGTCCAGGTGGCTTCTTCGACATGGTCCCTTCATAGTTCCTTTGACCAAGATTATTGGGTCACCTGACAAGGGCCATCAGCAACCAGCTCTTCTCTGAGGTCAATAAGGGTAGCCCAAGACAAGGTCACTCAGCATCATCGAATCTATTTATTTGGCAAATCAGATTATTCAAATTAGTTTTCCAGTTAACTGTCCTAGGTTCACACATGTACATATACCCTGTGTATCTCAGATTTTTCCAGATTAGGAGTACAAATAAGGCCAGACAATGTCCCTAAGCCTCCACTGGTTTTAGTAGTGAAAATTTCAGCCTCTTCCACAACTAAGTTCAGCCGTCCCTAACTCACTGACTGCCACTTGCTGCAGGGTGGGCCCTGGATGCGTCAGCACAGTAGCCTTAACCCTGACCCTCTGCCCCTTCTGTGCCTGCTGGGCCTGACGACTTAGCCCAGAGTGTGGACCCTCCTGTAGAGCAGCCTAGCCTGCAGCTCCGGGCCTGTGCCCACTCCCACAGACCCTGATGGGTCCTCTGTGACATGCAATCCAGGGTGGGTCCTCATGGGGAGAGAGAAGAGGCCCATCTCCTCCCCCTAGCGTGTTGGGATCAGTCAGCGGTTCCCAAGGCTCACCTCCACAGTTGTCACATCAACCCCAGTGTGCCGCATCCTTCCAAGGACCTACAGCTAATAGTTACGCAGCTTGTGAGTCTATACTCCCCTCCGGCCCTCTGTCGCCTGGCTCGGCAGAGTCATGCTGCCCACAAGACAAGACTGTATGTTTGCAGACATCACTGGGGATGATGCGTCATCAGGGCCCCACCATCCCTTTCCTCTTTAGAAGCCTGTCTGGCCCTAAGCACACTGGTAGATACAACTGCAGCATGAACCGCGCCACTCAGCTCCACTGGGCAGGCTCCCAGCTCCCAGTGCAAAGAGAGAAATTGGAGGTGGGCGGTTCCTAACTCCACCCACCCATGGGCTCTGACCCCATCCAGCCCAGTGTCCTGCTGGATACATGTCTGGCTTTCTGAGACTAGCACGAGTGTGCCTCGGCCCAGGATGGCCATGGGACTGTGCAGCCTGTAGGCAGGTGGAGGAGTGTCCAGGGCTTGGAGCAGCTGGGCGGGACTCATCTCTGGGTCTGCGGAGCTCCTGCCCCTGGCTGCCGGTTCATGGAGGCCCAGTCTGAGGGGCGGGAGCCTCTGGTCCTGGCCGTGATCACTGCTCTGCACCCATTTCTACCCTTTCTTCCTCACCCTTCCCTCCAGCCCCACAGAGTGCCACCTGACCACTGACCGCAGGGGAGGGGGGAGAAGGTGGGGCTTCTGCCCTTATATGGCTCTCAGTCAAATTGAGGATTCTCAGACAGGAAGCCGCTCTGCCCTCCATCCTTCCTGCTGGTCTCACACCCCAACCCCCAACCCCCAACCCCTCACAGAGCCCCAGCGCTTCAAGCCTGAGACTGTTACCCAACCTCACCTCCTCCTTCCTCAGGGTTTTATCTAAATCGCCCTCTTCCCCCCCCCCACAGTCACCCCTCCCTTCCGTCCACCGCTTAGCGATGGACACCTCTTCTCCTGCAGGTATAAGGCGGTTGCTTCTCTTCCTAAAGTACCCCCCCCCCCACCGTTCACATTGTCTCATTTGTTACTTCTCATCCCACTCACTCCGTCTTGCAAACCACCCCACAATTTATCCTGATCACCATTTCACTCTCCGGAGGCTGAGTCAGAGGCAGGCTTTCAGCTGCCACCACTGCACCTTCTCTAGAGCATGAGGGAAGCCCAGTCCAAACTATGATTCAATCGTTTACAGTTTCCAACGAGGAACTGCCAAGAGCCCTGTGTCGTCAAGATGGTTCCTCTATTCCTGGCTGCCTCATCTTCTCCCTCCCAGCCACTGGATGGGGACATCTCTGTGGACGGTGCCACCGTGGCCAGCTGCCCAGCCAGGACTCAGGTGGGCAAGACAAACACCTTGTTCTCCTCTGGCTGAACCGAATCAAGCCTGATTCCTTCTCATCATTCTCAAGGAAACTAAACCTAATCAACAACATTGCAGCCTGTTCAAGAGAGCAAACTGGTCATGTCCAGGAATTTCCCACTCCCAGGCTTGTCTCCACTGCCTCTCCTCCCCCGGGCCAGAGCTCAAACTCCACGCCGTGGACGCCCCAATGGCAATGCGGGAGGGGCTGCCCGGTTCCGGCCCTTGGCCTGTCTCCTACCTTTCCCAGGTATATCCTGCCCCCTCGTGGCTCTCAGGTGTCACCAGCGCCTTTCCGCTCCGTCCCCACTATTTTCACAAAGTGTCCACAGCATCACAAAGCCTGGTCCACACCGGCCCACCTCAGTCCCTCTGCAGCTTTGTCCTGGGCACAGGAAGGTTTGGCTGGCCTTCCAGGCTTTTCCAAGGCCCATAGAAAACTCGGGGCTCTCTGCACATACTTGCTCTCCCCAGTCACACATTCTGCTGGCATCTCTGTGAGGTCATGGGCCAACAGAGCTCCAGAAGAGACCAGAAAGTACAACTGCTCCACGCCGGGATCCCCAAACCAAAAAGGAGCTTGGTCCATCCCTCCCACTCCATCTCTCCTCCATGCCAACCCTCTTGATTCTCTCTCCTAACTCCTCTCTCTCTTCCTTTCCAGAATCTTCTAGCCTAACAGAAGGACAGAGGAGAGCTGGGAAACAGCCTTATTCAGATGGTCTCATTCTCAATTCTTCCGACCTCATGCTTTTTAGGCTTAGAAATCAAGAGCTCACCTGGGTCTTAAGTTCTTCAGAGCTCCCCAGACACTGAGTGGTCTATATCAAGTTGTCTGGGTGCTGGGGAAAGGGTTTGGGGTCACAGTGAGCAAAGATGGCATTCAAGTGAGCATCAGAGGGACGGCACACCAGTAAATGTGCCATGTGTCAGCCCCCCCATATCAGAGCCCTAGGAAGAGGTATCTGCTATGGAATTCAGACTGAGGTTTCCTTCCTCCAAGCACAGCTTTCTTCCCTTAGCCACGGTGGTCATGGAATTCTGGAGGACCAGCTGGACCCTGGAAGGCTGGTGGGCCATCATGTCCATGCGGAATTCTTTGATGACAAAGTAGTAGCAGAAAACATCCAAGCAGCAGTTGACATTGGAGAAACACATGGACAATTGCAGGAACAAGATGATGTTCTGCCTGGCTCTGCACTCCACGATAAAGCCATTCCTCACCAGGAACTGCAAGAGGAAACTCAGGTGGACTGGGAGAAAGGAGATCACAAAGACAGCCAGACTGGCCGCGATGGTCCAGATACAGGCCTTCTGCTGGACCCAGTCCTGGGTGTGGTCCCGACGGGCGACCAGAATGCAAATGCTCCTGGAGGAGCAGAAACCCATGATGCTCATGGGAAGAAGGAAGCCGAAGACCTCAAGAGGGAAGAAGACCTTGGCACTCCAGGTGCCGTCAGACATGTTGTGGAAGCACGTGTAGTTTTCCACTTTCCCATGGAAGCTATAGATAGGGGTGCTCCCCACCCACACCAGGACCCAGATGGTGCAGCAGATCCCAAAGGTCTTCCTGGGGGACCGGAGGTGGCTGACCAGGAGCGGGTACCGGATGGCCAAGAATCTGTCCAGACTGATGAAGCAGGCAGTAAAGATGCTCCCATACATGCTAATGAAGTAGAGGCACTCCACGAGGGTACAGAAGGGCAGAAGGGGAGCCTTCACGTGAGACAGGGCCATCTTGAATGGCAGAGAGAACACCAGCAGCAGGTCGAAGACCGCCAGGTTGATCATGTAGATGGAGGTGGCAGCGTAGCAGGGCCACCTCTTCTTCAGGAAGGAGCTGAAGCCTCGGATGGCGAGCAGATTGAGGAGCAGACCGAGGAGGAAGGTAGGGGTGTGGACAGCCAGCTGCACGGTTTTCATCAGCACCTCCACGTCATGGAAGGAGCAGTTCTCACTCTGGCTTCGCTGGCTCATGTTCCTTCCTACAACGTCAACGGTAGATGAGATGAAGGTCCTCTTACTCTCTAGAACTGATGGATTCACACGACTTGGTCAAGAATCATAAACATGACCCCTTTCTCACACAGCAATCTATGCTCTTTGAATAACGATCAGAAAACACAGGACGAAAAATTACCTCGAAATCTGTGGCCCAGATAGAACCACTGTTACTTTACGTATATGTGTGTGTATGTGCATATATATATATATATATATATATATATATATATATGTACGTATATGTCTGGGTATATATATATATATATATATAAAGTATATATATAATTCCAAACTCTTTCTGTACACACACACACACGTGTGTGGCTTTATCTTTAATAAAAACAGAATTGTGCACAAGCAACTGTCCCTTTTTTTCCAATCAGAAGTCTTTCTGTTGAAAGTAGTAACAACAACATAAGCCCTGACCCAAACTGGTTTCATCAAAGAGTGAATTTCACAGAACTGGAAACATGAAAACTAGGGCAGGGCTGACTTGAGCTGCAGATCGTACAGCTTCAAATGCTCTTTTCAGGACCCAGCTCCTCTTTATATGTTGCCCCTCTGCTCCACCCCACCCCCACGCCTAAGGCTGGACAGAGCTCACCCCACCCCCGAATGTAGGGCTGGTGGCAATCAGGGCATCACATTCCCCTGGACACTGTCATCGGTCCATTTATAGGTCCAGGGATGAACAATAGACCCAGAGGCGATGAAAAGCAATGAAACTCTTGCTTGGGTTTCTAGGAAGGGGGTTGGGGCTTTGGAGTTGGGAGGATAAAGTCTGAAGCTGCTAAAGCCTCTTGTTCTCCGAGGAGAAAACCAGACAGAAATTGGAGAAACATGGAAGAAAGAACATTCCCAGAGGGAATGAAGTAAGGGCTTGAGGTCTCCTCAAGGCAAAGAAAGGCCTTTGGACAGGTAGAAAATTAGAGCTGGCCTCAGGGACAAGATGATCAAGGCTGCAGCTGTGGCTGCAGATGGAAGCTGGAAGCCAGCAGAGAGAGGGAAGTCACAAGCCCTTGGGAAAGAAGGAGCTGAGTACTTTTAAGACCCTATAGAGAATGCCATTCCAAAACCCCCTCTAACTGCTAGCAAAAAACAAAACAATAAAGCACATTTATCTCTCATCCATTGAGCACTATATATAGTAAATATGTAATATACATTATTTAATTTGGTGGCTTTCCAAAAATTCTACATTTTCCTATGTGCTAACTTTTCTTATAGGTTTATGTCATGAGAGATCTAGGAAAATGTATTTGCTCACATCCAAAGCTCCAGGCTCCTGTGGTCTGTGTGAATGGCACCTCCTGAAGGTGTGCAGCATAAGCCCCAGGTGCACCTGCCCCAACACTAGGGTGCCTGGAATAAATTAACTGCAGGCTGGCAGGCTGCCCCCTCCCAAAAAACATGCCGAACTATCCACCAAGAGCATCTCAAACAATAGCTAGAATAGTTTGGAACCGACAAGATAAATTTCAAAAATGGTGAGAAGGGGCTTCCCTGGTGGCGCAGTGGTTGAGAGTCCGCCTGCCGATGCAGGGGACATGGGTTCGTGTCCCGGTCCGGGAAGATCCCACGTGCCGCAGAGCGGCTGGGCCCGTGAGCCATGGCCGCTGAGCCTGCGCGTCCGGAGCCTGTGCTCCGCAACGGGAGAGGCCACAACAGTGAGAGGCCCACGTACCACAAAAAAAAAAAAAAAGAAAAAGAAAAATGGTGAGAACAGGCAAGAACCCAATTCGATCCAACTGAAAGGTGTTGCAGCACCAAAGAGGAAGACTCATTTGGCTCAGAGAAGTCACCTTCAACATCAGAAACAGCAGAAAACCAAGAACCGCAAAGATAAGAACAAATACAAGCTTGTGCTTAAAGGGATTCGACAAGACTGCAAAAAAAGGAACTTGGGCATCTGTTTTTGGCTGGGTCATGCTCAGGCAGACTCCATGGGTGAACCCAGCGCACATCGCTGATGATTCAAAGATTAGAACTGAAGTGGCCAAGAAAAAAATCGGTGATGCTCAGAGATAAACCCAAACTCAAGCCCACAACATGGCTGAATTGAACAAACCGATGCAAAACAGAGAAAAATGGCCTGACGGAAAGCATCCATTCTAGGATGCTGGGATTTGTCTGAATTGATTGTACCAGGTGTTTGTGTGGAAAAGAGACAAAACTCAGCTATCAGCGTCCTTCAGCAGGACGATCCTAAAGGTCACATTTGAATTGCTGAATTACTTCAGTTTTTAAAAATACTTATTTATTTATTTATTTACTTGGCTGTGCCGGGTCTTAGTTGCAGCGGTCTCTTAGCTGTGGCATGTGGGATCTAGTTCCCTGACCAGGGATCGAACCCAGGCCCCCTGCAATGGGAGTGAGGAGTCTTAACCACTGGACCACCAGGGAAGTCCCCTGAATGACTTCAAATGGGAGCTTTTCAAACGGAAATTTTTGAAGCTAGAAAAGCACTCTGTGGACTAGCAAAAAGAAATTAGGTTGAAAAAAATACTTCCAGCTAATGGTAGAGTAAGCAGAAACTCTAAAAAATTAATCCTCTGAATTCCCTCTGAAAGTTCAAGGAAACCATCTTTTAAACAATCTTTTTTATAAAATGATCAGGAACTTCACTGGAATAAGATAAAAAGGCTTCAGGCTGCAGCAAGAGATAAAATACTCATTTTTTTCTCAAAGATGGGCTGCCAGTAAAAACCAATCTACTTGGTATTAGGAGCCAGCAACCTCCCCACTCTTGATCCGTTGCCTGGGGCTGTCGATAGCTCCTGTTCCGGTCAACTCAGGGACCCACTGCAACCAACTGATCGCAGTGTAAGGTGGGTGGGTGGGAGGCTGTGAAGTGGATGCTTAGACAATATTAGACATTTGACAGATTTACTAGGGGAAAGGCCTGTGAGGGATAAAGGGAAAGGGATAGGCATGGACAGGGAGAGCCCTCAGACCACAGTGCAGCTCTGAGAATGATGGGCCAGGTCGACGGAGGGTCCCTAAGCACAAGTTGCCCATTGGAGAAGTTCCACATCTAGCAGGAATTTCCCAGGACCAGTGCTTCCATGGAGCCCAGTTGTTAGCTAGAAGCAGTCCAAGGTGAGCATGGCCCCAGCTGGGCTGTCAGTCACCAGGGCCCTGGTCCCAGCCTCATGCTAGGAAGGAAATAGAATGAATGGGGAAAGGTCATGGGTCAAGCAAATCGGGTCTGTGAATAGACGTGAAGGGCCTGAGAGGACCTTTGTTAACCACCAGCAGCTTGTGTCTGAGAGGTGGGGCTGCACTGAAATGAACAGCAGAGAAGATGAGAACTTGGGTTAGAGGAGCCACGTCTCACGCAAAATTTTTGGAAAGAAAACCACTCCCAGATGTCCCACTTACACCTTTAAATGTCATTAATACGGAACCTTACAAACATCTGTGAACAAACCAACCCAGTCTCCTGGAAACCTCTCTGGAAAAATAATTAATACCAGAAAAGTTTTGAGGGAGAAAATTTGAGCAACACGAATTCCGTGCCCAACTGGGTGGCTGTTCAGGTGTGAAGGTCATAGAAAGCCACACTCAGGTATGTGTGGCTTCCAGGAGAAAACTGCCTCCAGGAGGCAAAACTTTAGATCTCCAAGAGGTACTAACCATAAAGGATGCAAACATCTAGGTGGGAAAGCTTGGAGCTGAGCATTAAAAGCAGGAAACTGGAAAGAGAATGAAGCTATGATGAATATAGTTAAAGATTTAAAAGAAAAAACAGTAAAAGAGATCATCCATGTCTTTAAAAAAAGACAAGCTGTAATACCTCAGATAAATTAACAAAGAAGGAAGATGTTCTTGGGTTGAAGGAGGCAGGGGTGGTGGAGAGTACTGGAACACAGGCGGAGCAAATACTCTGTAAAACGAAAGTAAAAGTCATTGTTCTGGGGCTTCCCTGGTGGCTCAGTGGTTAGGAATCCGCCTGCCAATGCAGGGGACGCGGGTTCAAGCCCTGGGCCGGGAAGATCCCACATGCTGCAGAGCAACTAAGCCCGTGCACCACGACTACAGAGCTTGCGCTCTGGAGCCCGCGAGCCACAGCTACTGAGCCTGCATGCCACAACTACTAAGCCCACGAGCGTAGAGCCCGGGCTCCGCAACGAGAGAAGCCGACACAATGAGAGAGGCTCGTGCACCGCAGCAAGGGGTAACCCCTGCTCGCCACAACAAGAGAAAGCCTGCGTGCAGCAACGAAGACCGAAAGCAGCCAAAAATAAATAAATAAATTTATTTTTTAAAAATGAAGAATACACTTTATAAAAGAAAGTCATTGTTCTGTTTTTTTAAACGTGAATTTTACAGAAAGCATACGTTTTTTGTTTGTTTTTTTTTTTGCGGTACGCGGGCCTCTCACTGTTGTGGCCTCTCCCGTTGCAGAGCACAGGCTCCGGACGCGCAGGCTCAGCGGCCATGGCTCACGGGCCCAACCGCTCCGCGGCATGTGGGATCCTCCCAGACCGGGGCACGGACCCATGTCCCCTGCATCGGCAGGCGGACTCTCAACCACTGCACCACCAGGGAAGCCCTGTACGATTTTTTAAACCTTGAAGTAACCACTGACTATTACAAACAGGATGCTTATCCTCAAAATCACTAAAAAAGATAAAAGGAAACAAAGAAATCAGACAAAATAGCAAAGAAGTAAATAGAATGGGAAAAAGTACCTAAGCATAGAAATCACAGCAATAAATATGAAAATTTCAAAATATTTAAATTAACCAACATTTTCAGTTCAATCACAAAATAAAATTCGACTCTTTGTTGCTTATAAAGGACACACTTACTTAATAACAGAGAAATATTCAAAGTAAAAGTCCCACGATGAGATAGAGGACAAATATAAACAAAAGGAAAGTCAGAGTGGCAATATTCATACCTAGCACTGTAGAATTAACAATAAAACTACATATCAGGATTAAAAATTTTATCTTATATTAATGAAAGAAAGATCTTAAAGGCAAATATAGTAATCTTATGCACTGAAGGTTGTTGTATAAAAGTACATAAAGTACGATTGTTAAAATTCAAGAGCCATTGGCAAAGATATGGTAGTGTCAGATTTTAATATACTGTAGATTTGAACAGATCGAGTTGGCAAAGTATAAATTAGAATATATAATTATATAAATAGTATAATGAATATAATTTAATTAATAGCTCTTAGATTTGATTTTAAATAAATAGGCAATCCACATTTTTCTCAAGTATCCAAGAAACAGTTGTCAAGATGAATTACCTGCCTAGCAAAAACAAAACCTTCCATTAAAAGAAAAGCAGAAATTGGGGACTTCCCTGGTGGTCCAGTGGTTAAGACTTCACTTTCCAATGCAGAGGATGCAGGTTCAATCCCTGGTCGGGGAGCTAAGATCCCACATGCCCAGAGGCCAAAAAACCAAAACATAAAACAGAAGCAGTATTGTAATATAAATAAGAAGGCAATGTAAGCTTAGATAGAGAAGAGAGAAAAAATGAGAAGAAATGACCTTATTACTTGTGTACTAATCCATTTCAAAACCTTGAAGTAGTTGAAAATTTAGGGGCAAAACATAATTTACTACAAGTAATACGAGTTAACCCAAGTAGTATTGATTAGATCAACAACCATGAATGAAACTGAGAATGTTATCAAAGAATAAACAGTTTCTAACATAATTTTGTTTGGCTCTAGCATATTTTAAATTTCAAGGTCGAGATGATTCTCATACTCTGTAAACAATTTCAGAACATAAGATAATAATAATGAATTTCTGTTATGAAACTAATTTACCCAAATACCAAAACTTGACAAATGTAGCACAAAAGAGAAAAACAATTGCTCAAATGCATGTATGAATACAGATGCAAACATCTGAGTTACAATATTACCAAATAGAACTCAGTATATTAAAATTATAAATCATCGTTTTACCAAGTCAGATTTACCAATGTAAGGCCTTTTCAATGTCAGGAAATTTGTTGATACTGTGCGTTACGTCATCACGGCAAAAACGAAAAGCCATCTCACTGTATGATAGTTTTTCCACAAAAGTCATTTAGATGAAGGAATAGGATACTTCTTACAACACCTGATAAAGAGTAACCTGTTCACTTTAATAGCCAACTTTACATTTAATGGTTAAAAAAAAAAAAGAGGCATTCTTGTTGAAATTGGACACTTGCCAACACCCAGAAGTTCCAAATAATGTGCTAGACAATTAACAGAACCCAGAAGAAGAAATGAGGTATTCCCCTGAATCGATAATGCAAATGGAAATCTTAGTCAATAAATGATGTTGAAACTAACAGTGAACACAGGGGTAAAAACAACTTTCAGGTCCTCATCTCACACCAAGTAGCAAAAGAAATTCCAAATTCATTAATAAATTAAATTTCAAAAAAATCAAACCATAGAAAAACTAGATGAAAAATTAGTGGTCAATTTATAAAAGCCAGTGGAGGGAAAGAAAAGCTCTTTGTCAGAATGGCTGAAAAGCAAAAGAATCAGAAAACAGACAGGACAGGTTTGACTGCACAAAATTAGAAAATTTATTTTTGTTAAAAAAGTTTAACAGGGCTTCCCTGGTGGCGCAGTGGTTAAAAATCTGCCTGCCAATGCAGGGGACACGGGTTCGAGCCCTGGTCTGGGGGGATCCCACATGCCACGGAGCAACTAGGCCCGTGAGCAACAACTACTGAGCCTGCGCGTCTGGAGCTTGCGCTCCGCAACAAGAGAGGCCACAACAGTGAGAAGCCCGCGCACCGCGATGAAGAGTGGCCCCTGTTCGCCACAACTAGAGAAAGCCCACGCACAGAAACGAAGACCCAACACAGCCAAAAATAAATAAATAAATTAAAAAAAAAAAAAGTTTAACATCAGATAATATACTGGAGGAAAGGAAGTACAACAAATAGGTTAAATGATGTTCCTTCTCTATGAAGAATATTAAAAAATGTGTAACATCAAGACCCACAATAGATAAACAGGCAAAGGACACAAATAATTCCCACAAGATTTACTAAGAAATAAAATTTTTGCTTATATAATCAAAGAAGCTGGCAAGGGTTCCGTGAAACAGTCACCAATATACTGGTGAGTATACACAAAAGTACTCAACCTTGGGACGTTGATAACTTATATTACAAGCCCTAGAAATCTTATTAGCCTTTCATTCAGAGATTCTAAAAATTTACCTTAAGTAAATTATGCAAAAGAAGGAAAAAATATGTACAGAAATATGTTCACTTTAATATTTTTTTCTGATAGCAAAAAATACATGCATGCATTTAAATGTCAACAAGAGCTTAATTTCACTACGGTAAATCTAGTCAATGGAAAATTTTTGTCTGCCTATGTTATGTTTATACTGACTACATTAAATAAGAAACCCACAAACTACAGAATTATACATTCAGAATGATTTCAAATATGATTTTAAAAACCCACACAGAGGGAAAAAATCCTAGAAAAAGTTTCCAAATACCAAACGTTGGTTGCATTCTAACAGTTAGATGGGGGGTGATTTTTAAATCTTTTATCTTTATCTCACTGTTTTGTGTGTGTGCGTATTTTTCTAATGATAAAATGAAAACAATTGAAAAATTGTTTAATGCATTAAATGCTGGGGAAAAAGAAGAAAAATAAGAACAGCTTTTGACTTTCCCTTAAAAGAAGCAACATCTGGGTGTGTGCTTGAGGCAAGGTGGGAGTGGAAGGGAGGTTTACACAGAATTTAAAGGAATGCATTGAACTAACAGATGCTCAGTTGATGAGGCATAAATCTTGCCAGGTCAAAGATTTCAACATGGAGTGTCAGAGGGACTTGGGAACAAAGTCTGAAGTGACAGAGAATTGGACAAGTGAGGAAGCTGGTGCCACCTAAGCGACCGGAGAACAGGCACAAGAGCCCGATACCCGACAAAAAGCAAAGCTTCCTCAGTCCGCAGGTCAGCCATCACGTCGTGAAAACTGTGCATAAGGAGGAAAGAAGAATATGAAAGAGGCTCAAAATGCCAGATGAACATTGAGTGCCAGAGAGTGGGTGAAGGGGAGGGAAGACGTTTAAACACAAAGTTCAGAGAGCTATTAGTAGAAACAAATGTAGACATTAAAATTTAACTATTTTCTAACGTGGGTATTTAGGTTAAATTGTCTTGTCTATTTTAAAGGGACAAAGGAAGAGAAAATTCACAGTAGACACTGAAAGTGAAAAAAAACTGCAATGTCTCAATATAGAAAGCAGACGGGCAACCCCATGGAGGTTTAGACAAATGTAACAATTATAATAAAAATTATAATACTCCTTAACAATTATATTAACTATAATACTTCTTATCAAAGGGGGAAGCCGATAAAATATTAAAACTCAATCATCTTGTGCCAATAAGAAACACACAAAAAACCAAAAAGGCATAGATAGAGTAAAATGATAAGATAATCTATGGATTATCAGGCACACAGAACGCTAGGAAAGAAGGAAATATGACAAAGTAATTCTTTTTAGTAAAAAGAACTGAGAGAGTAACACAGAAACCCCACAAGGTAAATGTTATAATAAACAATTAATACGTAAAATTTATGTTCCAATGAGCGTAGCCAAGAAATCCATGATGGGAACAAGCAGAAATGCAAAACAAAGTAGAAATAGAAATATAATTGTACGTAGAGACCTTAATGCTCCCCTCTTAGAATATCACAGATCAAGTAGGCAGAGCTGTTTAGAGCCCAATGAATAAGGCAGAACTAGCAGATTAGTGAGAACTACGTCATAAATCAACGGAATACGCTCTCTTGGGGAGAGGACAAGTGTCTTTCAACAAACTCATCCCATTCCTGAGCCCAGCCAAGGACTCCAAGGCAATGGCAATTCCACTCTTCTGTTCTCAGATCCATTTGCTGCAGCACCGCGATAGTAATAATATATAATAAGCATTTTTATGCATTCTCTTAAGCAGTCTCTTAGGTAATGTGTCAAAGATAAAATCAGAAGTACATTACTGAAATATTGGAAAGGAACAAATATTTATATATAAAACACAGATGCAGTCGCCGCTGAAAGGAAAATAATTCCTAAGTAGTCTCGTAAACAGGAAGACAGTGAGAAACGAGGTGAACCCCGGCTACACTCGGAAAATCTAGAAGAGGAGCGTGGCGGACCTGTGACAAGTGGCCCTTGCGCTGCTCTGACCACCCAGGCACCAGAGGCTGTATGTCTGCAGGGGCTGCATGCAGAGGGACTGGGAATGTAAAGGAAGGACTAGGGTTGTTCATAATCTATAAAAGAATAGACATATCAGCGTCTCCAAGGCTCAAGACAAGCTCCACTGTGTGACTCCACAGGGCCACAAAAGAAACGGTTTCCAGGTGCTGTAAAAAGCAGATCTATCTTGCTACCAGAAGTCGGAGAGCAGACCAAACGGCCATGTAATGAGCTCTCTGTCCCCAGAGGTATGCAAGCAAAGGCAGAATATCTGTTTATTCAGAATGTTGTCAAGAAAATTCATGTATATGAGAGGTTTTCTTTTTAAACCCTGAAATAGAATATTCTGTCAATATATTGTTTTCTAATGTTTAGTGAAGAGGAGAGAAAACATCTCGTACAGGATAAAAGACTGGGCTGGGAGTCCAGAGGCCCCTGTTCTGCTCCTGCCTCTCTCTGGCTGTGGGGCCTCTGTCTGGGTTCTCTCATCCAAACAGCACTGCCCAGCCCTGGGGTCCTGGAGCCCATGGCCTCACCAAGGGGCTCTCTTACTGCCAACTCGGCCCCGTTCTGGGCTGTGATTCCTGCAGCTGTCAGGGCCCAGTCTGCCTACATCTTCAAGGACCCAGCATCCCACTTGGGGCAGCCCTGATCCCGTGTGTGTACAGCGGGGGCATCTAAACGCAGCTGTGGCTCAGACCAAGCCAGGCTTCCTTCCTGGAAAGTCCTGGATTTTCCAGAAAACACCAGCAATGGGAAAAATGCAACTTTAGGTGGTTTGCAGGCTAAGACGACGCTTCTCTCTCTCTTTTTTTTTTTTTTTTTTGCGGTATTTGGGCCTCTCACTCTTGTGGCCTCTCCCTTTGCAGAGCACAGGCTCCGGACACGCAGGCTCGGCGGCCATGGCTCACGGGCCCAGCTGCTCTGCGGCATGTGGGATCTTCCCGGACCGGGGCATGAACCCACATCTCCTGCATCGGCAGGCGGACTCCCAACCACTGCGCCACCAGGGAAGCCCGGAAGATGCTTCTCTTGTGCTGCCGAATCCCTCATCCTCAGGGAGCACTCTGGTGGGAGCCAACTCAGAGATGGGAGTCCCAGCCTGGGGCTGAGCAGAGCTGGTACAGCCTGAGGGACGTCGTTTGAAGAGGAACATTCCGCAGGACCAAGTTCCTTGCCTGAAACCCCAGTCTCCTCTGGGGGCGCAGTGGTGAATGCCACAGTTAGAATATGAATGTTTACTTGGATGCAGTTATCTGTTACCAGTACTGCAGTGTTAGCTGGGCTTCTGGGGCACGATTAAGAAAGAACAGGACACGGGGGGATGGGGCACATAGACAGAATCTCCGGGAGTCCAGAATTTTGCTGTAGCTGTACTCTGAGCTTGGTGGGGGTGAAATGAGACTGGGGGAGTGCAGGGGCCAGCTCAGGGGCTTGAGATATGGCCCCTCTGTGCTAAGTGCTCTAAGGAGAGAACTTGATACATTCCTGGGATGCTGTTATAATTATGCCCACTTTACAGATGAAGACAGTGGGGCTCACAGAAGTTAAAGAGTCTACCCAAGATCAAACAGGTAGTGAGGGGCCTCCCTGGAGCTCACATTCTGCGTCTCTCCATCTTTCCCTCACCCCATCCCCACCGGCATCATGAGCAAGAGGAGCCGGTATATTCGGGACTCCCAGCACCCCCTTCCTCACCCCTTCCAGTGCCTGGCACCACCCAACAGAGTCTGATACACTCAGACTCCCCTCCCCTCCTAAAAACCCCATCCCTTCCTCCAGTCCACTTCCCTGATCCGCCGTATCACCTGATATGATGTCCCTGCTGTGGCCGGGTGGAGCTGTTAACGGCATCTATGTGCCATTGGGGTGAGTGTCCTGTCATCCGCAAGCAACTCCGGGAAGGTGATATAACAGTCCGTCAAAAAGGGCTTATTAGGGCTTCCCTGGTGGCGCAGTGGTTGAGAATCCGCCTGCCGATGCAGGGGACGCGGGTTCGTGCCCTGGTCTGGGAGGATCCCACATGCCGCGGAGCGGCTCGGCCCGTGAGCCACGGCCGCTGATCCCGTGCGTCCGGAGCCTGTGCTCCGCAACGGGAGAGGCCCGCGTACCGCAAAAAAAAAAAAAAAAAAAAGGACTTATTAAATGAAAGAGGGACTGAATTAACGACCTGGTCTGGGGCAGCTCCAGGGTGACAGGCGTTCCCCGTGGAGCTGAGACAGCCAGCCAGACCTGAGAGCACCAAGCCTTCCACGGAGCCCTGAGCTGCACTGTGCACATCTCTGCCCCAGCTCCACCACCCCGAGAGCGCAAAGCCCAGCCCAGGCCAGTCCTGCAGACATTTCCTGACTTCCCATTCTCCACCTCCACTCTTAAGAAAGATCTGGACTCCTCAGGGTTCTCCATGCTGCTGTATCTTCCCTCCCAGCCTCTCCGAGGGTTCGAGGATAATCTAGTTATAAGACATAACGGTATCCAAAGCTTGCTGGGTGCTAACTGGGGTGGGGAGGGGGAACAAGCACTTCCATCACTTACTGCTCTCCAGAGCCCCATGAGGAAGAAACTATTAATGCTCCCATTCCCCAGAGAGGTACACTGAGGCCAGGGAAGTTACACAGCTGGCGAGTGGCTGGCCTGGACTCCCAAGCATGGCTCTAGCCTGCCACGAGCACCCCACTCAGGGGCTGCAGGGTGATTCCTGGACTTTGTAATCTTGGGCTCGTTGTGCTTTCCTGGCCAGATTCCAGGGCAGCAGGCAGCCAGGGCAGTGGAGGGTGGTGGCACGCAAGCCGAGCTCCCAAGGGGAAGGTTCCTGCACTGCCTACAGCGAGGTTTCCCCACTCAGGCAAGATGCTGCCACCCTGAGTCAAATCAGGAGGAAGTTGAGGGTTCGTAGAAAATGTCACCTGCAGTCAGGGACAAACCAGCCCTCCGCTGCCACTGCCGCTGTCACGGAGGCTGCCCGGGGCTGCCACTACCCCTGCCGTCTGGGAAGGCCCGCCGAATCGGGGCAGGTGTGGACAGAGCCCAGGACCCGAGGACCCGGTTGACCTCAGGAAAGTCGCCCGCAGTCCCAGAGAGCAAGGTCAGTGTTTGGTTCTGTGTGTCGGGCTTTCGGAGCGGCCCAGGGGCTATTACCTGTAGGGGGTCCAGTGCAGCCGATGGAGTTGTGAGATGTCATTTCTCCTCCCAGCTTGGTCACCAGCCTGCTCTGGCGAGAGTCACTTCCCTCTCTGGGTCTCAGCTTCCTCACCTGTGAAATGCGGGGGTGGGACCACATTCTCTTCAAGCAGCTCCGCAGCAGCCTTGTCTGGCCAAGGGGCTCCTTCTCTCGGGTCAGGAGAGGTGCTCCTTCTCTCGGGTCAGGAGAGGGGCTCCTTCTCTCGGGTCAGGAGAGGGGCTCCTTCTCTCGGGTCAGGAGAGGGGCTCCGTGGGTCTCCCTCCTCTCTAAGTGCAGCTAGAATGCGGCCTGGGGTGGCGGACATGTTGCCAGGAAGAGGCTCTAAGTTCTTGTGTCCTCTCAGAGGGTCTGCGCACTCACTCAGCTTCCCCCAAAAAATGTCAAGAGGCACCGCCTGAGCCGAGGTGTGAGAAGCCTCTGGAAGAGGAGGGACCATCTCACGCAGCAGACATTCTGAGCTTGGCATCACACAGGGACAGCCAGCATCTGAAAAGGGCTGTCACGGCTTCCAGCGCTTCTGGGGTTTAGGATTCAGAAGTACTGCCCACAGAAAAGAAGGTGGTGCTGGACACCTTCATATTTCAGGACTTGTGGGTTGGGAAGGTCCAGCCTAGGAGACCTCAGCCCCTGCCTGCGTGTCCTCAGGGACGGTCAGCAGGGCATGCCCGCGATGTTGCTCCTTGGTCCTAGCTTCTCTGCGCCTGGCCTCCACAGGGACTTGGGTCAGCCTTGGGCTGCATCCCTCCCAAGGGCCCTGTGAGCAGAGATTTCCCCGGGGCGGCCCATCTCCAGGGCAGGAAGAGCCAAGCGTCACCCATGGGCCCCAGGAGGCTGTCAGCAAGGAACCCGTGCAGGTTCCAGACATTCAGAAAAGTCTGGGCTGAAACGCAGCCTGGCAGATTCCGCTTCCTGCCCAGGAGGGACTAGGAGATCCCACGAAAGACTGAGGCACGGGCTGTTTCTACAGGCCTGGCAGGCCGGGGCTTTCAGGCATCTACAGGAATAGAAACTCTCCAAAGTGGGTCGGGGTGATTTATCCCAGCAGACTCTGTCTCTGTATAAACAGTAGCTTGTGTGTGACTGTGGGCGAGTCACCTGGCCCTCCAGAGCACGGGCTCCTCGTCATTCGGTGAAGACCTTGACAGAACACTTTAAGTTCTCACCGTCTCCGATCCAGTCACACTCGTGCTTGTGCTATGGGTAGAACCAAGTTCACTCACTGCCCTGGGCCATGGAACACAAGCCGGCCTGGGCTCAAGGCGGGGCAGCGGGCAGTCCTTCCCCAAGCGAGGCCACCCCAGGCCCCTGGCCCAATCTAAGCCGAGGTGAGGCGGCCAGGCCAGGGCACCCTGGGTGAAGCTGCAGGAGGCCAGGAGTCCGTGGGGAAAGCAGCAGGGAGGAGATGGGCAGGTGTCCAGGGCCTGCGGCGTGGGAGCTCCGGGAAGGGGTCAGCCTCGAGGGGCCCACAGAGAAGGACTCACAGCTCAGGCCCTCCTCAAAGGGAGCCTTACCCACCTCCTGTTCTGGCTATCTTTTTTGTTGTTGTTAATGAATATTTCTGTGTTTTATTACTGTTGCTTTTTATTTTAAATTTGGAACGCAAACACGTGATTCAAATACACATGTAAACATACAGTAAAACGTCTGTGCCCAGCACCCACCTACCCTCAGGGTGCCGCTGATTGCAGCTTCTATCACAGTTTCTATACAAGCATGTACACATATGTGGGTCCTAATTTTCTCCCTTTTAATGCAAAGACAAGTCATCTTCCACCTCCCTTTCTTGAAGACCTTTGCTAACGACCCTCATCAAGGGAGTGGGCCCCTGGCAGGGGAACGACCCTCATCAAGGGAGTGGACCCCTGGCAGGGGAATGACCCTCATCAAGAGAGTGGACCCCTGGCAGGGGAACGTGTGGTTCAGGGAGGCTCAGAGTGCGCTGGCTCGTTAGGGGCGGACCAGGCAAGGACTTACCCAGGGCTGACCCATGGCTCCGGCTTCTCCATCCAGCTCCATCCAGAGTTGCCCACCGCTGTGGGAGAGGGAGGCGGGGGCGGGGGGGCGTGTGGTGTGTGCATTGCAGGCTGTAAGTGCTGGGTCACAGTCACATAGGATGCCTCCCAACCCTGCCCAGAGGAGCTACTCAGGGAACAGGGGGAGGGACAAGGTGGGGAAGGAGGATTCTAGAGGCACAGAGAACAGCCAAGGGCAGTCACGAGGATGGAGGAGCGTGGCGTTTGGGGGGATCCGGGGGTTTCTCTGTAGGGTCGAAGGGCTGGCCAGACAGCAGCAGGGGCAGGGGTGCTCAGGGGCCCCAGGGAACGTATGCACTGGATCAGAATGTCATACAGGAAGCTATCCAATAAAACAGAATGCTCTGACATAGTCCAGAGCTTTTCTTCTCACACCCAGCCAAATCAGGACCAGCTACCATGGGCTGGGGCAGTTCAAGAATTGGACACAGGACAGACCCACTCGGGGGGCAGGGTCAGTGTGGAGTGAGGGCAACAGCAGTAAGAGGAAGGAATCAGGAAGGCAAGGGGGTGTCGGGTGGTTTGAGGGAAGGGTCGTTGTCATCAGAGGCAGCCTGATTCCGGCGAGAGCCTCAGGCGGGCCGGGCTCAGTAACCGCTTCCCATGCAGCTGCTTTGTAAATTTGGCTCGTTGCCTAACTTCTGTAAATTGGGGGTCAGACATTCATTCAATCAACAAACTCCTTACCAGGCAGTGGTGGTCAAGACAGACAGCAGGACCTGCCTCAGAACACTGCTTTTAGGAGTCGGCATGACCGCAGGGCTCAGAGCCCCAGCAAGTGTCTGGTACTTCACGATGCTGAGACCCCTCGGCCCCCATTGACGTTATGTCTGCCTCAAGGGTCTCTTAGGAGAAAAGGAAAGCAGCAACGTGGAGAATGAAACCTTCCTGATAGAAGGGGATGGGGTCCCAGACATGAGGCAGCCTGGACAGAGAGGGGAGGGCAGGAGAAACTGAGGACGGAAAGGCAGGGAGGCACCCTCAGCGCCACACCTCCAGGCTCTGCCACAGATCTGTCCCTAAGCTCAACCTATGCATTTAGCCTGCCTAACTCAGTCCACTGGAGCACAAATGAGGCCCTTTCCGGGGGGTCTGAACCAAGTCCCTGAGGACCACCCCACCAGGCCCCCTAGTTGTTGGCAAATCAGCTGAACCCTAGTAGCACCCACAGAGACGGACAGCATCCAGCCTCCCTGAAAGTGGGCATGTGGGTAGCTGACAGCATCAAGGTCTAGACGCTTCCTAGCAAGTAGAACCTACTAGGGCATAGCAGCCCTTTAGGATTCACCCATTCCCCTCCCACACGCCCCTTCCAGCTCTCGCTAGAAATGTAGTGCAAGGTTAAGGCAGAAAGTTCTGGGTGCTCAGATACCTGGGTGTGGGCTTTCCCTTCGGTTCCTGTCATGACTCTGGTCATTTCTTCAGAGCTCCCTGCCCCCCACAATTGTCCTCCCTGTTGCTGCTTTTGGCCCTAATGCGATCTGGAGTCCCCCGAGGGTGCAGGACTCAGACAAGGTGGACTCCAAGGCAGACGCCGAAATTCCGCAGCATCAGAGGGGCCCTTCACCATGAAGGGTGTAAAGACCACAGGGCTCTAGAAAAGATGGGCATCCAAAGCTTCCCCTCCACAAGGGAGGAAGGGTTCTGCGATTTATGTGTAAGCAGGGCCAGCACTTCGAGGAAGCATCTGAATGTAGATGCCTCCAAGTTACCACCCCTGGCTTTCTTGTCCAGGTTCTCCAAGGCCCCTCGGGGGTCTGGCCCTCAACGGGGAGAGTGACCTGGGCTGAGCCATGGAGGGAGCTTCCTGGCCTTTCCGCCTCCAGCTTGGCATCCAGGGCCCCAGTCCCCCTCCTGCCTGGGCCCTGGGGGCTTCTCTCCTCTGGCCTCCGGGGCTCCATGACACCTGCCGGAGGTCACAGCTCCCAGTTACACTGTATGTTTCCCGGGGACATGATGGAGTGGGGGAAGGGTGGACCCTTCTGGAATATTCTACTCTTCATATTTCCTGTTGCATAAAGTGCACTCTGTCCTTAGCCCACGTGTGCAATGGGAGTGTAATAATCTCTTTCACGCTTTAGTTACTATATCTGTCCTACTTATTTTTTGTGTTTTCTCCTCACGACATTCCTTCCCAACCCTCTCCCACTGACACACATTTTTATCTTTGCTGCCAGAAAATTGTCAATTGGGGTATAATGGTGTGTCCTTTTGTTCCCATGGATTGTCTTGCAGTGATTAATACCGGGTACATCTTCACCCCTCTACAGCTGGAGTTAGCATGGTGTTCATTTCCTTCCTGGAAATCTTTGAATTCATTTTGATTAAAAAAATTTTTAATCCTGAGTTGGAGGATTAAAAAAGCTTCTCCAATACCGAGGGCCTGACAGGTCCCTGTAAGAGTGAAGCTGACCCTCCTATTTTCATACAGAAACGCTTTGTCCCCAGAGCCTGTTGCCCGCAGCTGTGGTGCCTCCACATCTGCTCTTTATTGTCATCAAATATCTTCCCAGTCACTCCCCGCTCGTAGCTCAGTCTCCATCCCTGGACACCCCCCCACCCCAGGAGACCTCAGCAATGCCAGGACAGCATCGTCCGCCATTTACACAGGCAGTCCTGAGGATCAGTCCGTGGGCTACGCCCTTATAAATAAAATCAGTCCATTCTCCAAACAAACCGTGAGGCGTATACTATTATTAGCCTCATTTACAGACGAGGAGACTGAGGTGCAGCAAGGTCGAGTCATGGCCCCACATGTGCGCCAGGAGCACAGCTGGACCTGGTCATCAAGCCGCGAGTCCAGGTTTGTACCTGCTGGGACTGGCGCTCAGTGCACACCTGCACCACCTCACGGCATCCTCGCAAAGCCCCACGAGGCAGGGCCCATGAGCACCTCCAATTCATGGGTGTGGCAACAGAGACACGAGAGGTTAAACAGCGCACCCAAGATGACCCAGTTATTAAGAAGCTGAGATGCAGTGCAAACCACACCTGCCTGGCTCCAGAGGCTCCAAGGTAACTGCTACCCTCACCGCCTTTTAATTTGCACGTGCTGCTCTCACAATGCAACCTCCTCCTCTTCGCGCCTCCCGCCCCTGGGCACCCCCAACCCCACAGCCCCTGAAAGCTCCCCTCTCCCTCGAGCCCTCCCTCCACCCGCTGCACCCCCTGCCTCTCCACTGCCCAGTTCATCCCCAGCCCAGGTCAGTCCCCACCCCTGCTGCACTCCACCCCCAGGCCACTGAGCCAGCGGAAAACGCTCCAAGAGGCAAAGGGAGCCACTCAAAACGGTGGTCTTGGAGCACCAGCACCCCTTCCTGGTGCGAGATCAGACCCACCCCAGCCTCTCCCGTATCTCCTTCTGCCCTCCCCAGGATCCCCACCATCCACGGATGCCTTTGCCTCCAACGTCAGAGAGAAAACCTGGCTCATCGAGCATGAACCTCGGACTCCTTGTCCTCACAACGGCACGGTCTGCACCCAACCAACTTCCGCAAGGTGTTTCTGCTGCTTAGAGAAACTCACCTCCCAACTCTAGCCCACCTCACCTGTCTCCGCGGGGAACCTGCCCCATCAAGTTGTCACCGCTGTTTATGAGGGGTGTCCGTAGGGCATAGAAAAATGTTAGGGGATGTTACAAGAACAAAACTTCATTCCCTGCTTATTGGTTTTGAAGGTAGACACTTACAAATTGGATGGATACCTGTTCTATAATCTAAGGTGACCAGAAACCTTAATTTATGTATGATATGATCTTTACAGAGATTTCTGTAAAGGAACATTAACTTCTGTTACATAACACATATAGTGTTATATGAAGGGAAAGCTATTACGGAAGGAAAAGTTTTCAGTGTTCATTAAAATAATTGGATCTACACCTCTTCTAAATGAAAAGAACATGGGTATGAATATTTATAAGATGAAAGCACAGAAGCTTCGGATTAAACAACATTCTCAAAGTTCTGAACTCGAGACAGTGTTAATCACCAGGACAGTCTCCACGTGGGGCCAAAAGTCTCCAGGTCCACGTCTTCCAGCCCGGATGCATCTGCAGCCTGGATCCTTGCTCAGGCCCACCCTCCATCCTGGTCCAGGACTCCTCATCCCATTCCCTGATCCCATCACTTCCCAGCCTCCTGCAAAAGAAAAGCACACTTTGTTCGAGTCCAAACACTGCCTCTGATGGTCTCCTTCCAGGCCTCTGTTTCCTCATCTCAACTATGGGCACAGCTGTGCTGCAAGCACGGCCTCCGGTCATCTTACTCTCTCTCTCTAGAATTATCTGATCCTAAGGTCTGGGGAAACAGAGGCAGACAGAAGTCCAGGGTCAGACTCTCACCTTGTTCATTGGAAACAATGAAGAAAAAGCAGCCCTAATGTTATTCTGCTGTCCCCAGCCCGTCGCCTTCCACTCCGCCTTCCCTTGCCTCTTCCCCCTTACCTGCTCCCCTCTACCCCTGCCTGCTGCAGGCCCCTGCTCTCGGCCCTCGGCCTGGCCCTCCTTCTCCCCCTCACCCAGCCAGGCTCCCAGCTCTCAGCAGCAGGCCCTCTCCTAACTTTGGAGCCTGCAAGGCCCACTGCCTCCACTGATCCCCTGGAGTCCCCTGCTCCCCCTGCCCCGCCAGTCCCCTCCCCTGCCAGTCCCCCTCCCCACCAGTCCCCTCCGCCACCAGTCCCCCTCCCCCCCCCCTCTTCCCTTGCCGCCTGGCCTTCCTCCCTGCTCCTCACTCCTCCTTTGTCCTGAACTGCACTTCTGGCCCCCCTCTGGCCTCCAGCCATCTGGGCAACCTGCTCACCTGTCCCTACATCTTTCCCGCCCAGTCACCTCCTCCCATCATCTCCCCTCCTTTGGGCCATCATGCAAACCATCCCAGAAGCCTGGTGCCCCTGCCAGCGGGCCCCTGGGCCTCTTGGAGCTTCGTGAGTTGGGCACCTCCTGGGCTCAGGGAGAGCCTGGTGGGCCCACCAGCGCTCCAGGAAGCCCCCATCCCTACAGCCAGTTCTCATCCATCCATCTGGGGGTCTGACCTGTGTCACCTGGTGGCTGCCCCTCCTTGGGATCAGTCCATCAGGCCACGGGGGGTAACACGCTCCTCTGTGTCCACTCTGGGGTCCCTCCAGGCTCTCCAAGCCATCACTGGAAAGGGGTGTCTGGACTTGATGGACTCAGGGCGTCTTTCCCTGCAGGGTCCTTCCTTTCCAGGTGGCCAGGCACAGACAGCCTCATTCAGGAGGAGCAACTGCGCCTGGCGGCTGGTATGTACCCCACGCTCCAAACCAGGTGCTGGCTCCTGGGGGTCCCTTTGGCAGAGCAAAGGAGGCCTGAGTAGGGGAGGCTATGGCAGCAGGAGGAGGGGTGATGCCAGGCTCTAAGGTATTGGGGCACAAAAGCCTGCAGGAAGGGGGCAGTGGGGGGCAAGCCCCTCCCTACCAGACCTTGGCTTCAGAAGTCCCTGACTTAGGTTTCTGAGGTCACACCTACAGCCACCGTACAGCACCCTGCCACCCCAGAGGTCAGCCCTTCTCACCCCCACCCACTTTGGCTGTTCAGATTGTCCCCTGGGGCCAGGTGCTTTCCTTGTCCACCTTATAAAAGCTCCCTTTGGGAGCTAACAGCTCGATTGTCTCCATGGGGCACCGGCCCTCAAACTCATGCTGTTTGGGGGCCCCCTCCCTGCCCTGCTGTTTCTCCTTTGCACCCTTAACACAAAAGGCTGACTTAGCCCCTCCTCACACCACAGAACCTGGCGGCTTCCAACCCAGCTCTGGTTCTGCAATCACAAAACCTCAGTCTGCACGAGGGCCAGGACCTCTCTGCCCCCCTCTCTGCAACAGCAATGGAATGTGCTTGAATTAAACATTTATGGTCCCCAGCCGCACTCTCAATCCCCTGGATCTGTTGGCTCTTTCTGCCCCAGGACCTCAGGGAGGTTAATTCTGGAAGCCAAATGTGAGGTGACCAACGGCTGTTAACAGCGCAAATCTCCACTGAAAGCCTCCACCCTGAGCTCTTGGTGCCAGGGAAGTGCACACGGCTGGACGCAGCGGGAAAATCCAGCCTTGGCCGGTCCAAGGGTGGTGAGCAAAACCCTCAGATTCGCCCCGGTCCCCGGGCCCTACACCCCACCGTCAGGGGCCTGAGTCACTTCTTGGGCAAGAGGCAGCTTCCCCCCAGGAGGCACTAGTTTGCTACCTGGGGGTTCGGGTGGCCAACTGCCCTGGTGGCCCAGGGCTCTGAGGGTTCCTGGGACACTGGTCTTTGAGTGGATGAGCTGCCACAGCAGGTCAGTGAGGGAGCTTTGGGGACTGGCCCCTCTCACCAATCTGAGGGTTCCTCTCCCTGAGTCCATCTCCCGGGGAAGGACATTATCTGTTGGGCTTTGGCCCAGGGTCCTTTCTTCCACTGACTGTGCCTGGGACGCCCTGATCCTCTTTGGCTCCCGAGATGCACATGGGTTCCTCCTGGACACATGAGCACACACAGGGCCCTTCACTGCAGAGTCACTGGGCCTCAGAGCAAACACCTGGGGGTGGCGTGAGTATTTTCCTCTCTCCCTCAGACACGGCTGGCAGGCACCCTGGTTTCAACACCACAGTGACCACATTTCCAAGAAGAGGCTCCCGGTGCCACGGTCAGACAAAGGGGCTGTGTTACCTCAGGCCGTGTTTGCTGCCAGCATGTGGGAACGTCTGGAACATATCAGACAAGGGGCTTCAGGTTACACGAAGCAGACCAGTCTCAGGAACTAGAGTGTGTGGTCTTGGGCCCAGCGGCCACCCCCAGCCCAGCCCAGCCTCTAGTCTGGACAAGGGGCCCAGGCAGTGAAAGATGACGGGATTCCACACGTCTGTTCATTATTTTCTCCATCAGGAATTCTTTCCTTCTGAACCGACTCCTGGTGGGGTCTCAAAGGAGTAACAGACCACCTTGCCATAGAGGGGGCTTTGCCCAATTAATCTGCCCCAGGGTCCAGAATAATTGTGCTGTGTGTCGCCATCTTTCCACAGACCTTCACAGGCTCACGACCAGAACTGTACACACCCACCCTGAGAGGTACACACACCCAGAGACACAGAGATATGTAGATATGTCCACACAAACAAATATACACCCAGAGACATGCCCTAACCTAGAAACACACACACTCACACAAACTCATCCAAAGATACACATAGACAGGGGCACAAACACACACACGCACACGTGCACACACACACCCAAGGACACCCACACATGCTTATACCCCCACAGACACACACACAGACTCACTCACACCTAAAGACACAGGTACGTGTCAAATCACACAAATGTGTAAAGAGATCTAAAGTCAGAGAACTACCCATATCACACACTCACTCAGCTATGCACTCCCAGACAGGCACAGCCCTGAACCACTACAGATCCTCTGCAGCTCCATTACCTCATAGCTGGGTCATGACCTCCTCTCCCTCCCCAAGGCCACAGTCCAGGCTTCCTAAGCCTTCCTTACCGAGAGTCCTGAGCAGAAGACAAGATGGCAGGTCATTCAAGAGAGATACTTGGAGGGGACAGAGGCAGGATACAAGCAAACTTGACCTGAGCCAGTGACAGTGACAGACGACAGCATCACCTTCCTGTTATATAGCACAGTCCTCATACTCTTGGTCTCCCACAGTCCAGGGTGAAACCCCAGACCTCCCCACCACCCCAGGATGCAGTTGGAGAAGAATTTGAAAAGATTCTTGCAGTAAATCCTAAGAGCTTTCATCATAAGGAAAAAATTTTTTTCTATTTCTTTAATTTTGTATTCATATGAGATGAAGGATGTTATGATAATTTATGATATTAAATGTGTTATGATAATCATTTCATGATGTATGTCAGTCAAACCATTATGCTGTACACCTTAAATTTATACAGTGCTGTATGTCAATTATATCTCAATAAAACTGGAAGGAAAAAAAGAAAATATTCTTGCAGCCTGCATTTGGAGAGTCATTAACCTAAAAGTTTCTCGAAGAGTCCCAAACTCATAAAAACAACTAAAGAATGAATTCTATGGAGAATCCTATGAGAAATGAAAAACATACTGCTATGAAAGTGAAACATTTAGTTAATTATGGTGTATCTTGCGTGAAAGAACTATATTAGATTTTTAACTCTGTGGAATGATACATAAGCTAGAATATAACTTTAAGAAAATAAATTTGCCCTGTGTCATTCCAAAAAATATTGCGTGGCAAGAGCCTCATCTAGGAGAAAGTTAATGCTAATTTCTCAAAATCTGTAAACTATGCAGCACACATGATGTCGGAATTACCAAATAGAAGAGAGAAAGTTGGGACTTCCCTTGTGGTCCAGTGGTTAGGACTCCGTGCTTCCACTGCAGGGGGCATGGGTTCGATCGCTGGTCAGGGAATTAAGATCCCACATGCCGCGACATGGCCCACCCCCGCAAAAAAAAAAAGAATAGAGAAAATTTACCAAGGAGAGCAAGCTGTTTGAATCCTTTAAACTTTGGTTAAAGTTGTTCTCATACTAATAATTGGGGCGTGGAGTGGGGTGGTTAAATGTCACATAAAAAAGCTGGCCAGGCAAGGACTTCCCGAAATGCCACTTGAGGAAGTGAAACTGTCAGGACGGGCTGCATATGGAATCAATTTTCTTTACAAAAGACCGTCTTATGTCATTTGCTCCTAAAATGCATAAGAAGTATCAATACAATCAAATTTCTCTTTCTGCAACCAGATGACCGGAAAATGGTTGCGCCAGCCTTGCATACCCTGGTCTTCTGCCCTGTTTTTCTGTGGCCAAAAAAAAAAACACCAAAAAACGGTTTTAACAAATACTTTTTATATGGCTTTGAGAAATATTTGGTCTTTCCCGATAGCATCTCACTTGAAAGAAAAACTAGGGAGCTTGACTGGTGCTGGGGACACTTGAATCAGGAGGAAGGTAAATGAAGATTCCAGGTCCTCTTTTGGCTGAATTCTACCAGCTCTGGAAAATGAAAAACTCTCCAGGAACCCCAAGCAGCAGGCAAAGGGCAGGGCTTGGACCAGACTCCCAGAGCCCTGGGCTTTTGCATCCAGCCACCCTCCGGAGCACTGCGACAGCCTTAAGCCTCCCTTGAGTCCCATCACCTCTTTTTCATTTTCCCCTGGGCAACTGAAGGATACCGTGTTGGATGTGAGGAAATAAGTCCCCCAAGGCCAGTCATTTGTTGGCGAGAACCTTGATGCTCATTGTGTCTCTTCCAGGTCTCAGTAAACAGCTCCCAGGTAAAGTAGGAGGGCTTGGCCTTTCTTAAGAGCTAATTAAACCGCCTCCAAGTAGCACCTGGGGAGGAAAGTCAGCTATGGCATGGCTCCCACTTCCCCATCTCGGGGTGGGAAGCATGATGCACGAGGGGTCTCTTAGAGGACAGGCCAAGCTTTCGAGATGGAGAGCCATGGGGACTGGCCCACCACGGCACCTCCCCCGCACCTTCTTCCCCAGACTTCTCATTGTCCTGCAGCCCCAGGGCTGGCCGGGCTGAGCCTATGAGAACCCAGTGCTTACCTTTGCCCCGGGGGAAAGGGGGCCCGGGCAGCTCTAGGGGACAAGGCTCCTTTTCCATGGCTCCAAGGAGCTGAGCCATGGGTTTCCTCACTTGGGTGGACATTGCAAGCTCTGTCCTTGTTCAGCCCTGTCTGAGATGCCTGGGGGGAGCCCGGAGGTATCATGGGTCAAGGAGAGAAAGGAGGGTTCTCAGGGGTGGGGTGATTTGGAGCCTGGGAATGACGTGACCCAGACGTTTCCCAGATAAGTTTCCAATCCAAAAAGGGCAGGGGTGGTCTGAGGTGTTTTTCATAGAAGCAGTCCACTTCTGTCGCCCTGAGAAGACTGTATCCTTCCAGCTGCCCAGCCCCCAGGGCTGCAGAGGTCTGGGCCTCATACCACTGGCTCCATAGAGATTCATAGGGGTATCTTCTAGGATACCTGAACAGGAGGCCAGGTGGACCCGTGACCCCCAAGGTAAAGGTGTCTGTGGGCCTCTGGCAATGACAGGGGCCAAATGTATTGACTCACCACATTAACAAGAGGGAGGGACCAGGGTGCAGGCCAGTGAGTGGTCTGAAGTGAAAAAAGAGGACCCCCTATCTGATTTGGAGAACAGCTCTGTGTGTGTGTGTGTAAAGAGAGAGAATGGACAGGAGGCCTTTGGGGGTCAGGAGTCAGGTGAAGGAGTGTGTATGGAAGTTTCACATGGCCTGGCCCTGGGCACGGTGCCCGGGGCAGAACCTTGTTCTGAAAGTGGGGTCAGTGCCACGATTCCTTCCCCAGCAATGAGGCTGCCCACTCACTGAAGAGACACTAGGCCCTTGTGCGGTAGGGGAGGGTTTGGGGAGGGGCTACCACTCCCCCCTCCCCAGTCACCTCCATCCCAGCAGGCCCAGAGCCAAAGTGTCCTGCTGGGCCCTGAAGAGAGCCAGTCCCCCCATCCTCAGTCTGGGGGGCACCCCCGCTGTCCTGCCATGCCAGGCCTAGGGGGTGCAAATGGCCTGAGAAAGCCAGGGCCCTGGGGAACAGGTTCTTACCTGGCTCTTTGGCCTGTGCCTGGACCAGGGCCCAGCAGAGACTCTGCTTGGGGTAGGACCTAGCCCTGGAGGAGAGGAAGTGAGAGAGGAAGGGGGTAACTATGCAGGAAGGGGCTTATGGAGGGCTCCTCAAACTCTGCTCCTCTCCCCACTTGCCCTTGGCATTCAAATTCGGAGCTCAGGGTTACGGTTTCATGGTACTACATTCACTTCGTAATCATTTGCAAACTTGAGGCCATCAGCAGGTGGCATCCCAGCTCCCTCGCCGTGAACCCTGGAGAAGAGGCACCAGTCGGATGGTCTGTCTTCACAGCAAGAGATCTCACCTCACAGGAAGGCGGTTATCAAGACTGAGAAGTCTACAGGGGCCGAAAGAAAGCATAATCCTGGACGCTGACCACACCACATTGCGCCCTCCTGGAGGGGGCAGGGAGCCTGGGCTCTGTTTCTGGGCTCTCAGGGGTCACCCCTACCCATGCCCCGCCAGCACGCCAGGGCTCACCTTCCTAGGGGGACATGCCGCCGCCTTTTGGCTGCCCCAGCTCGAGCTGTCTGGCCCAGCTGGGGAGACAGAAGAATATGAAAGTGGGTGCCCCCATTTCTGGCCAGTCCAGCCTTTCCTTGCTTCTGTCCTGGATGGGAAACAGGAGGAGCCCTGGCTGCACTGGGGCCTGCAAGAAGGGAGTTAAGGACGGTGTGGAGGCCCTGAGGCTCAGGAACCTCCAGGCTCAGAGGCGGCCTGCGTCCGGTCCCCCCGTCGCCCAGCCTTCACCTCCAGCCGGAGTGCTCTCTCCCAGGTGGCTGAGAGCTCACTGTGGAGAGGGGGGCCTCTGGGAGTGCTGGAGGGCCCGCCAGGCTGCCTCAGAGCTGCCCACCATGGGCTGCCCTGCGCCCCCGATCCACGAAGCTCTGAGAGGTCTGGAGGCCCGCTGGCAGGGGCATCAGGCCCCTAGAACAGTTTGCAAAATGACCCGAAGGTGGGGAGATAGCGGGAGGAGGTGACTGGGCGGGGAAGTTGTAGGGACGGGTGAGCAGTCTGCCTGGGTGGCTGGAGGCCAGGCGGCGAGGGAAGAGGGCAGGGGGAGGGGGCCTGGCGGGGGATGGGGAGCCGGGGACTCCAAGGGGCCTGTGGAGGCAGTAGGCCTCACGGGCTCCAAAGGGAAGTGGGGGGCTGCTGCAGCAGGTAGGGGTAGAGGTGAGCAGGTAAGGGGGAAGAGGCAAGGGGAGGGGGAGGGGGAGGGGAGGGCGGCAGGCTGGGGGCAGCAGAATAACAGCAGGGCTGATTTTTCTTCATTGTTGCCAATGAACAGGACAAGAGCTGGACCCTGGGGTTCCGGAATCCGAGTTACCTCTGCCCTGTGGATTTGTCCTTGTGACCTCGGAAGCAGAGAATTCTAGAGGGAGAGAATGAAAAGTCCCGCCTGCAGCACAGCTGTGCCCACTGTAGAGATGAGGAGACCAAGGTCTATATGGGGACCATCAGAGGCAGTGCCTGGGCCACAACCGGGTATGTTTGTCCCAGGGCAAGGCCCCTCTCCAACCTGAGCCAGCACAAGTTAGGCCCATCTGGGGGTTCATGAGACAGACTCCTGGCTCCCCCATCCTTGGAGAGAGCCTGAGAGCCTGGCTGGCTGGTGCTCTGGAGTGGCCCCTCTCTCCCAGGCGTATCTTCCCTCTCCCAGGAGCCCCTCCATGGCAGGGTCAAGAGGCTTGGATGCCTGGGAGATGTGTGGGCTGAGGAATTTCCTAGAGCAAACAGGGATCCCCATGTTTGTCTCTGAGCGTCCCTGACCCAATGGGGCCCAGGCAGCAAAAGCAGCCATGGAGTGTCGGTCAAAAAGCAAGAGCCTGGAGTGTGGAGAGTCCCCTTGGGGTCTGTGCTGGGACGTGGTGAGCCAGGCGCTGCCCCCATTCTCCCTGGCTTCCTACCCCAGGCCCAGGAGTCAGGACCAGTGAGAAGAGTCAGGTAAGAAATCTCTCCATGGAGACCGCTTCCACCTGTCATTCATCACTCACGCAGTAACGTCCCCGTGCTCTCTGGATCCCAGGAAGGACCTCAGAGAGATTTCCCAGGACAGTGATGGAAATTACCTAAGACTGGACATTGGACTGGGACAAACCTGATCCCGCCCACGTGTGACTGACTGATTTTTCCTAGAACTTCCGTGAGCTTCACAACAGAGACCAAGGAACCTGGGTTTCTGGGGACTTGCTGGACTCACCTTGCAAGTCCACTTGACCCTCATGCCTTCTCCTCTGGATGTTTCACTGTCTCCAAGCAAATGCCCAAGAAATCCTGAACCCCATCAAGCCACTCCCCATGTCATATCCTACTGCACCCCCCTCCCTTGTCTCCACTTCATCTCTAAGCTCCCTTCCAATGATTCTCCAGGCCTGGGGCCACCATGCATCACTCTACCATGTTCTTCACTGTCCTCCACTCCCCTCCGGTCCTCACTTGCTCTAATTACAATGACTCCTTGCAGACACCCCAAGATGCTGGCAGGTTCTTGGGAAGAGCTCCTGTGCCTGCTTCCCACCGTGAGGGAGCCACGGGGAGAGTATGACAGGGCCGCAGACAGGATGTGGGGATCAGAAAGTGAGGGTGGCGATGCTGCTCCCCCTGCCACACTGGAGACCGGGGCGGTGTGCCAAACCTCCCAGAGACCCCAGTGGCTCAGCCCGGAGTGGAAGCACTGATCTGACTCTTGCACATCTCGGGGTGGTGCGAAACCCCGAGTCAGCCCCGAAGGTTCTAAACCAGGGGCCACAGAATGATTCACTGAGCCTGGGAGGGGGCAGGAAGCAGGAGGGCATCCCAGCAGGGAGAGATGTGGGCGGGTTGGCACACCTGTGAAAGCTCCTGGCGCCGCCGTGTCAGGCCAGGGCTCCTGGGGGATGTCGGTCAGCGTGGCGCAGAGAAGCCCGACGACCGGATGCTGACCCCGCCCCCACTCCCCGTAGCCACGCCCCCACACTCGTGAGATCTGGGGAAAGCGGAGGAGTATCCTGAGTTAACCAAGAGGAGGGGCCCTTGAAACAGAAATCAAGTCCTGGAAGAAAGGAAGAAGCTCTGGCTTCTTCCTTTCTTCACGTAAACAATGTGAGTTTACGAACTGAGATGGGAACCGGCCCCATCAGCGTGGAGGCTGGGATCCCAGGGCAAACCCCACAGGTTTGGAAGAAAGCTCACGGAGGGAACTGGAGGGGACTTGAATTCCAGGAACCATTGCTGATTGGTTCAGAGGGAAAGTTCCTCGGTGAGATGACTGACAGCACGCGAGCGAATTCTCAGAGTGAAAACGAGAATGCAGTGCCTGCGTGTGGGAGCCCCCGGGAGTGACTCAGCACTGATGTGTCACGCGACATTCTGCTTTAGCTGGAGGTTAATACCCTCGTTCAGGAGTGGGAAGAACACAACTGAAAGCTCTGTCGCAAATAGGCATGGAGCTCGTTATCACGACTCCCCAGACACAGACCACTGTCCCAAAGACGACAAAGCAGGACCACTGCCCGTGCTCACGACAAGGAATCCTTCCCGATGCCCTGCACGTGACAGACACCATTCTCGGCCCTGCAGATGCGACGATGAAGTCAGACACGTCGTCCCCGCAGGCACTGGCTCTCTGAACACATAACGGTGCCCCCGTATCCGTCCCCCAGGTATTCTCACTGCGCCGCTGGGACTTCCTTCCTCCCCCCGACCCAGCCCCCTCCCCCCCAACCCCGCAACCCCCGTTCCCAGCCACTCAGCCTCCAAGTGGAAGGGGGTGTGCCTGCTGGCCCAGGCCTGGGGCTCTCCTTTGTGATAACGATTCTTGCTCATGGGCAAAGCAGAGAGAACCCTAAAGAAGACCGGAGGCTCAGGTGATTTCTGCAAAGGACAGTGGAGCTGGGAGGGGGAGCCCTACAGACCAGCCTGGGCGGGGAGGTGGGCTTGGGTGGTTGGGATTTAAGAGAGAAAGAGGCGGAAAGAGAGGGAGTTGATTCTGGGAGGCAGCTGCCTTCTTTAAGAAGTATATTTCGAGGGTGAGTGCTGGGGCGAGGTTTTCACTTACTTAACGGAGCATTAAGAATGTACTCCCAGGACTTCCCTGGTGGCGCAATGGTTAAGAATCTGTCTGCTGGGCTTCCCTGGTGGCGCAGTGTTTGGGAGTCTGCCTGCCAATGCAGGAGACACGGATTCGGGCCCTGGTCTGGGAGGATCCCACATGCCGCGGAGCAACTAAGCCCGTGAGCCACAACTACTGAGCTCTGCGCATCTGGAGCCTGTGCTCCACAACGGGAGAGGCCGTGACAGTGAGAGGCCCACGCACCGTGATGAAGATTGGTTCAGAGGGAAAGTTCTGCGGTGAGATGACTGACAGCCACTGGCAAGTGGCCCCCACTTGCCACAACTAGAGAAAGCCCTCGCACAGAAACGAAGACCCAACACAGCCAAAAATAAATTTAAAAAAAAAAAGAAGAAAAAAAGAATCCGTCTGCCAATGCAGGGGACGTGGGTTCGATCCCTGGTCCGGGAAGATCCCACATGCAGCAGAGCAACTAAGCCCATGCACCACAACTACCAAGCCTGGGCTCCAGAGCCCGCGAGCCACAACTACTGAGCCTATGTGCCACAACTATTGAAGCCCACACGCCTAAAGCCCAAGCTCCGCAACAAGAGAAACCACTGCAATGAAAAGCCCGCGCACCGCAGCAAAGAGGAGCCCCTGGTCGATGCAACTAGAGAAAACCCCCGCACAGCAACGAAGACCCAACACAACCAAATAAATAAATAAATAAAAGAATGTACTCCCAGACATATGACTCAGTTTTCTCCTTAAAACAATGACATGAAAAGGAAAAGGAGGAAAGGCTTACTGAATGCAATGCGTGCCCTCATTTGGGTCCTCACCTGATTCCAACAAACCACCTGTAAAAAGACACTTTTGAGACAACTGGGGAAATCTGAGTATAGATTGGGCGATAGATGATCTTAAAGACTGACTTTAAAATTTTTTTAGCTAAGATGGTAAGTGGTGGTTGCATTAAAAAGTGTCCTCGAGATTTGTGGTTGCCAAGGCAGGGGGTGGGCGGGGGAAACGGATGGACTGGGAGTTTGGGGTTAGTAGATGCAAACGATTACATTTAGAACAGAAACAACAAGGTCATACTGTACAGCACAGGGAACTATAACCAATCTCCTGGGGGTAAACCATAATCGAAAAGAATACTTTAAAAAAACAAGTATATCCGTGTATAACTGAGTCACTTTGCTGTACAGCAGAAATTAGTACAACATTGTAAATCAACTGTACTTCAATTTAAAAAAAAAGTATCCTCAACAGAATGATGCACCCTGATGTGTTAGGCTGAGATGTCATGAGTCAGTGGGAGTGGGTGGGGGAAGGAATCCATCTGAGAAGGTTGGCGGAAATTAATCGTTGAGGTAGCTGGGCGGGCAGTCCCAGCGGGGCCGACTGTGTTCCTGCAGGAGCTGGGCCGACTTTCTGCTCTGGCAGTCTCAGAAGCGAGCAGGACTGGCCCACTGAACTCTTGGGGACCTCTGGGGCCTACCAGGGCCATAGCAGGTGGGTATCCAGTGTGGTTCTTTAGGACTCTACTGGGGTTCTTTGAGACACTGCCCCAAGCTGGAGATCAGAACATCTGAGTCACATCATATTCTGGTGAACCCCAGAAAGTAGATAAGAATTGTCATAGGTTCATGCTGAACCTTGGTCAACCTAACCCATTGTCAACTCCCCATGTTTGACTTGGGTGTATTCAACTTTCCAACAGCCCCATCACCTTTGGCCACAGTCCAGACCCTCCACCCTTTTCACACACCCAGCCCAGAGAGATCTATTGGCCGTCAAATCGACATTTTGAACTACCTACTATAGCACCTGCCTGGAAGCCCACAGCTGTTTGTGCATCTGCCTCTCTTGGTCTGTATCACCCTAGTTTTGCTACTCATGGGCCTTTTACTGAGGTTAGTCCTTATAGTTTATGACTGTGAATAGAAAATGGAAGTGCTGATACTAGTGATAGGAAAAGACCTTAATACAGGTGACACACAGGTGGAGATCCTGAGATATGCTGAAGTAGCCAAGCTCGGCCTCGGTCAGCTGCACCTTGGACGTAAGCTGGCCACACCTGCTGCAATGTGAAGGGCAAGAATGCAGTCAAAGGGTACGTGCACAGTCATGGTCATAGAAGATTGCATTTACACTGCAAGGTGTAATGAGAGGTTTGGTTGTATTTTCAGCTCCAGGGGGAATAGGACCCATGCCACACTCCCTGCCCCTTTCTCACTAGCTCTGAGTCTGTTGCTGGACTTGATGACTTCAGTTCTGTCTTTTAAGGACCACTGTGTTCATCTTCAAATAGTCTCCCCAAGTCTATCACAGCCTGCACACGGCTACCAGTGAGGGCTTCCTAAAACAGAGACCAGGCCCTGGTCCTGCCCAGGTGGACTCTCTGGGTCCCAGCTCTCCAGCCCAGGGACTGCCCACTAAACTGCCCATCAGGCCCTGCTAGCCATGCTTCCTCCAGGCCAAGACCCACCCGGCACTGGCGGCCTTCCAGCTGCTCTCACCCGGCTCCATTAGACATGGTGGGGCCCCCTGGACCTGTTTCTCTCCAAAATGTCTCGGGCTCTGCAGCTTCTTCCTTCCCTTTGTGAAGTGAAGCACATCCCCTCACAGCTGGTCTGCTGTCACCTCCACACAAGCCTTTGATAACAGCTGCTTAACCAAAGGTTTTTCATGTCACCACTGAAAGGGCACCATGGATGAGCTGAAGCATCAAGTCTCCATCCCTGACTGGCTCCCTCTGTATGCCTTTCACCCCCACCTTCTTCCCTGGCTCCAGGCCCCTCGGTGACTCTCCTCTCTGCTCCTGCCTAATCACACTGACCTGGGCCAGCGGACGGGTTACAAAGCCCTTGCTTTTATTTATGCTTATTGCAAAATAAAAAACAAAAAAAAACTGAGGCCAGAGATTGGGAGGCACCATGAAGAGTCTGTTTTATAATTTTCATTTCTCACTTCAGGCCATATATATTCTTTCCATGCTAGTACACGGTCTTCATAAATATAAATATATATATATATTTTTTAAACAATATTACTGACTATATTCCCCATGCTGTACATTTCATTTTCATGACTCATTTTTTTTTTTTTTTGTGGTACGCGGGCCTCTCACTGCTGTGGCCTCTCCCGTTGCGGAGCACAGGCTCCGGATGCGCAGGTTCAGCAGCCATAGCTCAGAGGCCTAGCCGCTCCGCGGCATGTGGGATCTTCCCCTGCATCGGCAGGCGGACTCTCAACCACTGCACCACCAGGGAAGCCCCCATGACTCATTTATTTTGTGGGAAGTTTATACTTCTTAATCTTCCTCACCTATTTCACTCATCCCCCCCCTCCACCGCCCTCCCCTCTGGCAATGACCTGTTTGTTCTCTGTATCTATGAGGCTGTTCCTATTTTGCTATGTTTGTTCACTTGTTTTGTTTTTTAAATTCCACATGTAAGTGAAATCACACAGTATTTGACTTCGTCTGACTTATTTCACTTAGCATAATACCCTCTAGGCCTACCCATGTTGTCTCAAATGGCAAGATTTCATTCTTTTTTATGGCTGAGTAGTATATATATATATATATATTCCATTGTAATATATATAACGTAATATATATATAGGCCACATCTTCTTTATCCATTCATCTATCGATGAACACTTAGGTTGCTTCCGTATCTTGACTATTGTAAGTAATGCTGCAATGACCATGGTTGGGGGGTGCAATATATCTTTTAGAATTAGTGTTTTTATTTTCTTAGGAAAAATACCCAGAAGTGAAATCGCTGGATCACATGGTAGTTATATTTTTAATTTTTTGAGGAACCTCCATGGTGTTCTCCACAGTGGCTGTACCAATTTGCATTCCCTCTAAGAGTGCACAAGTGTCCCCTTTTCTCCACATCCTCACCAACACTTGTTCTTTGTTGTCTTTTTGACGTTAGCCATTCTGCCAGATGGGAGGTGGTGTCTCATTGTGGTGTTGATTTGCATCTCCCTGATGATTAGTGACGTTGAGCATCTCTACATGTGTCTGTTGACCATCTGCATGTCTTCTTTGGAAAAATGTCTATTCAGTTTCTCTGCCCATTTTTGTTTGTTTGTTTGTTTTGGCTGCACCTGGTCTTAGCTGTGGCACGCGGGATCTTCATTGCAGCATGCGGGATCTTTAGTTGTGGTGTGTGGGAACTTAGTTGTGGCATGCATGTGGGATCTAGTTCCCTGACCAGGGATCGAACCCGGGCCCCCTGCATTGGGAGCACAGAGTCTTATCCACTGGACCACCAGGGAAATCCCTCTGCCCATTTTTTAATCAGGTTGTTTGGGTTTTTTGATGAGTTGTATGAGTTCTTTGTATATTTTGGATATTGACCCTTCTCAGATATATCATTTGTAAATATCTTCTCCCATTCAGTGGGCAGCTACTGATAGTTTCCTTTGCTGTGCAAGAGCTTTTAATTTGATATAATCCCATTTTATTTCTTCTTTTGTTTTCCTTACCTGAGGAAACACATCCAAAAAACTATTGCTAAGACCAATGTCAAAGCGTGTACTGCTTATGTTTTCTTCCAGTTTTACGGTTTCAGGTCTTACACATAAGTCTTTATTCCATTTTGAGTTTATTTTTGTATATGATATTAAAAAGTAGTTCATTTGATTCTTTTGAATGTATCAATAGCTATCCAGTTTTCCCAACACCATTTATTGAAGAGGCTGTCTTTTCCCCATTGTATTTCTCCATTGCCTCCTTTGTTGTACATTAACTGAACATAGAAGTGTGCGTTCATTTCTGGTCTCTATTCTGTCCCAATGATCTATGTATCTGTTTTTGTGCCAGTACTACATTGTTTTGATGACTGTAGCTTTGTAATATAATTTGAAATCAGGGAGCATAATACCTCCAGGTTTGTCCTTCTTTCTCAAGATTGTTTTGGCTATTCAGGGTCTTTTGTGTCTCCATACAAATTTTAGAATTTTTTGTTCTAGTTCTGTGAAAAATGCCATTAGTATTTTGATAGGGATTACATTGAATCTCTAGATTGCCTTGTGTAATATGGTCATTTTAACAATATTAATTCTTTTCATCTGTGAGCACAGTGTATCTTTCCATTTGTTTGTGTCATCTTCAATACCTTTCATTAAGCTCTTATAGTTTTCCAAGTAAAGGTCTTTTACCTCCTTGGTTAGATTTATTCCTAGGTATTTTATTCTTATTGATGCAATTGCAAATTGGATTGTTTCCTTAATTTCTTTTTCTGATAGTTTGTTGTTCATGTATAGCAATGCAACAGATTTCTGTATATTAATTTCATACCCTGCAACTTTACTGAATTCATTTATTAGTTCTTTTTTTAATAAATGTATTTTATCTATTTATTTTTGGCTGCGTTGGGTTTTCTTTGCTGTGTGTGGGCTTTTCTCTAGTTGCAGCGAGCAGGGGCTGCTCTTCATTGTGGTGCGTGGGCTTGTCACTGCAGTGGTTTCTTTTGTTGCAGAGCACAGGCTCTAGGTGCACGGGCTTCAGTGGTTATGCCATGCGGGCTCAGTAGTTGTAGCCCACGGGCTCTAGAGCACAGGCTCAGTAGTTGTGGTGCACAGGCTTAGTTGCTCCGTGGCATGTGTTCTCTCTCTTTTCTCCTTCTGGGACACCTATATTGTGAATGTTAGTATGCCTGATGTTGTCCTAGAGGTCTCTTACACTGTCCTCATTTTTTTTAATTCTTTTTTCTGATCAGTTTGGGTGACGTTCACTACTCTGTCTTCCAGTTCACAGATCCATTCCAATGTATCATCTAATCTACTCTTGATTCCTTCTAGTGTTTGTTGTTGTTGTTTTTTCAGTTTTTGTATTCAGCTCTGTTTGATTCTTCTTCATTAAACTTCTCACTATGTTCATCCATTCTTCTGAGTTCATTGAGCACCTTTATGATCATTACCTTGAATTCTTTATTGGGTAGATTGCTTATCCTCACTCTTCTTAGTTCTTCTTCTGGGTTTTATCTTGTTCCTTCATTTGGAACATATTCCTCTGTCACCTCATTTGACCTAATTTCCTGTTTTTATTTTTATGTATTAGGTAGGTCGGTTATGTTTCCCAATGTTGGAGAAGTGACCTTATGTAGGAGTCATCTTTTGAGGCCCAGCAGCACACTGCCCTCTGGTCAGCAGAGTTATATGCGCTAGTGGTGTCCCCTATGTGGGCTGTATGAGCCCTTCTGTTGTGGCAGGGCTGACTACTGTGGGCCTGGTGGCAGGTGGGGCTGGCCCCAAGCCCAGTTGGCTGCCAGGCCCTACCTCATGCGGCAGTTGCTGGTGGGCTGCTAGGCTGAGTCCTGGTGCAGCTGGTTGTGGGGCCTGGAGGATCCCGGAGCTGGTGCTGGCCTGCTGGTGGGCAACGCCAGGTCCTGGGGAGGCTGGTTAAGGGGCTGGTGGGTCCACAGCTGGTACAGTCCTGCTGGTGGGTGAGGCTGGATCTCCAGGAGGCTGGCTGACTGGACATGGGGGTTCCCAGGACTGGTGCCAACTGGCTGGTGGGCAGGGAAGCCCCCTGTGGTAATAGGCTAGAGGGAGGACTCCAAAATGGCCCTTTGCACTAGCATCCTCATGGTAGATTGAGCTCCCCAAAATGGCCCTTGCCAGCATCTATGTCCCTAGGGGGAGTCCCAGTCCCAGTTGCCTCCTGCTTCACCAAGATCAATAAGTGAGTGTGACTCAGGCTCCTTTCAAACTACTCCCTCTGCTGGGTCTCAGAGCATGTGGGATTTTGTGTGCACCCTTTAAGAGCAGAGTCTCTGTTTTCTACAGCCTCCCAGCTCTCCCATACACAAGCCCTGCTGGCCTTCAAGCCAGTCATTCTTGGGACTCATCTTCCCAATTCAGGACCCCTGGGCTGGGGAGGCTGATGTGGGGCTTGAATGCCTCACTCCTTGAGAAGAACCTCTGCAATTGTAATTATCCTCCTGTTTGTGGGTCACCTATCTGGGGGTGTGGGTCTTGACTATACAATGTCTCTGCTCCGCCTACCTACCTTGTTGTGGTTCCTTCTTTATATCTTTAGTTGTGAAAAATCTTTTCTGCTAGTCTTCAGGTCATTCTCATTGATACTTGCTCTGTAAATAGTGGTAATTTTGGTGTGTCTGTGGGAGGAAGTGAGCTCAGGGTCTTCCTCCTCCACCATTTTGGCCACTCCCTCCATAATTATTATTTTTTCTTTTTTTGGCCACTCCACGTGGCATGCAGGATCTTAGTTCCCTCACCAGGGATCAAACCCATGCCCCCTGCAGTGGAAGCACCGAGTCCTAACCACTGGACTGCCAGGGAATTCCCAATAATTACAATTTTTAAACCACGAATTCTATTAAGTGGGTATACCAGCATTTATTTAACCATTCTCCAATTGTGGATCATTTGGGCAGTTTTTCCTTCTTTGGGGATTATTGTTTTAAAATATATCCGCCAAGGGGAATCATGGTGTCAAAGGGCATTAATGTTTTTATGGCCCTTGCTATATATTTTTAGATACCCCTTTCTAAAGAGGAAGGGGGAGGAGGCTGGTATCAATCCCCCCTGCCTGGATCGGTGGTTCTCAAAGTGTGGTCCAGGCACCCCTTGGGGAGAGGGTTCCTGGGACACTTTTAGGGAACCCACAAAGTCAAAACCATTTTTATAATATTACTAAGATGTTATTAGCCTTTTCCACACACTTCGTCTCATGAGTGTACAATGGGCTTTTCCAGAGGCTGCAAGATGTGTGATATCACAACAGACTGAATGCAGAAGCAGAAAGGAAAAGTCAACCATCTTTTATTAAGTCAGATATCAGAGAGATTTAGGAACCTGTAAAAATAATACCTCTCTTCTCACTAATTATTTTGTTTTGGAAAATAAAATTATTTTTCATAAAAATGTTTTGTAAATATTTAAAATTTTTGTTTTAATTTCTAACATCAAAAATACTGATAGACATAATCTACATAAATGAAAGCTTTGGGGGGTCCTTAATACTTTTTAATAATGTGAAGTTTTCCTGAGATCATAATTTGAGAACCGCTGACCTGGACATGATATGGCAGAGTGCAGGGTCAGCTGAGTGGGGCTCATTTCAACCAACACCTACTAGCCTGTATCCCAGGCAAGGCACCTGGGATGACATGCAAAGAAATGCTACATTTTTTTCTTTTTATCTCTTCTTCCCCACTTTTATTTCTTCTGCTCTTCCCTTTCCCTCTTCTCAGTTTTCCTCTTGTTTTTCTCCTTTCCCCTCCCCCAGCCTCAATTCTCATAACAAAAGTCACACAGATAACAACACCTTCCCTTTTTCATATGAACTGAAATTTTTTCTTACATCTAAATAAAGATTTAGTGACATTTGAAATAGGCTTTTCGTTATTACTCATCCCATTCAAAAACGTAATGTGTATATTTTTAAAACACCTCTTCACATGTAATCAAAGAACTGAAAATGAGACTTTTTTCCCTATCAAATTGGCAGGGATTTATTAAATGACAATCCTTAGTGCTGGCAGAAGTCTAGGGAAAAGGACACCTTCATGCAATTTCTAGAAGGCAATTTGGCAGTACCGATCCAGAGCCTTAAAAACAGCTTACCCTTTGACCCACAGGAACATAAATGTTTATCAGGTCTGCTTTGTGCCACTTGCAACTTGGAGTTTCCTGAGATCCTGAGAATTGAGAGTGTAGGAAGGAACTTTTTTCCCCTTTTATTCTACCCAGAGAAAATTAAATTAGGGAGGGAGGGGCTTTCTAGACTTCAGGTAGAAACAACATGATCAAAGGCAAATCTTCCAGCAGGCCAGGGTCTTCTGGAGAGCAGGGAGCCTGAGGAAGCCACCACTTGGGTGCCGGGAGCTGGCAAATCTGGTGACCGCTTTGACTGTTCTCCATATCGGAATGCTTTCTTGCTATTCTCAAGCCTTTAGTAATATATGATTAAAAGGTACATCCTGGGCTTAGCTATGAGATCCAGAAGTCATCTGGAGTCTCACCACCCCTGGAGCTCTAGACGAGACTGGTTCACCTGGACCTCAAGGGGCTGGAGAAGGACAAAGCCCTCCCTCCCTGGGATGTCCTGTTCCATGGATGAAGAATAGCCAAAGCCCTCCCAAGTTTTCTAGGAGCTCCCAGGGAAGGGCTGGCTGACATCTCCATGGTGTCCTCTGGCCACCATGCTGTCAGCCTCTTCCTAGAGTTCCGGCAAGCCCCGCCTGCCCACAGGCAGTCATGAGTTTCCTGGGAATTTTTTAAAACTTGGGTGCTGCAGAGAGACAAGAGAATTCATGTCACAAAACACAAACTTCAGCTTAACCACAGCTAAAATGACCCGCAGCCACCCTGTCCCTGGGGAGCAGCCTCAGGCTTGCCTCCACACGGACCCCAGCCTCTTTCTGGCAGGCTCCTCTCACTGCCTTCCCGACCTTTCTCTCTCTCCACCCTTACCTCCCACAGAGCACTTGAAGCCTCTGAGTTGTGGCACAACTTAAGTCCCACCTTCTGCCCTAACAGTTGTCGAGATGTTTCCTCGGCTAAGAGGACTTCTGGTGTCAGTTGTTACAGTGATTTTTTTCATCCTGTTTCAACTGGGCTTTGGAGAATTGGGGTAAAGCCTGGATCCACACTTGGGGTGCAGTGGCTTGGGGAGAATGTGCACCCCACAGAAACTGGTTCTGAGGTGGCCAGAGGTGAGGAGGGAGACACTATGACTAAGGTGACCAGGGGCAACCAGGAAGGTTTTGTGGATCCTGGAGCCTTCCTCAGGCCTTCTGGGATAATGGACCCCCCAATGATGTCCACATACTAGTCCCCAGAACCTGTGAATGTTAAGGGACATGGCAAGGGGAATTAAGGTTACAGATGGAATTAAGCTTGCTAAGCAACTGCCCTAAAAATAGGGAGATTATCCTGGATTATCCAGATGGGCCCAATGTAATCACAAGAGTTCTTAAAAGTAGAAGGGGGAGGCAGGAAAGAAAGCCAGGGGGATGTGATGGGAGAAGGGCTCAAGACACTGTTGCTGGCTTTAAACATGAAGGAAGGGGCCACGAGCCAAGGACTGTGGGGAGAGCAGCCTCGAGAAGCTGGAAAAGTCAAAGAAACAGGTTGTCCCCTGGAGCCTCCAGAAGGAATGCAGCCTTGCCACCATCTTGATTTTAGTCCAGTGAGACCTGTGTTGGACTTTCAAACTACAGAACTGGAAGATAATTAATGTGTGTGTGGTTTTTTTTTTTTAAGAAGATGTTGGGGGTAGGAGTTTATTAATTAATTTATTTATTTTTGCTGTGTTGGGTCTTCGTTTCTGTGTGAGGGCTTTCTCTCGTTGTGGCAAGTGGGGGCCACTCTTCATCGCGGTGTGCGGGCCTCTCACTACCGTGGCCTCTCTTGTTGCAGAGCACAGGCTCCAGACGCGCAGGCTCAGTAGTTGTGGCTCACGGGCCTAGTTGCTCCGTGGCATGTGGGATCCTCCCAGACCAGTGATCGAACCCGTGTCCCCTGCATTAGCAGGCAGATTCTCAACCACTGCGCCACCAGGGAAGCCCCTGTGTGTTGTTTTAAACCACTCAATACATGGTCCTTTGTTAGAGCAGCCACAGGAAACTAATAGACCTTCCCAGACACTGTCAGGAGAAGAGAACCTGGTAAAAGTCTGCACATCCTGGGTCCCTGGGATGGTAATGAGGGCATTATGAGGCAGGATCGTCCAGGAATCCATAGATGCTGGAAACATCCAGGATACGTATACCCAGAAGACACCCTGCCAAAGACCACCACCGTGAAAAGTATGACTTTGCATAGGACCAGGAAGAACGGGCTGGCAGTCCCCCGGGTCTCCTGGAACCATTTCCCCCCCGGGGAATTCCCTGGGCGGGTCCTTGGTTTGGAGGCTCAGAGATCTGTTGGGTGGGCCTCATGGAGTGTTCTCACATGAGCCAAGCTCATTCTGAGAACCACAGCTCCCGAGGCTGCATGCCACTAGCTTCTGATTATCAGGACCTTATGTCTCTCAAACCACGATACCTAGGAAGCCAAATCATAACCGGAAGACTTCTGAGCAGGTTCTGTGACTCGAATGTTTCACAGCCCCTGCTACACAGCCCACAGCTGTACTCACAATAGCTGGCCCTAGCACCAGGTAGGCTGTGTGCATCCTTGCACCTGGTCCCCCACCCCACCCCCCAACAGAGTGCTGACAGCTCTGCCAAGGCCTCATCCTTCACAGTCTTCTTTTTAGTCTTTCCACAGTGACAAGAAAGTCCTTGCTCTGGCTCGGGAGCCCTTCTTTCTCCTGAAGCGGACTTGGCTTTAATCTCTTATGGTCCATTATCTGTTGATTTTCATACTTAGCTTTCAGACAACAGTCTTCCCTTTTTCCCACATCACTGGCAGAAGCCTCCTGGTAGTTTCTGTGCACAGACAACATCTCTCAACCTATTTGTTCTTGAGACAAAAAAAAAAAAAAATCCTTGGAGATGGGGGTGCATCTGTGGCTAGGCTGGACCCTGAAATGGCTCTGGGTACCTGTCTGGGAGGCAGGCTTTGGTTTTTCATCTTTATCCCAGCAAACTGTGATTACCTAGCTCCTCATACCCAGGGTACACCTACTCTGTCTGTTTGGAAGCCTCTTTAACTTGAAGACCAGCTACTCCCTTTCCATTTTACTCTCAAAATTTGTAAACCTCAGATTCTCTGTAGCTCCTGGGGCTCTTTGTATCATATTTGGCATCCTTTCCAACTTCCCAACAGAAAGACAACCACGAGATCTCTCCCACACCCACCTTTCACCACTAAGCAGCTGTCTGACCTTTGGTAAAGCGCTTAGCTCCTCTAAGCCTCATTCTCTAATCCTACAAGTATTTATTGAGCACCAGCTAAGTGCCAGTGGCTTAGGAAAGTTTCTAGAAATGTAGCAGTAAACCAAAATCCCTGCCCTCAGGAGCTTGCATTCTAGTGGGACGAGACAGGCAGCAAACAGATAACTAACATACATCGAATGTCAGGTGGTAACAAGTATCAAGGAGAAAACTAAGGCAGGGAAGAGGGATTGGGAGAGACAGGGACAGGGGCGGTGCTGAAATTTGAAATCCAGTGACCAGAAAATCCTCAGTATGGACTGAGAAGGTGAGCAAAGCCCTGAAGAGGATGAATCATTTCCTTGTTTGTAACATAGGGATGATAATAAAGTATTTCGCTCATCAAATTGCTGTGAGGGGCTTCCCTGGTGGCGCAGTGGTTGAGAGTCCGCCTGCCGATGCAGGGGACGCGGGTTCGTGCCCTGGTCCGGGAAGATCCCACATGCCGTGGAGCGGCTGGGCCCGTGAGCCATGGCCGCTGAGCCTGTGCATCCAGAGCCTGTGCTCCGCAACGGGAGAGGCCACAACAGTGAGAGGCCCGTGTACAGCAAAAAATAATAATAAATAAAAAATAAACAAATTGCTGTGAGGATTATATGAGTTAATACATACAAAGCACTTAGATCACTGTCTGGCCCATTGTAAGTGCTTAATAAATATTAGTTATTGTTATAATCATTACTTTAATAAATGTTTTTTTGAAGGCTTTATGTTTTTCAAACATCCAATTTAGTTTGTGATGGGAATTCAAAGATGGCAAAGGGATATGCATGCCATTATACTCTTTCAAAAAATCAAAACAGAGACATCTCTAATCAATTCCTACCCTCTTCCTCCCTGAACCAGGAATCCTTCTTAACATAGTCCTCTGGGCAGTCCACAGTAAACAACTGGAATTGACAGGTGAAAAGAAACTTATGGGCCATCCCCTGATGCAATTGCAGTTAGTGACAAATTCATCTTTTGAAATTCCCCCAGTATTCTTATCCATTTACCGTGTGACGGTAATATCCTCTCTCCCCAAGAGCTGGCATCCCAACTCATTCATCTTTTCTATGCAATAATAATCTCCATCTGCTTTGAGTGGCAAAGAAAAAACGAATTCACAGTCCACTACTGAGATTATATAAAAAAATACAAACCACACTACACTGTAATTTGTCTAATGATTCCCTGTTATTTCTTTAGGTATCACCCAGTAAAAAGATCTTAACTTCCTATTATCTGTGTTTCCTTGATATGATAACAGGTCTGAGTCCTTGTCATGAACATGTGTGACAACGGATCAGATGTTCTTAGAAAAGAAAGTGGTTTTCACCCAGACTCCTTGTTCTCCCTCCAAAACTGTAAAATCCCCACAACCTAAACACAGGCTCTTTTTCACTGTGCTTTCTCTTGGGCCTGTTCAAGATAGTCCCAGTATCTAAATTTAGTAGCATATTAATCGTGTCACTACTCACAGGCCTATTAAGGGTCAGTTCAATGGACATTTTCTTAGAGCTGTAAAGCAAAAGCAAATACAATGCAAGTGTAGAGAATGCGTATACGTCCCCTAGGTAGACCAGATGTCCGTAACGGAGGCATACGGTAAAATGCAGCCAGAATAGATTATGCCAGCGTCTTTAAGCCAGAGGCTCTCTAATTCTCCTAACAAGGGAGTCCCAAAGTCTAGGCCGGTGGTAGGTCTTGTTTTAGCATTCATCTGAAAGCTGCGTTTTGTACCCAAATTTTTATTTTTTTAAATATCAAGCTTGCAGAAAAGTTGAAAGACAATTAAATAAATACACATTTGCCCTTTAACAATTATATATATGTAAAATTGTATATATGTATACACACACACACACATATTAGTGCATATTCACAACTTTTTGCTGAACCACTTGAAAGTAAGTTGCAAACATAAGGTCACTTTCACCCCTAAATATTTCACCTGCATCTATTAAAAGAAGGATATTCTCTTATACAACCACAATACCATCATCACAGTCAAGAAATTTAACATGGACACAATAATATTATCTAACAGACAGTCCTTATTCAAATTTCCGCAATTATTTCCAAAATGTTTTTCTTAATTATTATCTTACACCCAATCAAGTTTCACACATTGTATTTGATTGTTTAATATATATTTTCATCTAGAGCTGTCCCCCGACCTTTTTTGTCTTTCATGACATTTATAATTTTTAACAGTCTTATGCACTATTCCCCAATATCTAGTTTCCTAATTTCTTCCTCATGACGTCATTCAGCTTAACTATTTTTGGCAAGAATATTGCTTAGGTGATGTTGTGTCCCTCCTAATATGTCACATCAGGAAGCACATAATGTTAGTTTGTCCCATTATTTATGAATCTAATTTTGATCCTTTAATAAGGTCTCGTCTGACAGAGCTCTCCACTGTAATTATTTGGTTGGTCAAAAAGTTCATTCGGTTTTCCATTAAGATGTTACGAGAACCCCGAATGAACCTTTTGGCCAATCCAATAATATATAATCTGTGAAGTGACACTTTGATACTATGCAAATATCCTGTACCCCACAACACTTCACCCAATGGTTTTAGCATCAATTGATGATACTGATTGGATCAGTTATTACAGAGGTCTTGGCAAAATGGTGATTATCTATCATTCCTTCTTTATTTATTAGCCAGCATTCTTCTGTGAAGACAAGATGAAATATGGGTTTATCTGTCATAAATCACATTTAAAACAGCAGGAAATCTTCCACTAGAAGCACAATGGGGAGCACAACGTTCCGTGTGGTCTCCACTTCCATCTCCTCACCCTCACCCTTCTTTCCCTCCAACTGCTTCACTTACTGAACACGTTGTTCCTAGCACTATGTTAGTGTTTTAGGTACATTGATCATTTAAACTGACACAGAGAAGCAACTTTACCCAAGGTAAGTGACAGAACAGGGATTTGAACCTAAACACATGACTGAAAAATCAATATTCTTGCCCAGCCTCATTCCTAAACCGCTGTGTTGTCCCTTCTTGTATACACATATGACAATCACAGCAATGGTAATCCTTGATTTTTGTTGATTCCTAGGGAACTCATCTTCCTCCCCCGTGATTATTAGCAATGTGTTGTAAAAAGGCCAGAGGAATTGTACCAAAATAATGACCATGGGATTATGGACCATCTTTATTTCCTCTTTATCCTTAGCTGTATTTCCCAAGTTTTCTATAATGAACATCTTTGATGGTTTGGGCAAATTTCTAGTTGTTAGATTCAAACAGACTCTTCCTAAGGGTCATCTGTCCCTTATAGAGCCAGGCTCACAGGATAGACACATGGGTGCATGCCTGGGTGTATGTGCTAGTAAGTGGTCATTCAGCAATATATGTGATTCATTCTACACCAGACCAACTGGGGGAAAGAATCCAGTTCAACTAAGGGTCCACTTTCCCAGATTCCTAATCACAGCCTGGCTTTGTGCAAGACTGCAGGCATCTATCAAGGACAGAGAAGACTAAGCCTTGAACCTCAAATTGTCTACAAAGTAACAGCAAGACAAGGAAACACACAAGAATCAATTTTTGAGAAGGACAAAGTAAGAAATGCTTGGCAGTGGGGTAAGAACAGTGATCTTCATTCACCAAGGTCAGATGCAGGAGAGATAATTTAGGTTTCAAGAAATTTCTAGAAGGAAATTAAGAATCACAGACCAGGGGCTTCCCTGGTGGCACAGTGGTTGAGAATCTGCCTGCCAATGCAGGGCTCATGGGTTCGAGACCTGGTCTGGGAAGATCCCACATGCCACGGAGCAGCTAGGCCCGTGAGCCATAACTACTGAGCCTGCGCGTCTGGAGCCTGTGCTCCGCAACAAGAGAGGCCGCGATAGTGAGAGGCCCGCGCGCTGCGATGAAGTGTGGCCCCCGCTTGCCGCAACTAGAGAAGGCCCTCACACAGAAATGAGGACCCAACACAGCCATAAATAAATAAATAAATAAATAAATAAATAAAAAAGAATCACAGACCAGAAAGTCATTGCTCTGAGAGATTTTATAAGATTCTGGACCTTCCTAACTTTCCCATGTTTTTTATTTTTGTTACTCCATGTCTGTTTCCCTATAGTCTCCAGCAGAGGGGGGAAATGCCTTTAAAAAGGAAAAAAGAATTAGGAGGGAAGCTGAATCACAATACAAAACTATGTACAATTCTAAATAAAAAAAGCCACCATAAGATAGCTCTTACATGTAAAGACTTGGACGTTGATACTTCCATCCTCACATGAAAAAAACTGGACACACTGAAAATCAACAACTTTTCTTAGATTCATAGGAGAACTGAGGTCACAGGATAAACCACCACCCTGAAATCTGGAGAGACAGGGCAACACGGAGAATCACAACTTACCCGGAGCAGAAGCCGCCACTGAAGCCAGCAACTGGCAGGAATGCAAATGATTTGATGACTTGCTGGAGGCTGAGTGTGGACCGGCTTGACAGTTAAAAACTGCTGAGGTTCCAATCTTAGGGAGACTCCACAGTTTCCTGGGGTTTAACTCCAGGAGCCCCACCAGGTTCCCTCTGGGAAAGTAGGGAAATAATCCCTGTGCTTCAGGGAAGGGGAGGAGAAAAGTAACCATTTTAAAATACACTCAGGGGAATGTAACCGTTTTGAAAGCCCAGAGCGTTCTGTTCTCCTTATCAAAGGCCCTCCATCAAGGGAAACTGCTTTACCAGAGTCTATCTGCCCTGGGGGAAGGGCAATGAGACAGCTCCAGCCCCCTCCAGTCTTCTAGTCTCACGTAATGGGAGAAGAAGAAAAGCCAAGAAATGCTTCTGAAGGTCAAGCTCAGGATCTCAGGTCCACTGAGGTTTAATCATAAGATTATAGAATATTTCCTTTCCCCCAGTACCTTACTGTATTAGTTTCCTAGGGCTGCCATAACAAAGTACCATAAACTGAGTGGCTTACACAATAGAAATTTACTTTCTCACAGTTCTGGAGGCTAGAAGTCCAAAATCAAGGTGTTGGCAGGGCCATGCTCTCTCTGAAGGCTCTAGGGAAGCATCCTTCCTTGCCTCTCCCTAGTTTCTGGTGGTTGCCAGCAATCCTTGGTATTCCTTGGCTTGTGTCTGCATCTCTCCAATTTCTGCCTCTGTCATCACATGGCTTCTTTCTGTGTGTCTGTGTGTATCCCTATGTGTCCTCTCCTCTTATAAAAACATTGGTCTTTGGATTTAGGGTCCACCTTAATCCAGTACGACCTTCTTAATGTAACTAATTACATCTGCAAAGACCCTATTTCCAAATAAGGTCACATTTTGAGGTTCCAAGTGAACATGAATTTGGGGGGAACATTATTAAACCCACTACATTATCACCATATCAACAATTCCAGGATAATAAAAGTAAATCACAACTGAGAGAGCTGCAAGAAACAGACTTTATTAAAGATAGAGTTCTTAGGGAACCTAAAATCAACAGAGAGAAAAAAATAAATAAAATTAGGATACTGAAGTCTCTGGCACCTATGGCTACAGCAAACATTAAACACAGCCTAGATCCTACTCAGATTAACATAAAACCTCACACTAAAAGCCTGATTAGCTCAGATTCTATTATCACACACACCATAACCAAACTTCAACAAAAAATTACATGTTAAAAAGCAACAAAACACTCTGTCTGAAGAGACAAAGCAAGCATCAGAACCAGACTCAGAAATGACACAGATTTTGGAATATCTCATAGGGAATTTAAAATAACTATGAATAATATGTTAAGAGCTCTGATAGAAAGAGCAGATACATGTAAAACAGATGGCTAATGAAGGCAAAGAGATGAAAACCTCAAGAAAGAATCAAAAGGAAATACAAGCAATCGAAATTGAAATGCAAACAGAAAAGAGAATGAAGAAAATGAGACAATATCCAAGAACACAAGGACAATTGCAAAACGTATAACACATGCATAATGGAAATATCAGAAAGAGAAGAAAGAGAGCAGCAGACAAATCTTTAAAATAATAATGACTGAATTTTCCAGAATCAATGATAGACACCAAACTACAGATCCAGGAAAATCAGAGAACAAGCAGAATAAATATGAAATTGCCAGAAGGAAAAAACCCACCAACCTAGAATTCTGTATGCAGTGAAATTAGCCTTCAAAAGTGAAGGAGAAATAAAGACTTCCTCAGGCAGACAAAAACTGAAGGAATTTGTTGCCAGTAGACTGCTTTGCAAGAAATGTTAAAAGGAGTTCTTCAGAGAGAAGGAAAATGATATAGCTCAGAAACTACAGACTCCGACTTAAAGAACAGAAGAATGTTAGAGAAGGAATACATGAAAGTAAAATAAAATTTTTATTTTTCTGAATCTAATAGATCTAATAGATAATTGTTCAAAGTAACAATAACAGCAATGTACTGGCTGGTTATAGCTTATGGATAAGTAAAATGATTAACAGAAACGTTATAAGAGACAGGAGGGAAGAATTGGGAAACCTCCATTATAAGCAACTGCACTACCATGGAAGTTTTATAGTGCTAATTGAAAGTGGACTTAGGTTAGTTGTAAATGTCTATTGCAAACTGTAAGGCAACCACTGAAAGAAGTATAATTGCTGTGCTAAGAGAGGAGAGAAAATGGAATCATTTAAAATGCTCAAATAAAACCAGAGAAGGTAGAAAGAGAGTGTTAGATTTTAAAAGGAAATAAAGAACAAGTGCGATGATTAGAAAACAATTGCAGGGGACTTCCCTGGTGGCACAGTGGTTAAGAATCCACCTGCCAAAGCAGGGGACATGGGTTCAAACCCTGGTGCAGGACGATCCCACATGCCGCAGAGCAACTAAGCCCGTGTGTGCCACAGCTACTGAAGCCCATACACCTAGACGATCCCACATGCCGCAGAGCAACTAAGCCCGTGTGTGCCACAGCTACTGAAGCCCATACACCTAGACCCCATGCTCCACAACAAGAGAAGCCACCACTCTGAGAAGCACATGCACCGCAACAAGGAGTAGCCCCCACTTTCCACAACTACAGAGAAGCCCACACACAACAACGAAGACCCAAGGCATCCATAAATAAAATAAATAAATTTTTTAAAACCTTGAAAAAAACCCAATTACAAACATGGCAGATATTAATCCAACTATATCAATAATTATTTTAATGTGAATGGTCTAAATAGACCAATTAAAAGATGGAGACTGTCATAGTAGATACAAAAACAAGACCCAACTGTATGTTATCTACAAGAAAATTATTTTCAATATAAAGATACAAACAGATTAAAACTAAAGGGATGGAAGCCTTAAAAAGAATGGAAATTCTGCATATGCTACAACTTGAATGAATCTTAAGGACATGCTAAGTGAAATAAGCCAGTCGCACAAAAAGATAATACATATGTGAGATGTTGTCTGGAACGTAGTCAGATTCATAGAGACAGAGAGTAGAATGGTGGCTGTCAGGGAGTGGGACAAGGAGTTATTGCTTAATGGATATGGTTTCTGTTTTTCAAGATGAAAAGAATTCTGGAGATGGATGGTGGTGATGGTTGCACAAGAATATGAATGTCCCTAATACAATGGAAATGTACATTTTAAAATGGTTAGCATGGTGAATTTTATGTTATTTGTATTTTACAACAGTAAAAAAGTTTTATTAAAATTAAAGAATGGAGAAAAGGAAAGTAACAGAGTGTACCATGCAAACTAATCAAAAGAAAGCTGGGAGATAACCTCATTCACCAGAGGGCAGACAGCAGAAGCAAGAAGAACTACAATCCTGCAACCTGTGGAATGAAAACCACATTCACAGAAAGATAAACAAGGTGAAAACGCAGAGGACTATGTACCAGATGAAGGAAGAGGATACAACTCCAGAAAAACAATTAAATGAAGTGGAGATAGGCAACCTTCCAGAAAAAGAACTCAGAATAATGATAGTGAAGATGATCCAGGACCTCAGAAAAACAATGAAGGCAAAGATCAAGAAGATGCAAGAAATGTTTAACAAAGACCTAGAAGAATTAAAGAACAAACAGAAATGAACAATACAATAACTGAAATTAAAAATACACTAGAAGGAATCAATAGCAGAATAACTGAGACAGAAGAACAAAGAAGTGACCTGGAAGACAGAATGGTGGAATTCACTGCCATGGAACAGAATAAAGAAAAAAGAATGAAAAGAAATGAAGACAGCCTAAGAGATCTCTGGGACAACACTAAACGCAACAACATTCATATTAAAGGGGTCCCAGAGGGAGAAGAGAGAGCAAAAGGACCTGAGAAAACATTTGAAGAGATTATAGTCGAAAACTTCCCTAACGTGGGAAAGGAAATAGCCACCCAAGTCCAGGAAGCACAGAGTCCCAGGCAGGATAAACCTGAGGAGAAACATGCCAAGACAGATAGTGATCAAATTGACAAGAATTAAAGACAAAGAAAAATTATTAAAAGCAACAAGGGAGAAACAACAAATAACATACAAGGGAACTCCCATAAGGTTAACAGCTGATTTCTCAGCAGAAACTCTACAAGCCACAGGGAGTGGCACAATATATTTAAACTGATGAAAGGGAAGAACCTACAACCAAGATTACTCTACCCAGCAAAGATCTCATTCAGATTCAACAGAGAAACCAAAAGCTTTACAGACAAGCAAAAGCTAAAAGAATTCAGCACCACCAAACCAGCCCTACAACAAATGCTAAAGGAACTTCTTTAAGTGGGAAACACAAGAGAAGAAAAGGACCTACAAAAACAAACACATAAAAACAAACACATAACAATTAAGAAAATGGTAATAGGAACATACATATCGATAATTACCTTAAACATGAATAGATTAAAAGCTCCAACCAAAAGATACAGGCTCTCTGAATGGATACAAAAACAAGACCCATCTATATGCTGTCTATAAGAGACCCACTTCAGACCTAGGGACACATACAGACTGAAAGTGAGGGAATGGAAAAAGATATTCCATGCAAATGGAAATCAAAAGGGAGCTGGAGTAGCAATACTCATATCAGATAAAATAGACTTTAGAATAAAGAATGTTACAAGAGACAAGGAAGGATACTACATAATGATCAAGGGATCAATCCAAGAAGAAAATATAACAATTATAAATATATATGCACCCAACATAGGAGCACATCAATACATAAGGTAAATGCTAACAGCTATAAAAGAGGAAATCGACAGTAACACAATAATAGTGGGGGACTTTTAATACCTCACTTACACCAATGGAGAGATCATCCAGACAGAAAATTAATAAGGAAACACAAGCTTTAAATGACACAATAGACCAGATAGATTTGATTGATACTTATAGGACATTCCATCCAAAAACAGCAGATTACACTTTCTTCTCAAGTGCACACAGAACATTCTCCAGGATAGATCACATCTTGGGTCACAAATCAAGCCTCGGTAAATTTAAGAAAACTGAAATCATATCAAGCATCTTTTCTGACCACAACGCTAAGAGATTAGAAATCAATTAAAGGACTTCCCTGGTGGCACAGTGGTTAAGAATCCACCTGCCAATGCAGGGGATGCGGGTTCAAGCCCTTGTCTGGGAAGATCCCACATGCTGCGGAATGGACCAATTCATTCAAAGGCACAATCTACCAAAACTGCCACAAGGAAAAATAGATAATCTACATAGGTCTATTCAAAGAAATTGAGTCAATAATTAATAAGGGTTCAAAAAAAAGAAAGCAGCAGGCCCAGATGATTTCACTGGTGACTTTTACCAAATATTTGAGGGGAAAAAAAGTGATACCAATTGCAGGAGTAAAATCCTGTGACAATTAATGATCATTGTGAAAGGCATTTTTTTAATGTACCAAAACAGTTATTAAGAGTTTCTCAATAGATAAATCAGGAAGTAAATTGATGGTTAAGAAGAATGTGTTAGCCAGATAACCTTAAGAAAAGTAATGGATCCTTTATAATATAATACATAATGTAAAGGTTTAGGGCTTCCCTGGTGGCGCAGTGGTTAAGAATCCGCCTGCCAATGCAGGGGACCAGGAAGATCCCACATGCCACGGAGCAACTGAGTCCGTGTGCCACAACTACTGAGCCTGCACTCTAGAGCTCGCAAGCCACAACTACTGAGCCCATGTGCCACAACTACTGAAGCCTTCATGCCTAGAGCCCGTGCTCCACAACAAGAGAAGCCACCGCAATGAGAAGTCTGCTCACCGCAACGAAGAGTAGCCCCCACTCGCCACAACTAGAGAAAGCAGCACACAGCAACGAAGAACCAACACAGCCATAAATAAATAAATAAATTTTAAGAAAAGATTTAAATGAGAATATTAAGCAAAATAATAGAGATTAGATTTTATCACAATTCTAATCTTTGTAAAATTGTTTAGTGTACTTGCATTTGTAACATTAAACAAAATAACCTTTAAGATGGCATTCTAAATTTTAGTTATACAATTCAATTATACATTTAGACTATGAGTCATTCAAGTAAAAGCCCAATTTGGGGATTCTTTATATCTCAAAATTTTACGAGGAAAAAATGTTGCAAAATCATATAAAGCAAAATCCATGACATATAAAATAAGGGATTAATATCCAGAATATATAAAGGACTCCTAAAACTCAAAAAATAAAAAATAAACAACCTGATTTTAAAATGGGTAAAAGACAGCTACCATCTATACCTTGGCCTTAACTTTGAAATTTTGAGATTATATGCAAACGTGTAAAGACTCATGAATATGGATGATGCTGGAATTTCATAAATTCTAAAATAAAACCTGAAACCGGAAAAATGAATGGGTAAAAGACTTGAATAGACATTTCTCCAAAGAAGACATACAAATGGCCAAAAAGCACATGAAAAGATGCTCAACAGCCCTCATCATTAGGAAAATGCAGTCAATTTCATTTGCACTGAGATACCCATTAGGGTATCACACCCATTAGGATGACTATTATTTAAAAACAAAAACAAACAGAAAATAACAAGTGTTGGTGAGGATGTGGAGAGATTGGAACAGCTGCGCACTGCTGGTAAAATGGTGCAGCCACTATTGGAAACAGTATAGTAGTTCCTCAAAGAATTAAACATAGAACTACCGTATGATCCAGCAATTCCACTTCTGGAATAGAAAAGAACTGAAAGCAGAGACACAACAGACATTTGAACACCCATGTTTATAGCAGCATCATTCACAAGAGCCAAAATATGGAAGCAACTTGAACATCCATCTACATACGAATGAATGGATAAACAAAACGTAGTGTATATACAGACAATGAAATATTTATTATTCAGCCTTTAAAAGGAAGGAAACTCCGACACACACTATAACATGGATGAATCTTGAAAATATTATGTTGGGAATTCCCTGGTGGTCCAGTGGTTAGGACTCAGAGCTTCCACTGCAGGGGGCACGGGTTTGATCCCTGGTTGGGGAACTAAGATCCCACAAGACAAGCAGCACAGCCAAAGCAATAGAAAAAAGAAAACAAAAATATGCTGTGAAACAAGCCAGTCACAAAGAGACAAATACTGGGTGATTACAGTTATATGTGGTACCTAGTTTAGTCAATTCCTAAAGACAGAAAGTAGAATGGGGGTTTCCCAGGGCTGGCAGGAAAGGAGGAATGGGGAGTAATGTTTAATGAGTACAGAGTTTCAGTTTGCAAGATTAAAAAATTTCTGGAGGTGGATGGTAGTGATGGTCACACAACAATGAGAATGCCATTGAATTTAATGCCATTGAATTGTACACTTAAAATGCTTAAAATAGTAAACTTTATGTTTTATGTATTTTACCACAATTTTTTAAATTTACTAGTAGTAATAATCCATGATAAATAGAGTGCCAGTATAATTTACTGGCTAACCTGGGACATTTTGGGCTGAAAGAGTAGATGCTTTTAATAACTACATCTGGACCCCAGGGGTAAAACGTGACTTTCCTGGGTAACCAAGCTGCCCTCAAAATATCCTGCTCCTACCTTAGTTGAAAGTGACAGTCTTTTTAAGTGTGACAAATATTCAGTAGAGTAACTATGGAAGAAATCTCACAGTTAACAATGCCAAGAAATAATTATGCCTGTTCTATAACCTCAAACTTCTTAAATTTGGCCACTAAACTTCTAAAATAAAATTGCCACAATCACTTTTGGATACATTTCTGATTTATGGTTTTGTCCCAGAAGTCTGTTCTACTCCAGGACACTCACCCTTGGTTCCAGACTCAGCCGTCAGTACCTGTATGTGGGACACACCTGAACCTTCCTGCCTCTGTCCCGCCCTTCTTCCCCCTGTCCTCTTCCATCCCAATCCCATCCATCCTTTAAAGTAGGCCCCCCGGGACTTCCCTGGTGGCACAGTGGTTGGGAATCCGTCTGCCAATGCAGGGGGCACGGGTTCGAGCCCTGGTCCGGGAAGATCCCACATGCCACAGAGCAACTAAGCCCATGGGCCACAACTACTGAGCCTGTGCTCTAGATCTCAGGAGCCACAACTGCTGAGCCCACGTGCCACAACTACTGAAGCCCACGCGCCTAGGGCTCGTGCTCCACAACAAGAGAAGCCACTGCAATAAGAAGCCTGTGCACCGCAACCAAGAGTAACCCCCGCTCGCCGCAACTAGAGAAGGCCCGTGCGCAGCAATGAAGACCCAAGGCAGCCAAAAATAAATAAATTAAAAAAAATAAAAAACAAAATAAAGTCGGCCCCCCACAAATGCCCCCTCATCTGTCCAGCCTTTCCTGACCCACCAGGTAGGATTTCTCCACTTCCAAACTTCAGTGGTACTTTAGTTGGCGTGAGGATAACAAGCTAAGATCTAGATTATCGAATGAAAGTTATTGACATCTGCTTGGCTACCAACCCTGAGAAATAGTCATAATTAAAATAGAAAAACTACCTTGGACCTCCCCCATGTATACTCCTTAGGCAGTGCCTTGTTGTTTTCGGGAGTTTGTGGGGGACCTGAGGCCAAGTCATGGAGCAAGAAACTGATTGATTCATGGCCATGGTGGGAACTGACATTCCTCTGAGTGGTTTTGTGTGTGTGTGTATGTGTGTGCGTGTGTGTGTAAAGGAAGTGGTAATTCTAACCCTCCCAGGTCTCAGGCTCTGACTCACAGGGGTCCTCCAGGCCCAGAGCCTGGCCCCCATGTCGCTAAGGCTCTGGGCAACACAGTAAGGTGCCTGGCTGAAAAATTCCCCTGGGGGAGCTGATCACGAGAAGGTTACACTCCCCATTCATGTAGCTTTATCAAGATGCCTGGATACTGCAGGCCTGGGCCAGGTCACCTTGATCACGCACATCATTGTAGATTTTAAAAGAGTCCTAAAGGTCACCTATCTCGGTAAGTATTTCACAGCCTTCCCCGAAGTTAATAATATCACCTCTGTTTTTCTGTACTCCCATAGCACATTTTGAGTGTGGCTATATGCTGTAAAAAGTTGGTTTCTTTGTTGTTGCTTTTTTTCTTGCAAACATTAAGCTAACATCATGCTTAATCTATACCAGGATTCTCCTCCTATGGCTGTGAATCCCTGAGGTCATCAACTTAATGTAAGGAAAACAAAGACTAATCTTACTTACAGGAAAATGGAAGCTTTAAGTAGCCTTACAAAACCAAAGGGCAACATTAGCGCATATAATGTGACATCTCAAGATTGCGTCAAAAAGTGTATACTTTGACCACTTCACACCCACTAGGATGGCTAGAATCAAAAACACAGAAAATAACAAGGGTTACGACTTCCCTGGTGGCACAGTGGTTAAGACTCCACGCTCCCAATGCCGGGGGCCCGGGTTCGATCCCTGGTTGGGGAGCTGGATCCCACAAGCTTGCCGCAACTAAGAAGTCCACATGCTGCAGTGAAGATCCCGCATGCCTCAACTAAGACCCGGCTCAACCAAAATAACAAGGGTTGATGAGGATGTGGAGAAATTGGAAGCCTCATATTGCTTTGACCCTCATTGCTGCTGAGAAGGTAGAATGGTGTAGCTGCATATGGCCCAGCGAATCCATTCCTTGGAATATACCCAAAAGAATAGAAAATAGAGGACTTCCCCGGTGGTGCAGTGGTTAAGAATCCACCTGCCAACGCAGGGAACAGCCCTGGTCTGGGAAGATCCCACAGGCCACGGAGCAACTAAGCCCGTGCGCCACAACTACTGAGCCTGCGCTCTAGAGCCCTCAAGCCACAACTACTGAGCCCATGTGCCACAACTACTGAAGCCCACACGCCTAGAGCCAGTGCTCCGCAACAAGAGAAGCCACCACAATGAGAAACCCGCACACCTCAACCAAGAGTAACCCCCGCTCTCCGCAACTAGAGAAAGCCCGCGCGCAGCAACGAAGACCCAACGCAGCCAAAAATAAATAAATAAATTTATTTTTAAAAAAAGAAGAAAAAGAATAGAAAATAGGCGTTCAAACAAAGACTTGTATAGGAACGTTCATAGCAACACCATTCACAGTGGCCAGAAGGTGGAAACAGCCTACCGTCTAGCAGCTGAGAGACAGCTAGCAGGCTGTAGTATATCTGTACAATTAACTTGTCAACTGAAAAAAAGAAAAAAAAATACACAGCCTGAAAGTTGAGAATTATGTTTTACTTGGTGGACGGAACTAAGGACTTAAGCCCAGACACAGCATCTCAGATAGCTCTGGGGAGCTGCTCTGAAGAGATAGGGGAGGAGCCAGGGCATATAGGAGTTTTTGCAGCAAAGGCCAGGTAGTCAGAACTTCAAACCTTAATTAAAGAAAACCAGATATCTCAGGTTAAGGAATTTAGCGCTTTTTTTTTTTTTATGCACTTTTCTATGTATGGGAAGATGCAAGAGTCTGGGCTCACTGAAATCATTCCTTTGCTGTGCACCCTAGCCATCCAGGGCCAGTATCCGGTGCTTTCCCATCCTTAGCCCCCTCAGGGTGCACCGTTGCAGGTGGCTGCAGGGGCTGAGGGCTTGGCAGTGGGCAGCCCGTTGGTCTCCATCCTGAGTTCCCTTAGCGCTCACCGTAGGGGGTGTGGGCAGAGCTGGGGAGGCCTTTAGTGGGTTGGTGGCGGCAACGTCCCTTGTTTACTGATATGGCCGGCAATGTTTTTCATTCACACGCTAGTCTTTTATAAAAAGGAATGAAATACTGACACATCTGCGACGCAGATGAACCTTGAAAACATGCTACATGAAAGAAGCCAGACACAAAGGGCACCTATTTTATGATTCCATTTATGTGAAATGTCAAGAATGGCAAGTCCATAGAGACGGAAAGCAAATTAGTGACCTCGTATGCATGGGGGGAGGGGCAACAGGGAGTGACTTCTTAACGGGTATGCGGTTTCCTCTGGGGGTGATGGAAATGTGGTTACAATATACTGTGGATGTTCTAAAAGCCACTAAATGTACACTTTGAAATGGTTAAAGTGTTGAATTTTATGTTATGTGACTTTTACCTCAATTGTTTTGTGTGTGCACTTTGACTAAGGCAAGTGTTTGTCACAGAAGCTGCTTCTCTCCTTGCAACTCTTCATTATCCCCCAGTGTCAGAGACCCTCCTTCCAAAGCCACCCACCTCCCAAGAGACGCCTGAGGACTGGAGGCCGGACAGGAGAAGTCAGCCTGCAGTGTGACCTTTGCCCTAATTTGCACCTTCGGTCCTACTGCCTTCTCAGCACTCTCAGAATCCGGAGGCTGTGCCAGCCCCGGAAGGATGCAAGTATTCCCACGCCCTGCATCAAGGGTATCACATTTGATCCTCCCAAATATCCAGCATCAATAGTTTAGACAAAAACCAACACCGAATGGATTCCACCCTAAGGCAGAATGTTCCAAAACAGGAAGAAATGAAAGTGAGCACCAGAGGTCTGTTTGCATGGGTAACAAAGTTCAGGATAATATGAAAAAGACGATATATATTATACTGTCTTTTGTGTAACGAAAAATAGAAAATGGGAACATGGGTGCGTTATTTTCATGAAAAGAAATACAGAAAGTATTAACAGAAACTAATGAAAAGGGTTAACTATGGAGGTGGGAGGGGACAATGTAGAAGGACTGGGGGTGGTAGTGAGACTTGTATATCTTTTTATATCATTTTAACTTTGAACTATATAAATGTTTTATGTATGTGAAAAATTAAATTAAATTTAAAAAGACGGGATAAAGCAAATCCTACAGTGAAGTGCAAACAGAAACAAAACAAACTGATTATATATCAAACGGATAACATGACCACACAGAAGGAATTGATTCAAGTACTCTAATTGTTCTAAGAACAAAAACATTTTTATACAGTTGACCCTTGAGCAACACGGATTTGAACTGCGTGGCCCCACTTGTATGTGGATTTTTTTCACTAAATAGGTCCTGCAGGACTACACGACTTTCAGCTGGTTGAATCTACAGATGCAGAAACAGGGATACAGAGACTAGCAATAAGTTATACACGATTTTGGACAGAGAGTGGGTGCCCCAGCCTCCATGTTGTTCAAGGATCAACTGTACTTTACTTAGCAGGTGTACTGTTAGTTGTAGTACTGGTCTTGTAGTTCTGAAACTTCTATGTATTATATAGTATTAAGCAAATACATATTTTATTGTAAGAGATAAAAGATACTAGTAATAAGTACAGTACAGTAAAAGAAGTTAAAGAGGGCTTCCCTGGTGGCGCAGTGGTTGAGAGTCCGCCTGCCGATGCAGGGGACGCGGTTCGTGCCCCGGTCCGGGAAGATCCCACATGCCGCGGAGTGGCTGGGCCCGTGAGCCATGGCCGCTGAGCCTGCGCATCCGGAGCCTGTGCTCCGCAACGGGAGGGGCCACGGCGGTGAGAGGCCCACGTACCGAAAAGAAATAGAAAAAAAAATTAAGAAGTTAAAGAAAAAACATATGAGATTAAATTTGAGGTGGAACTACCAGTAGCTTGAACTCGTGTTATTTTTTTTTTTTAATATTTCCTGGTTTGTTCACTGACGGGCCCAGAAGCAACAACACTCCTACAGCAATGAGCACATACAACACTAAGTTCTTGTTTCCTACGTATCATTCACCACTAAGGGAACCAGGAACAAGGACTGCTTGAAGAAATGGTTAATTCTAGGTCTGGGGCTGAAAATGTACAACACGAGCCTGGAATATCTTGTCGTGCCAGAAAGTAGAAAAGTACACAAGATAAATGTGATTGTGGCAAAGAGATTCAGGCTGTGACCTAGAGTCTCCCACCTCTCAGTGTGGGACATTAAGAACATCAAAATGAATAAGAGTAGTATTAGGTTATAACACAGTTTTAAAATCCGTGAAGCCACAGTGATTTTCAGAAGAAAGAAAGGGAGTGGGGGGATTCTTACAGAAAAATGCCAGCTAGTAAATGTGGAATTAATAAAAGAATGAAAACCCACCACTTCTGTGACCCCCATTGCAGTACTTGATTTGGGCAAGTCTCATCGATGATTGCTAAAACTACCTAGATATTCAGTTGATCCTCTAACCATGTGACGATCCCTCAAATTACTTACTAATTACAAAGTGGAGAGAGTCTTGGTGATCGAAGTCAGCATCACCAAGGGTGCACAACCTGACAATATTTGCTCACCAAAGTGATGCAATGAGAAGTACACGATTATCACCTAGGTAGTATTCCTGCCAAAAATATTAAACCTGAATCTAAACATGAGTAAACAACTGGATTAATCTACCATGTGGCACATCCTGCAAGACTACTTGCTGAGACTCTTCAAAAAGACCTATGTCACAAAAACAAACAAACAGCAATAAAACAGCAGAAAGGTGAGAGACTGTTTTAGATTAAGAGAGACTAAAGGGACATAACCAAATATCATACGTGAACCTCTATTGGATCCTGGATAGGAAAAAAAATCCAGCTATAGAAGACATTTGGTGGACAAGTCTATTGAATGTAGATGCTGTTATGATTATGATAATGGTATTGAGGTTTTGTTGGAGAACATCCTGATTAAGAGATGCTGAGGTATTTAGAAGTGAAGTGTCAAGATGTCAGCAACTTACTTGCAAATTGTTCAGCAAAATAAAAGTATGTAAACTATACAGAGAGAGGGAGGAAGAGAAAGCAAATATAGCAGAATGTCAACCACTGGAGAATCTAGGGGACGGTATAGGTGTGCTCAGTGTGCTCAGCTTTTCTGTTGGCAATTTCAAAATAAAAGGCTGGGGCCGGGGCGGTGGAGGGAGAATGTCGGGTGGACAGAGAAGGTTGTGATAGTTTGCCGCCAGGCCCAAGAGGTCTGCCACCCACACAGGAAGTTTAGAAAGGCTTCCTAGGGACTTCCCTGGCGGTCCAGCGGTTAAGACTCCGCACTTCCACTGCAGGGGGAACGGGTTTGATCCCTGGTGGGGGCACTAAGATCCCACATGTCGCATGGCCAAAAAAATTAAAAATAAGAAAGTCTTCTTAAATTACACTAGACTAACTGTCCTCTTACGTCTTCCGAAAAGAGGGAAGGGTCTACATTCCACGTGCCTTGAACATCCTCAGCCCCATTCAGCACCTGGTAAAACCTCCGCCAGTTACAGACATTCTGAACCCAGCATCCATTGGAAGAGTTTGATGAATGGAAAACACACCTGGCAAATACCATACAGGTACAGAGTAGAGTCTCCCCAGGCCCTACGCCCTGGGATGGAGATCCCCACCCCCCAAGCTCCAGGCCTGTGAAGCCCCTGGCTGGTCCCAGCCTTGAGCTTGGGTGGGAGGGGGTCCACCTACCACACCAGGGTTTCTCCCCTTTCTTTTCATCTAGGACTCCAGGGGCTTTTCCTAAGTGGACCTCGGGTTCTGCAGGAGTGGGAGCCCTGCACTGTCCTTCACCCACTTGGCTCAAAATTGTATTTGTTGGGCTTCCCTGGTGGCGCAGTGGTTGAGAGTCTGCCTGACGATGCAGGGGACACGGGTTCGTGCCCCGGTCTGGGAAGATCCCACATGCCACGGAGCGGCTGGGCCCGTGAGCCATGGCCGCTGAGCCTGCGCGTCCAGAGCCTGTGCTCCGCAACGGGAGAGGCCACAACAGTGAGAGGCCCTCGTACCGCAAAAAAAAAAAAAATTGTATTTGTTCATTCGTTTGTTCAATTATTCAATTAGTTGACAAGTATTTCTTGAGCACCAGGCATTGTTTGGAGCACGAGGGACACCCTGACGGACAAGCAGCTGTGGTCCCTACCCTCATGGAGCTCACAGGCAAACTGCAACCACCACAAGCGCCACGAACGGGAGGAACACGGCGCCAACAGAGTGTTCTCAGAAGGGGAACTGCGTAGGTGACATTCGAGTGACAGGCAGGATGTATATCGGCAGGCTCTGGGGATGGGCCGGATTTGGGGGACGATGAGCACGAGGGTGTGAAGGAATACTCCCAGGGTTGGCTTGAGTAACCAGATAGACGCTGGTGGCCCTCACAGGACATCCTGGAGAGGCCTCAGTGGAGGGGGGTGCACGACAGTCAGGCACGCGGAGCAGAGGCCCGTGCTGGGGCTCTGTGAAGGCTCACGGCGGCCACGTGTGGCCAGAGCCTGCCCTGCTCCTCCAGAAACCTTGGCCATGCCCAGAAGAACACTCAAGGACAAGTCTTCAGTCCTGGGCAGGCTCCTCTTATTCTGCTCTCCTTTATCCTCAGAAGCAGATCTGGGCAGCATCCCATATTCCAGGTGACAAGCTCCTCTGGCTGGCTGGCTGGCCCAGAGGGTGCTTTTTCTTTCTCCCCTGGAAGCCAGGATGGGGACAGAGGAACAGCTCAGGGACATACATGCAAACACAAATTCTCTCTCTCCTCTCTCTCTCTCTCTCTCTCTCTCTCTCTCTCTCTCTCACACACACACACACACACACACACACTCGTATACACGATTCTGCCTCTCAAGATTGGCCACCCCAGAGATGTATGATTTGCTTTGCAAAGGTTGGAGATCATTTTATTTTCCTAGGATCGCACTGGAGAATGGAACCCTCCTCTGCTACTCTCTTTCCCCCAACACATAACACATGGTTCCCCCCAAACAAGAAACTCCTGGCGCAAGTGCCCTCTACATGGAATGAGACGAGGGGACTGAGTCTCACTTGCAGGTGGACATGGAACAAAATGGGGCAAAACAGGGCAAAACAAGCACATGTGGAAGAAGAGTCCTAGGAATACAAACCCTCTGGAATTAGCAGAAACTGTGGGTTGGAGTCTGTCTTCATCTCCTGGGGCTCCTGCAACAAGTTGCCACAGAATTGGTGGCTCAAAACAACAGAAATGTATGCTTTCACCAGAAAGCCAGAAGTCCAAACTCAAGGTGACAGCAGGACCACGCTGCCTCCGGAAGCTCGAAGGGAAGTTCTGTTCCTGCATCTTCCAGCTTCTGGTGGCTCCAGACGCTCCCTGGCCTATGGCTGCGTCACTCCAATCTCTGCCTCTGTATGCACACAGCTTTCTCTTCTGTGTGTCTCTCCTCTGTGTGTCTCTGAAAAGGACACTTGTCATTGGATTTAGGGTCCATCCAGATAAGGATCCCACAGATCTCTTCATCTCAAGATCCTCAACGATGCCTGCAAAGACCCTTTTTCCAAATAAGGTCATATGTAGGAGTCCCCAGAACTGTAAAGTGGACATATCTTTGGGGGCCACCATTCAACCCACTACAGTATGAGACTTTCACAGAACATGAGAGAGGAGAGGCAGCGGTTCATCTCGCTTTCTTTCTGACTTGGCGCTGGTGCCTTGTGGTGAGGGCCACTCATACTACAACTGCGCTGACAAAACCATCACTCCTTCAGGCTCTCACCACTTCTCGAAAAGAAAACAGAAGGCATTCTGGGAAATGCTGGTGGGCCCCAAACCCGTTCCCAGCCATGCAAATTATACCCTCTCTTCAGGGCCTATTTCCAAGCCCCCTGCTTTGAGGTCCCTTTGCCGGCCACCCTAGGCCCCAGCTGTGTCGCCCTCCATCGAACTCTATGACCTTGGGCATTGATCTTGTTTGAACCCCTGGACAAGTGTTTGCTGGCTGCCTGCTCTGTGCTGGACCCCAGGCTTACGAGTAAACTCATCTGACAATTAATCCTGCTGATGGCTTTGCATGCGAGATTTGGACTTGTTCTGGGAAGTCCCAGATTCCTGGGGGGTGAGTGGGAGGTTCAAAAGTCAGTACAAAAAGCTTAAATCCCTGTAACCAAAATCACCCTCAGAAATCCCTTTTAAACCACCAAGAACCAGAACTTGAAGCTCAAAAGCAAAACTCAACTTGTTCCCTTGCAATGTAGGTAGGATCTCCCTTGCCCTGGGGCAGATCTAGTTTGAAAATAGGGGTGGGAAGAGGAAAAGGCATTAATGAGACTTTTCTTTTTTATTTCTTCATCTCGATTTTTTAGTTAGATTTACTAAGTGATCGGCATGTGTGTGGCAACTCACTGGATGGTATGCTCACGGAGGAGCTCCCTGACGGCAGCTCTCCTCTTGAGTGAGCCAGAGAGCAGCCTGTGCAAGGCTGGACAGGGCAGGGGCTGGATAAAGGTGCTGAGGGAGAGGAGGGAGGGAGGGGAGTGGTGCCCACACCCGTGGGTCTCACTTCTCCAAGCGACTCTAAGGTATTTTTCTGGAGATTGATCCCATCAAGAGGAATTCTGGGGCAAGCTGTCCATCAAGGGCTTTCTCACCTCATAACCCGGGTCCAGTGCCTTCCCTCTGGGCTAAATATCCCTGAAGCCATGACAGGGACAGGCCCACACCGTCCAGTTCTGGACTTTCAGCTGCAGCCACGTGCAGAGTCACTGTGCCCAATGCCTGAGAGCTCAACGTACAGCAGATGCTCGTTAAATGTGGAAAGTCTCAGAGAACTCTCAGGTCTGCCAACCTCAGCCAGGGTGCGGGGCTCTCTATATTAGTCAGGGTTCTCCAGAGAAACAGAATCAATAGGATGTGTGTGTATAGAGACAGAGATTTATTTTAGAGAATTAGCTCACATGATAGTAGACACTGGCAAGTCCAAAGTCTTCAGAGTAAGCCAACAGGCTAGAGACCCAAGGAAGAGGTGATGCCGCAGTACAAGTCCAAAAGCAGTCTGCTGACAAATTCCCCCTTTCTCAAGGGAGCTCAGTCTTTTTCTCAAGGCCTTCAACTGATTGAATGAGGCCCACCCACATTAGGGAGAGCAATCTGCTTTACTCAAAGACTTGCTGATGTAAATGTTAAGCCCATTCCACCTTCATAGAAACATCTGGAATAATATTTGACCAAGTTTCTGGGCAAGGTGGCCCAGGCAAGCTGACACATACAATTAACCATCACATTCCCCTACCCGAGCCACACTGAGGCCCTCTGAGTCTCTCTCTCTCATTCTCTATGCCTACTCCCTTCCCTGCTGGGCTGACCCTGAGCTCTCCCCTGCCCTGTTCTACCCAAAGAGGTCCCAGGGATTTGAATTCCTCCTTCTTGGACCTTTCTCTTTCCAGCCAGGTGGATCCCATCACTCTGGTGGCTCCCAGAATTATATTTACGCCAAGCACCTCCTGGAGGGAATGGAGCATGATTGGCTGCACCCAGTGAATGGGAGGAGTGCCTCTCCCTGTGCCTCCCTGCCCCTGCATCACTGCCAGCCTGGACCAGGCAGAAAACAGCCTTAGATAGAAGCCCATAATCTTGCTTTATTTTCTTCTAGAGGTTAATACCAAATGAAATCATAGTATTGTTCTACCTACTTATTGTTGTCTCTCTCCTACCAAAATATAAGCCCCCAGAGGACACGGACTTCATCCCCAGAGCCTAGCCCATTGCCTGGCACAGCCAGGGCCTTGGAGGATTTGTTGACTGGCTAAAAGACATTTACTGAACTTCTCCTTTGCTCAGCACGTGCCGGGCCAAGCAAGGTGTGGACACAAGCTCAGCTACATCAGGAATTCACAATTTCTGAGCATCTCCACACACATGCCCAAGATCCTTCATTTCTCTCTCCCTGGGAGCTAGACTCTCCCTTCCCTGAGGACAGAAGCTGTGTCCCTTGGTCTCCTGGAGTCCGCCCACTATTGAGTGTCCCAGGGCAGTGACTGAGACCCTTTCAGCCCCTGGAGGAATATGAACTGAATCAATGGGGAGATGCTTGGGGACTAGCTGGAGGAAAGGGACCTGGGCACACAGGAGGGCACAGGTGGCTGCTACCTCGATTCAGCTCCAAGGACTCATCCACAGTCACAGTCGTTCCGGGGCTTTGCAGAGGAAAAGGGCGCGGGGGTGTGCTTTGGAAATAGAGTTCCAAATTTGTATTCAGCTCTTCCTGCACCCCTGACCCTGGAGACACCCCAAGGCCCCCGGATCCCAAGGAGGTACTGTTGATCTTTCCCTCTCCCTGACGCAGCAATCCCTGGCGATCACGACCCTTAGTCCCGCAGCGCCACCTGCTGGTCAGCATCGCTCAGCCCGCGTCGTGAATCCACGTCCCGGCCAGGGCCCACGTTAAGCCCAGGTTTATTTTCTACTAGCCTACTTGGCCCGGGGAGAATCCAGGAATCCACCGTACACACCTCTTTCTTACACAAAGCAGAACTCCAGTAGGTTCCTCTTTTTATTTCAAAAGTAATGTGCATTTATCATAAAAAAAAAAACCACAGGTAAACAAAAAGAAAAATCACCTATACGGCATTGCCAGATAAAATATAGGACATCCCATTAATTTCGGATTTCAGATAAACAACGAATAATTGAGTGGGACATGCTTGTTCTAAAAAATTATTTGCCATTTATCTGAAATTCAAATTTGGTTGGATGTCCTTTATTTTTTATTTGCTAAATCTGGTAACTCTATACCATAACCTACTTAACACTGTGGTTAACAGGTTGAGGTGTATTTATACAGCTTTTTTTTTTTACTCCCTATATATACATTTTTTACTCATAAAGGGGGGAGAGGCTCATAAGATAGACTGTTTGCAACGTAATTTCTCCATTTAACAACATCCCATGAACGTCTTTGCATGGCCTTGAATGTTCTCTTATAGCCTAGTTTTCCATGCAGAGGTAATGTAAGACTCTTTGACATCTGGCGATGATTATCGTTTCCGGATCCCTTATTCTTTTTTTCCAGGCACTAAATGTCCTGATCATCCCGGCTTCCGGTACTTCACCACAGGGCTCCCTTTCCTCTGCTCTCGCTGCAGGGCATTTGTAACAGGTACCAGCCTAAATTCTACAACACAAATAAACAAGTGCTGTCCTCAGAAAACACTGTGGGTCTGGCTCAGGAACTAGACTGGGGGGTCCAATCCCTTCCCCGCTGCTCCTCACTCAGTAGCTCCATGACCCTGGACATGGCCGGTAACTGCACAGAGGTGGCCTCCTTGATTGCAAGATGCGGGTGGTGATCATGGTAGGGTTATTGTGAAGACAGATCTTTCTCTTTCCCCCTAGATGGCAACCTCCACATGGGCAGGAAACTCCCCTGTCTATCCCAGTCACCATTATATCCTTATAGAAGTGCTCGATGCTTGAACATCACAGGCACTCAAAAGATATACATGGACCAAATGACCAAAAGATGGATGCTTTTCCACGGAAGAAAAGGATGTGACTGTCCACTTTGGGGGAGATGGTGCAGTGCTGTTAGGATCTGTTAAAGGATAAACTGAGGCATATTAAAAATTTTAAGAGTTTATTTGAGCAAAAATCAACTCAAATCAGGCAGCACCCAACTGGAAGTGGTTACGGGTGCTCAGCCCGTAGGAGCCAGGGGAAGGACAGACATATAGAGAAAGTGTGGACGCAAAGAAAGGAAATTTGATTGGCTAGTGCTTAAAGCCGAGTTGGTGTTTGTGATTCGCTGTCCTCAGCACTTGGATTTCGTGAGCCTGGGGCATTTACAGGCTTAGATTTTGTCTGCTTCCATAGGCACCATGGCATCAGCCCACCTCAGTCTACCGGCCTCCTTGTTTAGTTAAGTTCACAGATCTGACCTGTGTTCTAACCACAAGCTCCAGAGCAGCCAGGTTAGCCTCCCGGCCCTACCCCACCAGCAGCACAGCACCCGCACTTCCTGCTCAGGTGACTCTGCCACTAGTGATCTGAGCTCTTCCTGCAGCAGAAAGTCTCTCCACTCTCTGGGAACCAGGGTGAGGTGGGGGGAAAGTGTGGGCCTCGGGTCCAACAGACCAGACCTAAGGCCGTGCTCTGCCACTTTCTGTCTATGTGACCTTGTATTCATTTCTTATTGCTGCAAATTACCACACCCTTAGCAGCCGAAAACAACACAAATTTGTTATCTTAAAATGCTGTAGGTTGGAAGTCTGACACAGCTCTCACTGGTCATAACTGTGTTCCTTTCTGAAGGATGGAGGGAAATATCCATTTCTGCTATAGACTGAATACGTCCCCCCAAATTCATAAGTGGAAACCTAATCCCCAATGTGCTGGTATTTGGAGGTGGAGCCTTTGGAAAGTGATTAAGTCATGAAGGTGGAGCCCTCACAAATGGGATTAGTGTCCTTATGAAGGAGACCTCAGAAAGACCCCTTGTCTCCTCCACCACTAAGGACACAGCAAGAAGATGGCCATCTGTGATCCATGAAGCAGATCTTCACCTGACATCAAATCTTGGACTTCTTAGCCTGTGAGAAATAAGTTTCTGTTCTCAGCCAGCCAGTCTGTAGTATTTTTTTACAGCAGTCCAAGCTGGCTAAGACAACTTCCTTCCCTTTTAAACAGCTTCTAAAGGCTGCCCACATTCCTTGGCTCATGGCCCCTTTCCTCCATCCTTAAAGCCAGCACTCTGACATTCTTCTAATAGTCACATCTCCCTCTAACTCACCCCTCCTGCCTCCCTTTTAAGGACCCTTGTGGTTATATTGGGCCTGCCTGGAATAATTCAGGATAATCTCCCTATTTTAAGGTCAAGGATTAGCAGCCACAATTCCATCGAACCTTAATTCACCTTTACCAAATAAGCTAACATATTCATAGGTTGTGTGGATTAGGATGTGGGCACCTTGCAGGGGTCCATTATGCTGCCTACAACAGATGTAGAATAATTACATAACTTCCAAGAGTCTGTTTCCTTATGAAGAAGAGTTCCTACAATGGTTGGAGCAGGGATTAGGAATGGTGATTATATTAGTCATCTAATTGCTGGGGAACAAATTACCCCCAAACTTAGTAGCATAAAGCATTATCATCTCCCACCTTTTCTGAGGATCAGAAATTAGTGAGCAGTTTAGCTGAGCAGTCTAGAGGGGGGTCTTTCATTAGGGTGCAGTTAAGATATCGCCCCAGGCTCCAAACATCTGAAAGATTGGCTAGGACTGAAAGCTTCCAAGGCAGCTCCCTCAGTGGCTGTGGGCAGGAGGCCTCAGTTCTTTGCATGTGGCCTCTCCAGAGGGCTGCTTGAGTGTCTTCACAACATGGCAGCTGGCTCCCCCCAGAGAGAGTGATCCAAGAGAGCAAAACAGCAGCCACAATTCCTATTTTTTAACCTAGCCATGTGCATATACTACCTATTTAAATTATTTAATAATTTATTAAATATTTAATAAAATAATTTTTCAAAATAAATAAAAATTACCCATAACATTACTCAGTTTGGTCTAGTTCAGAAGCTTCCAAGACTTATCGGCAGAACTATTTCCTCAAATGAAATTTTACAGGAAATCCTAATATCACAACCATATACAACAGCAAGTGGCCCAGCAGGATGGGAGGCCTGGAGACTGTCTCTGTGCGTCTCACTCCTCATTTTACAAACCTCTGGATTCAACATTTTATCTAAGCAAGACCTTCCGGACTTTCCAATGCTAGAAATAAAGAGCTTTGATGAGATCTGAAATTGTAAAAAGCCTATTCTTCCCTCCTCCTGGAGTCTTTTCCTCTTGATATCCCTTTATTATGAAGACATTTTATTTTATAATTTTTTTAGCCAGAAAGTTACCCAACCTTTAAAGGAAGGAAGGAAGGAAGGATTAGTCATTTGGTTTGAACAGGAATTCCCAAACTTTTTTCACTGTGCCCATAAAACCGTGTATCCAGAAGCCTCTGCAACCAAGTGGGGGGCTTGTCCCAGGGGCTCCCCTCTCCCCCATCTCTTCCGTCCCCTTCTCCACCACCCACCACAGCCAGGATTAGCCTCCAGAAGCCAGTATGAGAGAGGGTCAGCCCTACCTCTCAGCCTCAGGATGCTGTGGTACTCACTGTGTCCTGGCAGCCACCTATAATCTGTAGCCAGTCGAATCTGGATTTAGATCCCAGACCTACCGCTCATTAGCTGGTTGAATTTGGACAAGTTACCTAACCTTCCGAACCTCGGTTTCTGCATCTGTAGCTTGGAGACGGTGCTCTCTCCATTGCTGGCTTGCACTAAAGGTGATATAAGTAAACATCTAGCAAGTAGAAGGATCTCAATTAATGGGGGCAATTATTATTAGACACCAAGGAGAATCTGTTAAATGTTCCTCAGTATCTGCTCACCCCTTCTTCCTTTTTGTAATAGAAATGCCAAAGGATTACCTGGGTGCCTGGCCACCCAAGCAGAGGCCCCATTTCTCAGCCTTCCCTGCAGCCAACGCGGTCACGTAGCTAGTTCTGGCCAGTGGAATGTGAATGGACATGATGTGCCTAACTTCTGAGTCGTGCCCTAGAAAGGATGCTGCCCTCCCCTCCCTCTTGCCTTTCCATCCTCCCACTGGCTGGGGAGATGGAGGGTCCTGGGCCAGCTGCCCTGGAAACAGGAAAGGAAGCTACCTGTTGAGGATAGAAGAGCCTCCACACCACCCCTGGATCACTGACCTCAGAAGAAATAATTGTTCTTTCTAGGACAGTGTATCTTTGGACCTCTTTGCTACATCAACTTGGATGAACCATGAAAGAGTTTAAAGTTGTAGGTTCTTTGGTTGGCCTAAAAATTAAATTGACATAAAACAGAATAACAGGAGAAAAACAAATTTAATTTTGTACATGCGGGAGCCCCCATAAAGATACGAGACTCCAATGCAGTCAGGCGTTTGAGGCTTCTATACCATCCTAAGCTAAGGAATGGGATAGGGGCCTGGGGCTCCAGAGGGGAGCAGGGCCGTTCACAGGAAGATGAGAAGAGCAAACGTTTGGCATCAGATGTTTGCCCTGCCATGCAGGTAAGTCTCTCTGATTTTTTTGGTAAGTTTTCTCCGGTAATAGCTCTCTTTCTGGTACAACACCCCTATCTAAATTCTTTTAGGCAGTTAAGGGAGAGGTAAAAATCTTTTCCTAAGCTTGCTGCGTCTTGATTGTTTTCACCTCAAAATAACCCACATGCCAAAGGGGCACATTTTGGTTTTGGGGTGGCATGTTCTGCTCCCCTTCAAAGTGTATGCTCAGGAGTCTTAGTATTCCCTCTTTAACACCAGTTCATAGAGCCCTTGCCTGTAGTGTCAATTCTTAGGTCTCTCTCTCTCCTGCCCCAAAAAAGACCCCCAAAGGCCTGGGCCCAGAGAACCGCAGGGATGGCTGGACTCCAGCCTCATCTTCCTGCTCTGTAGGGTCCCACAGGGGCTGGGAGCCCTGCCACCTCTCTGCTCCTCTCCCTGCGCCGTGGCTTCACTGTGCCCAGGGGCGTGGCCCAGGTGGGACCCTTTGTCAGTGACACTTGAGTCCTAACCTTCTGGTGAAGGCAACCTACTCTGTCAGACAGTTAAATACGAGGGTCCTCTGATAACTGTTCCCCTGACGGTTGAATTGGCAACGAAGGGCACAGCACTGACTCCTGGCGGCCCTGACCCGCTGTTTCCCCCAGTCAGTGGGGAGAGAGCAGGGGAGGAAAGCACCCTTCTTCCTTACAGTTCAAATCTGTGTATTGGGAGTCTGGGACCACTAGTCCTTCCTAAACTGGCACTCCCCAGTTCAGGACTTGTTGATAAAAACTGGTTTAAAAAGCACAGGTCAAGCCCAGGCCCACGTAGGGCCTCCTATGTCCCGTGGTGATCTAATCTTGAGAGTCCACACTCAGGTCCACCTGTGTGGTGGGTTGGCAGGTCTGATTCATCCTGGATGAAACTAGAATCTTTTTTTTTTAAATTTTTATTTATTTTATTTATTTATTTTTGGCTGCATTGGGTCTTCGTTGCTGTGTGCGGGCTTCCTCTAGTTGCGGCGAGCGGGGGCTACTCCTCGGTGTGGTTCGCCAGCTTATTGAAGTGACTTCTCTTGTTGTAGAGCACGGACTGTAAGTGTGCAGGCTTCAGTAGTTGTGGGGCGGGTGCATGGGCTTAGTTGCTCTGCGGCATGTGGGATCTTCCTGCACCAGGGCTCAAACCCATGTCCCCTGCCTTGGCAGGCGGATTCTTAACCACTGCGCCACGAGGGAAGTCCTGAAACTAACATCATTTTAAAATGCAGGGACCCAGGGACTGGGTCACACAGCCAAGGCAGGGAAACGGGTTCGAGCCCTGATCCGGGAAGATCCCACATGCTGCAGAGCAACTAAGCCCATGCACCACATCTACTGAGCCTGCGCTCTAGAGCCCGCGAGCCACAGCTACTGAGCCCGCGAGCCACAACTACTGAGGCCTGTGCACTTACAGTCCGTGCTCCGCCACTGCAACGAGAAGCCCGCGCACCGCACCGAGGAGTAGCCCCACTTGCTGCAACTAGAGAAAGCTTGCACACAGCAACGAAGACCCAACGCAGCCAAAAATTAATTAATTAATTTTTAAAAACCCCACAGTGACAGTGAGCCAGTGTTCTAGAGAAAGGCACCCAATAAATTCCTGACTCTGACTGCTCAGATTCACTGCGGAAAGGGAAGTGGGCTGGAATGTCCTCATCAACACTGTCCACATGGAGGGTGAGCTGGGTCTCTTTGGGCCAAGGCTGAAAAACCAGAATGGAGAAAGAAAGAGTCCCCCCAACACCGTCCAGCCTGCTTCTGCAAAGCTGCTGGGGGCTTCTGCCTTCACCTAGTCCTCCCGAGGCTACCTGGCCTGGGGCTTCTGGAGCCTTTAGCAGGATTCCAGCTCAGAGTTTTCTGATTGGCAGCTTGCTTTTCAGAGTCTTTAATCTTTATATTTTTCAAAACCATTTTAAGCAACCTGGTAAAGTCCATTTAAAAAAAATAATAATAAATGGAAAAATTTTCCCCACCATTGAGTTCCCAGTCACTGCGGCTGTCCTGGGTACTTCTGTCCTCCCTCCCCCAGGCTCTCTCTGCTCACCTCATGTGCTAGGCAGATAAGGAGTTTTAATGCTTTTTGTTTTGTTTTGTTTTCCTGAAGATCTTCCCTGGCACTTTGACAGACCTCTGGTGCCCTGTGAGATAACAGAATATATATATATATATATATATATATATATATATATAAGAACAGTAGGAGTATCTCTTGTTCAAATATTTGGTCTTCGACCCTGGTTCCTGGGACTGAGCTTCTAGATCCCTTGGAATTTCCTGGATGATGGGAGTTTCTTTTGTTCTAATGAGGCCACTCTGGGTGGGCTTGTGGATGGGAGCTGGTCACCAGAAAGACCAGCCATGATTAGAAGCTTGGAATATTCAGCCCCATCCCCCATTCTCCAGAGAGGGCAGACGGGCTGGAAATGGAGTTAATAATTGATTTTGCCTGCGTGAGGAGACCTTCCCCAAACCCCAAACAGTATGGCATTTGGAGAGTTTCCCGGTTGGTAAACACAAGTGCGGGGAGAGTTGTGCACCCGGAGAGGGCACGGAAGCTCCACACCCCTCCACGCACACTTCGCCCCATACATCTCCTCCAGCTGGGTGTTCATCTGTATCCTTTATCATATCCCTTTGTCATAAACCGGTAAACTTTTCCTGAGCTCTGTGGGCCACTCAAGCAAATTAATCAAACCTGAGGAGGGGGTCATGGGAGCCCCCTGTTTACAGCTCATCAGTCAGAAGCACAGGTAATAACCTGGACTTGGGATCAGCATGGGGGAAGCAGGGGGGCCATCCTGTGGGACAGCACCCTTAACCTGTGAGACTTTACCCTTTCTCCAGGTGGATAGTGTCAGAACTGAGTAAAATCGTAGAATACAGAATTGTCTGGGGGGGGGGAACCCACACATTTGGTGGCCAGAAGTGGCAGTGAAGTGTTCTGTGTGAGGTGTAAAGGAGAAACAGAGGCAGGAAAGACTGAGTTTCTCAAATGCATACCCAGAGAAGGCTGGAACTGAGGGGACCCCCCTAAGCATCTCCTGCAGCCCCATCAGTGTATAACAGCTCAGGACTCTGGCTGCCAGATCACCCAGACAGCAGCCAGGCCTCCCTCCTAGGGTGCAGCCACCTAGAACCAGCCTCTCTGTTCCTCACTGCCATTCAAACTTTCCAGGCGCAGTGAGCATCCGGGCCCCCTGCTTCTTAAATGCCCTGAGTGCCCAAAAATCCATTTTACTTGGAGGCTTGGGCACAATGATCCATCCCTGGGATAAAGGGATTTGTCCTTTTGACACCAAAGATATACAAAATGATAGCGAAACTAGTCACTGCCAGTGTTACACTGGCACCCACAGCAACTTCCCTGTGTTGGAAGATTTCCAAAGAATAGGGGGCAGAGGCCCTTGGTCACGACAGGAAGAGGTAGGGCGCAGGGGTACTGTGACATCCTCCAGGGAAGGGCAGCTTTTCCCTTGGCCATCGGAGGCCCCGGCCCAGAGGGGCAAGAGAGCCGGACCGGACATGGAGCCCGGGGCCCAGCCCTCCAGGGCCCCGGGGGACGGGAAGGCCGAGCCGCAGCAACAGGCCCTCGCTCAGTCCATCGAGGGCCACGGCCAGGTAGTGCTGCTGCGCGAGCTCTGGAAGCAGGACGAGTGCTGTGTGACGCTGCAGAACATTCTGGAGCAGGGCCCGACCGATCAGCCCTCTCGGCCCTCATCCATCCGAGCCACGAGCGGCCACAGCAGCTCCAGCATCTGAGCGAGGCGGAGGCTCAAGCGCTCCGGAGACAGTTCGCGGAGGTGCGCCGATTGCCCAGCCGCCAAGTCCAAGCGCTGCACGCAGAAGCAGCCCTGCGACCGGCGCAAGGCTGGGGACTCGCAAGAGCGCAAGCGTGAGGCGGCTCGGGCTGCGGCTCCGGCTCCGGGCTGGCGGAAGACGCGGCGTCGGGCTGCCGAGACCCTAGGCAGCCGCCGGCGGCGCCCTCGCCCCGCGCGCGGCTGCTCCTGGTGTCGCGCCGCGCGTCCGCGCTGCGCTCTCAGCTGCCGCGGCTGCAGCTGCTCCTGCAGCAGGTGCGCGACCAGGGCCGCCGCCCGCCCGCCGCGCTCGTCGGGATCGTCGTGCAGCCCCGGCGCGACGAGGCAGCCGAGGCGCGCCGCCGCATGGAGACCCTGCTCTGCAGCGCCTTCGCCCCGCACAGCGCCTCCGTGGAGGTGCACACGGCCGTGTTCTGCCCCAGCCGCCCCGAGGGCACCCTGGACCTCCAGCTGGCCGCCAGCCGAGCGCACAAGGGCGCGTCGCCGGGCTGCGTCCCCCTAGTGGATCGGGCGACCCAGACGGATGGTGAGGGGCCCGAGGGCGGGGGCCCGGAACGCCAGTTGCCACGAGCGTCCCCGGGTGGGACACTTCTAATACAGAGGGAGTTCCCTGACCCTGCTGGTCCCAAGTAGTAGACAAATCCCCCGTGTCACAGTCCCTCTCCTAACGCCTCCACGTGACTCCGTTTTGGGTAAATATGAACTAGATTTCTCGCCCCAGGTGTCTCGCTGGGGTAATCTCGGGTCAAAAATGTTCGAATTCACTTCATGTGTGGTTAAACCTCCCACCAATCCACCCGACTCCCTTCCGCCTTGCCCACTGCTCCCAAACAAGCTTTTCTAAGGTCCAGATTCGGGAGTTTGTAGTTCCCAGCCCCATCCCCTCCTCTCCACGTCCACTATTCCTTGCTTGGTTCCTTAGTCTCCTCCAAGGAATCGCAACTACCATAAAAAACATGCCTATGGTGAGCCAGGCACTGTCCTAAGGGCTTTTCACGACTAATCCTCACAACCCTCTAAGGAAGGCGCTGTGTTGGAGTAGCCCCGGTCCCCCGCGCGCCTCGCCCCCAATGCAGGATTCTTAGCCACAGCCCTTGAAACCCTTCCTATCGAGGAATCCAGGCCTGTGGCCCCAGCGGGTTAATCTGTCGGTCTGAGGGCCCTGGGCCACCGGCCAGCTCCTAAATGAGCACCAAGTGCCTCTGCTGCCCAGAGCCCTTCCAGGGGCAACAGTTGGGAAGAAGGAAGTGCTCTGGGCTCCGTAGTCCACAGCCCGCTCCCGGGAGGCTCTGATGCCCTTCTGCTGGTGACCAGAGCACGTTGTCTCCTCCGCCGATTAGCTGTCCTTCTGACACGTGGGGGTGAAGGGTCAGTTGCTGTCTGTGGTGCCATCCAGATCTAAGATGCTAGTTTCAGGACAAACGGTGACTGCTTGTTCTGGGTGCCCAAGATGCATCCAGAGGGCGAGAACTACCAGGGACCCTCTGGTCAGGCCCGCATCCTGACTACCTGACTTTGAGCCCCTTAGACTCGTTCTTCTCTCTCTCCTAAATAGTCCACGAGGTCTTCCCATGGCTGGCTTTCCTGCTTCAGAAAGCCCCTTGCCTGGGGGCTGTTCCAACCATGATCCTCAGGCAAGTCCAGAAAATCCCAGGCCATCTTTGCAAACAAGCCGTTCGTGATGCAGCTCCAAGGTGCCTTGTCCCCCCTCGGCCACACCCAGCCTGCCTTCAACGATTCCCCGTGTTCCTTGGCCTCCCACCGTCACCTTCAAGCAGACTGCATTGAGCCCCTTCTCTGGACTTTGGCCCTAGAGAAGACGAGGATAGAAATCATTCTAACCCCACGTAGGTTGTGATCTGGGGCCCAGAGAGGGAGAGATTGCTTCCAGTTGGGGACCTACAGAAAGGCTTTTTATGAGGAGATGGGTCCACTTGAGGTGAATCTTGATGATGGGAAGTGTTCTGACAGAGAGGGAGAGGGGCTTGATGGAGGGGAAAGGGCTTCCACAAGTGCAGGAAAGTGAGGCGTGTTCACCAGACCTCTGGTGCTCACGGTCGGCTGGAGCTGGACACGGTAGCAGCAAGGTGGCCGATAAGCCTGGGACAGTGCGCCGTGACTGTGTTATAGAGGTGTCAGGCTTCCGGGCTTGAAACGTGTGCTCAAGCCAGAAGGCAGAGGGGAAGATATTTTAGCTAAAACTATTGCAGCGCCATTCTTCCTCATCCTTCTGGGACAACCTCTCACTCCACAAGTGCCGTCTCTCTGCTTCTTGGGATCACGCTTGCTATCTTCTCCACTGTCATGGAAAAACTCCCCACTCCTCCTGAAGCCTGACCCTCTGTGTTTCCTTCATCGCTCTCCTGGGGAACAAGGATTTGTTATCTGTGTCCTGTTTGGCTCCTTGGTGTGAAATGGAATGTTTCTTTCATTGCTACCAGGGAATCCTACCCATATATGTCTGCCCCTCTCTAATTCATTTAAACCAGTGGTTCTCAACCTGGGACAATTTCTCTCTCTCTCTCTCTCTCTCTCTCTCTCTCTCTCTCTCACACACACACACACACACACACACACACACACACACACACACAAGCACACAACATCCTGGGGACATTTAGCAATGTCAGTAGACATTTTGGATTGTCCCAACTTCGGGGGAGGGATCTTTGCTACTGTCATCTAGTGGGCAGAGGCCAGGGATGCTACTAAACCAATTCCAGTGAAGGACGGCCTCACAAGGAAGAATTATCTGACCCAAAATGTCAATAGGGCTGAGGTTGAGAAACCCTGGTTTAAACGAGGTTGTGGCCCTCGGTCAACCTGGTGTGGCCGTTGGTGCCTGAAAATCGAATTTTGCAGACATAAATGCCTTAGGAGTTCCTGACCTGTCTGCTAAATCTGGACAGTGTTCCTGACTGAGGTTTCCAGTCTCTCTGATTCAAAACTGAATCCCCCGCCGAGGGATCCATTGCTCTCAACTTCAGGGAATTACCACCTTCTTGTAGACTCACTTGTTCCGTGAACATCCACACGCCAAGGGTCAACCAAATTCAATCCACCTTCTTTGGTCTGAGCTTCCTTTCCTTTCTAATCCTTCATGCCTTTGTTTTCTTCAGTCCTATCGAGGGGTTTTAAAATTCATCAATTTTAAGGCCTGTATCATTATCTGACCCCCTATTGCCTTCTGGAGTCATGAAATGAAAGAGCCCCGAATGGGACTTTAGCCTTGTCGATGCCTCCAACCAGCTGTGTGACCTTGGGAAGGTAATTTAACTTCTCTGAACCTCAGTTTCTCTTCTGCAAAAAAGAATCATTAAGGTCTTTTCAGGCTCTATAATCCTTAAAATACGTCCTGTCCATTTTATGTCTCATGTCAGGTCTGGCCTTATGTGAGGGCTCCTCCTAGGTAGGTCTGCCCTAAACCGTATGCTGGGGCAAGCGTATGAGTCCCCAGATTCCAGGGGTTCAGTCGAAACCTCACCCACCTAGTGGTGCATTAATGGTGGAGGCGGAGTCTCCTAATGTGAACACGTTCTACATTGCAGTCAAAGTGTGAAGTTTAAGGTTGTCTTTTTAAAGTGCTCTTTCCTAAAATGAAAATTACATTGTTAACTTCGAGGAAGAGTCACAGTCCCCTAATTGGCAGGACAAGTTGGGAGTTTGAGAGGTGGTCTGCCAGCTGTCAGTGTAGTGAGTTTCAGTTTAGTTTTCCAAACAGCTGTTGTGTTTTTAGGGGAAATTCTTTTGCCAATTGCGATGGTTCTTATCAAAGTTGGGGAAACCCCCCCAGCCCTTTCCCATAGCGGGGAGGGCCGGCTTTGGGAGAAGGGGGAAGCCGCTCCGTATAGGATAATCTGGGGTGGGGGAGACAACTGACATAGCAGAAGGCTGCGGGCCTTCCACGGACCCCCAGATCTTTAGTTACCTAAAACTCACAAAATGCATGGTGAAGTTGTTTGTTTGTCCGTTTGTTTGCTTTGGGGGGGTATGTGAAAACCAGTGACAGAGCGAGCATCACAGCCAGGGTGTGTTAAAGAGGAACAGCATACAGGGACCCAGGAACACACCAGCAAGCAGATGCCTGAAGGAGGCGCTCGGGGGACAGAATCGTGGGCGTCCAAGTTTCCACGGGCCCCGAGGCCAGCGTTCGCCAGGTGCCCAGGTCCGTGAGGGGCGCGGCAGCTGCTCTCCACCCATCCGCAGGAGCCGAGGAGGAGGGAGGACAGCAGGCTGGTGTCGGCAGAGAAGACTGTCCCCAGCACCCTGCCGTGGGAGCCACCCTGGCTTTTGTGACCTCACAGGAGGGGTGTGGGTGACCCTTTCCTGTGGGCCCTGGGCTCAGACGGACGCCAGAGCCTCCCCGCAGGGCAGGGGCACACGGCCCCTCGGGGAGGGAGTCAGGAGATTAGGCAGATCCACGTAGGTGCACGTTTAGGTGAGGAGGACCCACCATGAAGAAGGGCAAGGGGCAGAAGTCGAAGGCCAGGCGCCGAGGCTCCGCCTCCCAGCACGCCAGCTCCGAAGGCACCGGATCCAGCCCGCAGCCGCCCAGCCCCCCGCCCACCCCGCCGCCGCCCAGCTCTGGAGTCACCTCACAGCCCAGCAGTGAATCCATCCCCCCGCAGCCCGTGCCCCAGGCTCTCCCATCTCCCGAAGTCAGCCGCTGGGCTCGGGGCGTCGTGTCTCCGGACACTGGCACGAAAGCATCCCCTCGATCCAGCAAAACAGGTGGGCAGCCTGCCTGCCCGAGTGGTTCTAGCCTTCCTGCTGATGGAGTCCCAGGGCTGCCCCAGGGGCTGGTACTTTTCTTACTGGGTAGTGATGCATGGTTAACGTGTGTTCTGGAACGGTGCGTGGGGAGTGCGAGGGGGTTGGGTTTTTTTTTTTACCCAGGAGACCAGGATTCCTGGGTGTTGTCATTCCTCACCATACTGAGTCTCCCTGAAGACAGCCTCACAAACATATTAACATTCAGCGTGGCTCGGTGGTAATCCTAGCTCGCTGGGTGTCAGAAGTACCACGTGGCTGCTAGAAAATAACCACACCAAGGCTGCATTAGTACAAGAATACAGTTAAGGACAAGGGAGGTGGTCATACCGCTTTACTCTGTCCTCATCAGGCCACTTGTGTGCTGTAAAAGATGCCCAGCGATCTAGTCCAAGGAAGATAGTCCAGGTTGGGGGGATGAGAAGGGTGGGGGGGAGGCAAGAACCTTCTGGTGTATGAGAGCCGGTTGAGGGAATTGGAGGATATGTCTGTCAGCTGGAAGATGTGAGTAGATTTGTTCCATGTTGTCCTCAGATGTCTGACTAAGGGTCCCTGGATAGGGTTGCCAGATAAAATACAGGCCACCCAGTCAAATTTGAATCTCAGATAAGCAACACATAATTTTTTAGTATAATAAGTGTGTTATGAATATTGCACGGACGTCCTGTATTTTTATTTGCTAAATCTGGTGACCTACCCTTGGAAAACACTGGAGAAGGCAGATTTCTGCTCAGCGTTAAAAAAAAATCCAACAGTTAGCTCTCTCTGAAAATGGAACGGCTGTCCAATGGAAAGCGGTCCCCCATCTTCTTGGGTAGCCAGGGTCCAAATGAGCATTGGAGCGTGTCGAGGGAACTCACACAGGCAAAATCAATTATTACCTCTCCACGTTCCTCTGGGACCCACAGCCCAGGACAGCAATGGGAGGTGAGCTTGGGGAAGTATTTCAAAGACTGTCCACTGGAGTAGCAGTTGTCTTCTGGTTGAATCCGAGAGCCCCAGAGAAATGGAACGGGGCCGCTCCGGTTGCAGGAATCTCAGTGCCACTTCTCCTAGGATGGACAGTCACCTGCTGCCGTCCCTTCCTGTGAATTCCACGGAAAGAGCACAGAATTGAGTTAGAAATCCTGCGTCGAAGCCCACTTCTTCCATCTCCTTGCTATCAGAGCACGTCTCTTCTATTCTTTGAGCCTCGGTTTCCGTATCTGTACGCTGAGAATAACCATATTCCTGTTCACAGGATTGTTCTGATTGAATGAGATGGATAATGCTGTACAGAACACTGTACAGGTGTCAGCTGTTACATCGGTGTTCTTCGTATTATTCCCAGGTAGCACCAGTCTAGAAGACAACTAGTTCCCCATGCAGTTGGTCCTCTCTCCTCTGCACACGCCACTCCTGGTGTGGACACCTCCCGCAGGCAGTGGGCCCCTCACCTCTCTCCTTCTCTGTCCAGCAGGGTCTGTGACGCGAGCGGGCCCGCGCGCCTTCTGTTCCTGTTCTGCTTGTCCTGGCAGCTCTGCTTGCTGGCATCGTCTGGGCCTGTGCCATAGCCGCATCTTCGATGTCCTTCTGCCTCGGGCCTGGCCGACCATGCCGGGGAGAGGATTCCCAAACCTCCTCACCTTCTACAGGTCCTAGGGCGCGTGGGGGGGCTGGGCCCTCGGGGCACACAGTGTATTAGCAGTCGTGTGTAACTTCTTCCTCTCGGGACTCCCAGGCCCAAAGGAAATCCACGTCCTGGGGGTTGGCACCCGGGCCTTTCTGACTAGCCCCAGGCCCAGGTACCCCACCTTCATGGAGAGGTGACGACTTTCTTCCTTACCGGGCATGGCTTCTTTGGGGTTCATTTTTCGTCGCTCCATAGGCAGCCTCCTTGCTCACAGCACACTCCCCCGCAGTCCGTCCTAAAGTCCCTGTAGCTCCTTCCGCAGCCTGAGCCATAGCCCAACGCTTCCGGCTCCTGACCCGCACATGAGCGCCCCCTGGAATTTAGAGATAAATACGGATGTAAATCACACAACCCTTGGTGCCAGGAAGACCTCTACCCCCTTCAGCGGGTCTCGGGCTGTTCCTGGCAGCCCCACAGGGGTCTGTCCGTGACCCGGAGGCCCACACAGCATCGCCTGCAGCATCTGCCCTTCTTTTCCTCTCCCACGAAGCCACCAGGTGGCCGCCACTTCCTCTCATGGGAAGATCCCTGTTGAGGGAACTGGACTGAAGATGTCCCTCACCTGTTCCGGTGGCGCAGGGCTACGCGCAAGGGCTGGAGAGGGGCCTCCGCCTACCCCCAGCTCTGGGCCCCAGGGCAGCTCCGCTTATACTCAGGTCTCACAAATGTCCACAGAAGAGGCCTTCCGCCTGGGCATCTCCCAGCCCAGAAGCTGAGCCGACCCGTCCTCCATCCCCATCCGGCTCCTCTTCCCAGCCCCTGCCCCACCAAACCCGCTCTCTTGTATGTTCGTGAAAAGCACCATCTCTCAGGCATATGAAGAGAGGCAAACAGATACCCAGGTGTGTTGGGAGAATATGCCAGAGCTAAAACTACCGTACTGCCTGGTAAGTCCCGTCAAGGAAGGGCCTGCCCCCCACCCACCATGATCAGCTGTCCTTCCACACACTTAGTGCTTCTGTCCATTTAGTGCCAAATTGTGCCATGGATTCATAAACCAACAAGTAGGAAAACCGACTCTGCATAAGGATACTAGGCACTGGGAGGGAAACCAAAACAGGGAACTTTACCCTTAAAAAGTGTGCAGTCCACATGGTAAGCTAAGATATGTACATTTAGAAACTAATGTGCAGGCCAGGAAGTGATACGTGTCCTATAGGAGATGTTCAAAGAGCTTCACTCCTGAGCTGGGGTCCAGGTAGACGTTGTAGTATCAGTTGTAACTGAGCTGAATCTAAAAGGATTTTAGGATCCTCTATGGCCTATTTTAAAGGGAGAGCTTTCCAGGAGGAGGAAAAGGCACAAGGCAAGGCTCAGAAATAGGAAAGTGACGGGGAGGGGCAGATTCCAGTCTGGCCGGGATGCAGTCCTAATTCTGCTCAAGTTTCACCTGCTTCCATAATCTTTACATTTCTCTGTGGAGTGGAATGTTGACTCTGGGCTTTAAGTACACATTCACATTAGATAAGAATCTACTTTAGTAGGATTTTTGTCCAAATGGATATTGCATCTTGTGAAAGCCTTCCTCACAATTATTAGCATAATCATATACTTTGCTTTTCCACCACCTTTGTGGTAGGTGTAGTATGTGGTTTCCTCAGGTGCCTCAACCCCAGAATAGAGCTACATGGTAGGACTACTTCACAGGATGGCTGTGAAGCTTGAGGAGGACACTGGATGTGAGGTGTTTAGCACAGGGCCTGGCACACGGCAGCCTTGACTACCTTTGTCACCTTCTCTCTGAGTGTCCAGGGGAGCTGGCATCCCAGGCCAGCCCATCCTCGGATCCTGGGGGGTCCTGTGGTAGAGCTTTATTGGGAGGGGTGCAGGGAGTTGTGTTCCTTTGAGAGGAGGAGCCATAGGGGGAGATGGACATTCCTGTGATCCTGAGGGACCCCACAATTTCCACTTTCCCCTGCATATAGACAGGCACTAAATCCCAGCTGCCCACCAACCTGTGGGCTTTCTGCTTTGCTTTGCAGAAGACCTGCAAGTAAACATTCCACTCATCGTAATTTGCGTGCTCCGAGCCCTTGGGACTGTTGCTGTGGCTCTGGGAGCCCTGGGAGCTGCCTACTACATCACTGAATCCTTGTGAACAAGTCTCCAGGCCTGCGGCCCAGCAGGTATGTGGACCCCCTTCGTGCCCACGGCCCTTTGCAGAGTGATCCTGAAGCCCACTAACTCACCATTCCTGCAGCCCAGGGCTGATGGAATGTCTGTCTCTTCTCTGAATGGAGGAGGTCTCTAGAGGTGGGCGAAACCCCCAGCCTCTCAGGGGAATCTTGAGAACTGAGTGACTTGTTTCTGGCCTCAGGGTCCACTGGCACATCTCTCTCAGGCAGCCCTGGACACTCGTGGACAATGCTAGACCCATTGTGGGATCTTCAAAACAGAGTTTCCCACCTCTCCTCTGGCCTGGGGTTGGTTCCCCTAGTCGTGGACACCAGATAGGAGGAGATGGGAGACGCGGGGGCAGAGGGTCCTATGCATCTCAGAGCCTTTCCTCCCAACTTTCTCCCTGCCTGTCACACCATTTCCAGCCCTACCTACCCTTTGTGAACTTCATGTTCCGTGGAGCCTTTCTGCCGTCTTCGTTATTACTGTTTTCTCCAGCCTATTCCAGCCCACACTGCAGACGATTTTTATGTACATATGCGGCCTGTCTCCACGCTGTATTGCAAGATCCTTGAGGGCAGGGAGCATGCCTTCCACAACATCTTCAATCCTCCCCTGTCTCAGGCTGGGCTCCCTAGAAGCAGAGCCTGAGACAGGGATTCGGGTGCACAGGATTTAGTGGAGGAAAAAAAGTGAGGGAGGCAAGAGAGGGAGGGGAAGGAGTGGAGCAAGGACAAGGTCTCAGCGGAAGTCCACTTAGCCCAGTCCTGGGGAGCTCTGGAGGGTGAATTACAACCAGAGTTGGTCTCACCATGAGCCCAGAGGGTTGGCCTTTCATGCCCGTCTGTGAGTCAGTCATTGGCTACAGGGTGAGGTGGGGAGTGCATGTCTTTGTGAAAAAGCGGCTCCCATTTGGGTGAGGACAAGTCCCTGAGGAAGGAGACAGCTCTGAGCCTTTAGCAGCCAACATTCATAATTCACAGGAGCTGGGCGATGGATGTGCCAGCCCAGAAAGGGGATCTGGGCGGGTACCAAGAGCACCCCCAATTGTCCCCATTGTCAAGTCCACATGCGGTGAATGCCTAACAAGTGGTGATGGGGGTGGGGCAGGGGGTAATGGGAGCATTTCAATCCACCCCAGGCCTCCAGCAGCCACAGCAGGGCGTGTGGTGGGAATAGAGGCTCAAGGTAACTCAGAAGCCCAGCCCGGAAAATAAACTCCAGTGAGAGCTCACCATCTCCTCAAGGGCTCTGCTGCCTGATCCTGGGACATTCATGAAAGAGCAGAGAAGCACCTTAAGCTTCACAAAATTCCACAGCAGTTGAAATCCTCAGTTTCCTCATCTGTACATAGGGAAGATCTTGAGATCGTTGGGAATATGAGACGAGTATGAGACCAGGTGCTTGGAGGGCAGAGAGCTGGCCAGCTGGGGGAGTCTTGTTACTGTTATCATCATGGAGGTGGCGGTTGTTGGATAGACGCTGGTTTTGGAGTTGGAGCCGTAGGTGCTAGCCTTGACTCTGCTGCCTGGTGGCTGGGTGTTCGGGGCCACGTTACTTGACTTCTGTGAGGGTCAGTAGCATCTCTAAAGTGGGGAGAATAACAGCTACCTCCAAGGTCAATGGTTGTGAGGATCAAGCTAGGGGATGCGCAGCCCTGCAGGGCCTGGTCACGGGTTGGGTAGATGGTGGCGACTGGCAGTGTGAAGATGGCGCCCAATCTCAAGCGTTTTGGCTTAGAGTCTCCTTCCAGCAGAGCCCACTGGTGTGAGCTTGGGTTCCAGAGGCAGGAAGCCTTGGGATCAGATCCCCCTTCAACACCCAGTATCTCTGGGGTCTGGGCAACTCCCTTAACTCCTGATGCCTTGTTTTCTTGTTAAATGGAGATAATAATGCTGCAGCTCTCACTTGGGGTGGGGGGGAACTGGATAAAAAAAATGCACGTGAAACACTTAGCATAGGGCCTGGCACAGAACAGGCACTCAACATAGCAGCGACATCACCATCATTATGTTTTAACTCAGTATTCCCCAAACTTTATTGACCTTTGAAATCTGGAATATTACTCTTTTTAATATATTTTTTGAAGTATTATTAACCTACAATACTGTGTGAGTTACATTGCACAACATAGTGATTCGATATTTCTGTACATTACAAAATGATCCCCACAAACACTAGTTTTATTAAAACTAGTAAACTAGAAGTCAAAATATAGTCAAGCTATGTTTTGGGATCGATCACTTATTTTCTTTAAATTAGCTTCCTTTTTAACTTAAATGCATTTCTTTTCAAACTGGCCATAAATGGAAAATCCTATCCTTTGCCATAAAGAAGACTCACAATAGGGCTTCCCTGGTGGCGCAGTGGTTGGGAGTCCGCCTGCCGATGCAGGGGACGCGGGTTTGTGCCCCGGTCCCGGAGGATCCCACATGCCGCGGAGCGGCTGGGCCCGTGAGCCATGGCCGCTGGGCCTGCGCGTCCGGAGTCTGTGCTCCGCAACGGGAGAGGCCACAGACAGTGAGAGGCCCGCGTACCGCAAAAAAAAAAAAAAAAAAAAAAAGACACAGTAAATATAAATACCATAAAAACGAAATGTCATGGAATTCTGGCTGATAGGGTGCCTGAAAAAGTCTCAGCTTTGACGTCAGTGCCCTGTGTGTTCAAAGATATTTGACAAGTGTTGGATGTTAACACTGGCCAGCTCCACGCTAAGACCCTCTTTAACCAGAGGGTTGAAAGATAAGGGGAATGGGCCGTGATTCCACATTATTGAACTCGGTGTCCAGTGCCACCCGAAGTGTCTCAGTGTCCACGAGGGAGGGGTGCGTGTCTCACCCACACTGTAGTTCACACAGCCCTGAGCCCTGGGGGGTGGGAGGAGAGAGTGGCGGAGGAGGGGAAGTGAAGGAGGCAAGGGGTGGCGGGGGGCGGGGGGGGGGGGGAGGACTGGAATGGAAACCTGCCCTGGGCATGGTGTAGGTCATTTCCCCGCGAATAACTGAGAGTCTGCAAAGTTAAAGAGGCTCCGCAGAGACTGAATCCAGTCTTCACTCCATCCCCCAAAGCTGTGTGTGTGTTGCCAGCGGGGGTGGGGGGGCCTGTTTTGGGGCCCTGGCGTCACTGACATCACTTACAAACCACGCAGTGTGCAGACTTCACGCAGCTCTGCTTCTGCTCTGAGGGATGATTCCTCTGTCTCCCTAGGGCAGGCCCCTTTCCTGATGCAGGGTTAGGATAGGCGGGTCCTCCCAGGGACAGACCCTCTCTCTTCTGTCCCATGGCGCCTTGTTTCCCTGGAGAAGAGGGAGACTATGCCAGCACCCCTGCCCCATGCAGTGGCCTGAAACAGGGTCCTTCCCAAGCCCCAGAGCCCGTGCCTGGTGATTCTGAGGAGGTGGCTTTTCCTCATGTGACCCTCTGCTTTTGTCAAATTGCTCCTCTGGAGACTGTTCTGGAAGCAGCGTTGGGATCAGTGCTAATAGGCATTCGGGTGCTTAAGATGTGCAGGCCCCCGCTTCTTCCAGACGTGCCAGGGCCAGGCTGCAGTGTCACCTCCCATGTCATTCAGTGGATGCTGTGGGCCTGAGGGTCTGATGAAGACACACCACCAGCAGGGGTCAGGGAAGCATCTTCTGGAAGCCCAGAAGTTTTAGCCGCCGTTCCTAGACACTGGTCGCCATGGTATTTCCCACCCCGGCTCCCCAGTGTCCCCCACATACCCCCCTGTGTAGCTATGGAAGTGGGTCACCTCGGCTGTCACGCATCAGTACCAATCATGTGCCCAGCACCACGCTAGGTGCTGTGAGACGTGACGACACAGTGGTGAGTGGATGGCCAAGTCCAACAACAGACCCAGGCTAGGGGGCTTCCCTGGTGGCGCAGCGGTTGAGAGTCCGCCTGCCGATGCAGAAAACACGGGTTCGTGCCCCGGTCCGGGAAGATCCCACATGCCACGGAGCGGCGGGGCCCGTGAGCCATGGCCGCTGAGCCTGCGCATCCGGAGCCTGTGCTCCGCAACGGGAGAGGCCACAACAGTGAGAGGCCCGCGTACCGCAAAAAAAACAAAAAAACAAAAAAACAGACCCAGGCTAGGCTTCAGACTTTGAGGTCTAGTAAAGTCTGTGGATCTAAGCCAGCCAAGGCTCCCAGGCAAAGGGAGCAGAGGTGATAACTCAGATGTAGACATCTGACATCCAAGCTAGAAGGTGGCAGAGTCCAGATGGGAGAGAGTGTTTGATAATTAAATAATGCATTCATTCATTAAATATTTCTTGGGCACCTACCTTGTACCAGGACAGGAAGGAGCCCTTCCTTGGGAGCCTCCATTCTAGTGGACACAGACAAGTCAGTGAATAAACAGGATCACTTGATTTGGTGGTAAATTTTATCAAGGAAATAAAAATATAAAGTTGGTCTGATAAAGAGCGGGGGGTGGGGTTGACCAGGAGGGGCCGCTGCTGGAGCCAGGCTGGTCTGCAAAGGCCTCTCTGAACTGAGGCACATGTAGCAGAAGGAGGCAGACTGTGCAAATCTGGGGGAAGAGTGTTCTTGCAGCAGGAACAGCAAACCCAGTAGCCCCGAGGCAGGAAGTACTCTTAACATGTTTGGGGGCCATCCTGGCGCCAGTATGGCTAGAGTTGGGGGGTCAGGATGCCACTTTTGGGGAGACCAAGGTCAGGCAGGCCCTTGGAGCTTCCATTGTATTCTAGAGGTGGTGGGCAGCCCCTGAAGCAGAGCAATAGCAAGTCCTTACACAGGCACGCTTCTGGGTGTTTTACATTTATTAACTCATTCATCCTCCCCTCATAGGGGAGTATCTCAAGCTGCTGGTTTAGATTTCAAAACAATCACAGTGCCTGCTGGGTAGAAAATGGGAAGGGGCGGGGGGGGGTGCGGGGAAGGACCAGGTAGGACTCACTTGCACTGGTCCAGGCAGGCGAAGATGGTGCTTGGACCAGGGTGATGGCTGTGGAGGGGAACGTGAACAGCTATACTACGGGGGTTGCACCAGCAAGTCTGGCTGAGAGACTGGATGAAATAATGAGGAAAAGAGAAGCCTCAAGGATGACTCCAAGTTTGGGGTGTCATTGCCAGAGGATCAACGTGTAAGAGGGGACAAAAATCAAGAGTTCTGTTTTGTTGTTAATTTTGAGATGTTGGACAACCAAGTGGAGATGTCAGGTAGGTAGGGGCATAGAGGGAGCTCACAGGAAAGGCCAGGTCTTAGTTGTAAACGTAAGAGTCATTAGCAATATCTGACATAGGGAGAGAGCATGGATAGAGCAGAGGGCCAGGAATCAAGCCAACACTGAGAAGTCTGATAGTAAAGGAAGGTGTCTGCAGAGAAGACACCTGCTCCGGGTCTTCTCTGGGTCTAGGTGAGCACATGGGATCCCAGGAGGTTTCCAGAGGTAAGGAGAACAGGTAGGCTCAGGTCAAAAAGTGTCCACAGGTAGGGAAAGGCAACAGAGATGTATCTCAGTGGAAGGAGCTGGTGAGCTGTGACCTCTGATCATAAGGACCCAGCAGCTCCTTTCTGCTTGTTCTCCTGTTCCCTGAACGTGGACAGGCAGGCCTGTGTTTCCCCATCCTGGCACCAGGACCCATCCCCATTTGTACGGTGAACAGAGGGAGGACCCCGGACCAGCACCCAGGTTCAGGTCTCATGGCCTCTTGACTAGATGGGCCAACCCTGGTGCTCACTGAGGTCCCCCTTCCCAGGCATCCTGTATGTTCAGCCACGGCTCTCTATGCAGACCCTTTCAAGTGCAAAAGGTTTTCACTGCTTCAAGAGAAAAATTCCTTAGCTTGACAGTTGAATGAAACTCACCTACCTCCCATGGTTAAGGTTCTTCCCAGTAAACACTGGGAAGCGTTCTACCAATGGCATCGCTCTGATGTCTCTCTTTTTAATTCAGTTGTAAAATGAAAGGGTGAATTGGTAGGTTTCCAAATGCCACAAGGCACTTTAAGACTTGATTTACAAGTGGATTATGAGTTAGATTACTTGGTGCTGCAAATTTCAGCAAACCTAATTCAAAATTATAGTAAGGAGATTATCTCACATAACAAAACAGTCAGGAAGTGTCAGGGCTGGCGAACTCAACAGTGTCATCAGAGACCTGGGGACTTTTCCAACTTCCGGCTCTGACACCCTCAGCGAAGGGCGCACTAGTTCCCCTCCTGGGCAGATGGCTGGAGGAGCCCCAGAATTATATCCTCACACCCTGACAACCAGAAGCAGGGAAAATGCCACCTCCTTCTTGTGTCTCTTCTTGAGTTAAGAAAAACTTCCCAGGATCCCCCTCCCCTGGTATACTTGGCTCCTCATTGCGGTGACATGCCTCTGAATTGGGTCTCATGCTCCTTCTTTTTTTTCTTAATATTTATTTATTTTCCTGCGCCAGGTCTTAGTTGTGGCGCATGGGATCTTCATTGCAGCATGCAGGATCTTTAGTTGTGGCGTGTGGGAACTTAGCTGTGGCGTGCATGCGGGATCTAGTTCCCTGACCAGGGGCCGAACCCGGGCCCCCTTCATTGGGAGCACTGAGTCTTAACCGCTGGACCACCAGGGACATCCCTCATGCCCCTTCTTAAGCAAATTAATAGCATGGAGGGGGTGAATTTTCATGACTGGATTAGACCAATCTAGATCTGCTCCCACACCCTGCCCCTACGGACAAGGGTGGCCAAAGGAGGGGAGCAACAATGCTCCCAAATGGGGCCCCCGCCAGGAAGGCAGGTGTGTGAGTGGATTTGGGGGGAGCAGCCAGCAGCACCCACTACAACAGGGAAGTGTGTTTTAAGATATGGTAGCCTGTGATATGCAGGAGGAACTTCAAAGCAGACCTGTTGGCCTGGGACCTCTCTGGCTTTAGCCCCTGAAAGCCACCCTGAGGGTGCTGTGAGTCAGGGTGCACGCGTGTGTTGGTGGTAGGGGGAGGGCTGAGTTTGTAGACTCAGCTCTTAGACCGTCTGGGAGGGAACAAGCAGTTTGGTGTCCTTCTCAGTCCAGAGCATGAAGAACCATCTGACGACACTGGCAGAGCCTCCTCTCCAGGGAAACATGTTTCTAGAATTTTCTTCCCAAAAGCTTGGAGAGCCTCTCTCTCTGCATCCCACCAATGAATGATGCGGCACTAAAATCAAGGGGCTGCTTCCCCTCTCCTTTTGGGCACTGAATGTAGTAAAACTCACCACGGTGGCCTGGCGTTTGGGAAGCGAGAGGCTCCGTCTTAGCTGCTGGGATCCCTGGGGGAAGGGAGAGGAAGCAGAAGGCACCCAGTTCATGCCAGGCACTTTGCAAAAGCTTGTTACAGCCTGAAGGGAAAAAACAAAGTCTTTGAGAGGCCGAGTTCGGACAAAAGGAAGAGTGGATGTGATGAATGGAAGAAATTTGAATCCTAAATTTATTTTCCCACAGGAGGATCTTAGCTGCTAAACCCTCACCCTGAGGCTATAAAACTGGAAAGCCACCAGAATTCTGGGGTCATAGAGTATTGTCTAAGCTCATGGCTCTGTCCTTATTTTTCTTACAGATCCGGTTTTCCATCAAGGATCTCTCTTGTCACCAAAATAGAACAAAACAAAACAAACCAAAAAAGAATTCTGTTTCTTTAGTGTATTCTACCCAGAGACACAGAGATCGGCCTTGGCAAATGGGTAGGGAGGTGAACTTGGGGGTGACTGTGAGCCTCAGGTAAGCCAGGGTGGGATCCTGCTGTTCCTGTTGGCGGCCGCACACCCAAGGGGGGCAACTTTCTCTGCACACGCTCACAGAACAATTTCAGATCCTCCCACTATAAATGCAGACATCAGACAACTTAATTCAATACCTAACATAACTCCGGGCCGGGCTTGCAGCCTTGTGGTCTGTCTGGTGACTTAGCTGCACCCAGCCATTGCCTGGTGGGTTTGGACATCTAGCTTCTGAGCGGCCGAGGCAGAGGTCTTACTTCAAGGTGACCCCAGGAAACACCAGTAGACGTGAAACAGAAAAGGGAGGACCATGAATACAGGTGCAGTGGCCACTGGGGGCAAATGAAGCTGAATCCTGCTGGGGCAGCGCTAGGAAACAGAAGACACACATCAGATTAATCTCACCCAAGGAGGAGAAGCTGGGCTTTTATATACCCATCGGTTAAGGGCTGCTGGGAGGGAGGTGGTTAATTCCCCCACACTTCTGTCCCCTGGGGAGTGCAGAGGGTGGAGGTTGGGAGCTGAGAATTCACTGAAGCAGTTACATAAGAGGATGGGGGGGGCAGGTAGTAGGGGGTGAGGACAGCCCTGAACTCAAGTGAGTGAGTGCACAGAGCACCTGGGTGACCCGCTTGCCTCTAAGAGGGGGCCAGGCTCGGAGCAAGTGGGATTGGGCGGGGGGGGGGGGGCAGGCAGGTTACCCGGAATCCCGGAGCCCACCCTCCACCTCCCAATCCCAGGATGTCCCTTCCTGAACAGATGCTGGGAGATTGGAAGTGGGTACCCTGGATTGACAGGATCCTTCTCTGGGAAGCCAGCCTCGGGAAGATTAATGCTGACTTCCAGGGTGGGGTGTGGCCATGTTGAGGTCTGTCCTGCAGATCAGCATGAAAGGGACCCGTAGGCATGGCGGAGGGCACCGGGGACCCCGGGGCTGCTGCCTCTGGTCAGCACAGCTCCTCTGACTGAAGATATTTAGCTCCCTTTTCTGGCGTATTACTTAGGCCCCCGTTGTTGTAAATGTCAGACAATCTAACCCAAAGTGGCCTGAGCAAAACGAGCATGTATTAACTCCTGTAAAGGTCAAGAGCGTTCCAGTCCAGATATGGTTTGTTCCAGAGGTGCCGGCTGCGCCCCCAGAGCCCATTTCTCTCCATCTGCTTTGCCGTGTCAGTTCCATGCTCAGGCAAGCTCTTGCCACAACGTGGCCAGCAAGGTGGCCAGATGGCTGCTCTGGCAACAGCCCCCCAGCCTCCGAGGTCAAGTTTGGCAGAGAAGGCCTCTGATGGGGCTCTGATTAAGTCCTGTGTCGCTCCCGGAACCTGCGCTCTGCCCAGGGGAATGCAGTGCTCTGATTGGCCAGCCTAGCCCCACACAACCACCTCTGGAACTGAGGGTCAACTCCACAGCAAGTGAGGGGGCTGAGAGCAGGGAAGAGACAAAACAGTAATTTTGGTAACCTTTAACCAAAGGAAATGGTAATGGATGCAAGGCAGCTGAAAACAGCAGATGCCTACTCTGGGTAGGTTTGGGCCTGTGAGCAGGGCCCTGGTGCTGCCCTCCCACTCCTGCCCCTTTCCCGTCCACCCCGACCCCTTCACCAGAATGAATGCCTGAGTAGCCAGGAGCTGAGGATTCACAGCTACTTTGAGCCCCAGACCCCTGGTGGATGGATTCCCCAGGGCAGCAGTGACCTGGGCAGTTCTACCCTCCCACCCAGGGAAATGTATAGGCAGTGCTGGTTGTCACAATAACTAAGGGATACTATGGGCCATTAGTGGTGAAGGCCAGTCCCACACAATAAATAACTATCCCACCCCAAATGCCAATAGCAGCCTCCTTGGCAATCACTGCCATTGGGTTCACCTGTGGATACTCTCCTACACTGGCTTTGCCTTGGGTTTCACAGCACTTGTCATGGACCATAGACCTCATTCTTAAAGAGTGGAAACCACATGCTAAATAGCCACATGCCAAGAGTCCCCCATCACCCTTCATCCTACTGTGTGCAGTTCTGTTGGCATGTCCGCCTCTCCCCTCTGTTAGGTTCTGGAGCCAGAGACCAGGTGTTTTTCCTCTCTCAAATCCTTCCCAGAACATAACAGAATCTCACGAATAAACAGGCCTGCCACCATTGGGACCATTTTTGGATAAGATGAGATTTGATTTGGACCGTTATATTCAGAGTGGCTTATAAATGTGATCATTGGATTGAACTACAGTTGACCCTTGAACAACTCAGGTTTGAACTGCACGAGTCCACTTATACATGGATATTTTCCAGCAGTAAATACCACAGTACTACATGGTCATGGTTGGTTGAACCCAAGGATGCAGAGGAAGTGCAGATACGGCAGGCCAACAATAAATTATACTCATATAACCCCCCATGTTGTTCAAGGGTCAACTGTGTTGTTCTGGGTTTTTTTGAAAATTTAAACTTCTTTATTTTACATTTTACAACTTGGATGTTTTATGTTTTGATGTTTGAAACAAATATGCAAACAATGACTTTTATGGAAAACTACATAAGCAGTAAGCACTCTAGTTATTTGATAGGTTTATGAACAGTCTCCAGGAGGTTGAAAATAGCTAAGATTCAACTGTGTTTTAATTACTGCCAATTTCAAGTGTTAGCTCCGAGAGGTGCTTTTGAAGTTTAGAGCCAGAGAGAAGTGGAACCAAGTATATTTGCGAACACAGTGCAGTAACTAAGGCTGCCCTGGCTGTGAGCCTGGAGACGGTCTGGCTGAGACTAGGCTTCAGGATTTAGCATCTTCACCAGGCTGGACTCACACCTCGGCTCTGAATGTGGTCTCCAGACCACAGGTTCGTTACTCTTGGGAAAGTCAGGTCTATCCCACTGGAACAACCCATTCAAGAGTGAGAGATGAGAGTACAAGAAGGAAAAGGCAGAACGAAGCCCAGAAGGACCCATCTTCCTACAGTGGCCGTCTGGTCGACCCAGCTCATTGGTGCCAGGAGTCTAGGACCAGGTGAAAGGTCCTGAGCTTTCCAGACACTACTATGGTCTCCATTCATCCCACCCCCACCTCCAGAGGACAACCACTCTCCCACTTGCCATGAAGCCTGGTGGGTTACCGGTAGAGTTAGTAACCAGGATACAGAGAACTGAACTGACAAATCCAGTCATAAAAATCATGTGGAACACCGAAGTACAGCCTCTTCTGCCTCCGGCCTAGGGTCCCAGGCAGGGAAGTAAACTAGGCCTGCAGCCACTGGTAACCCATTGGAGGAAGGACAGCTCTTCACACTGCTCTTGCAAGTTCTGGCTTTACCGGCAAACTCAGGAAGATCCTATCTCCCCAGGCAATTCCTCCTTTGCATATGCAGAAACAGCATATATGCTTATAATATGCAAATTATATGCGTTATCACACCTCACACAGCCAGTCACGGGTCCCCAGTGACTGACGTGAGAAGGGATGGAAAAGGAGCCCATCTGAGCATGGGGCTGAATCCCACATCAACACCAAACAGCCAGAATCGCCCCCTCCCCAACGCTGCCCCCTGAGCTGCCATGCCCCTCCCTGCAAGGCCATATCCTTAAGGCAAGAGGAGGCTGCAGAGCATGGAACAGTGGCCCCTGGCACTGAGAATAAGGTTACGTGTTTACCTCATGCAAACCAGCTCCCTGGAAACCTGCAGGGGACAAGTGACTCAACACACACATCCCAGAATCCTCGCCGGCTCTTGGCAAATGTGCCTTCCCCCACTGGCTCAGCCGCAGCTGCCGGGATGCCATGTGCCTCCTTTTCTTCTCCCTTCTGTACTGTTCACATGGAGCAGCAAACACAGAAAGACTTTATTCACGGGCTCCAAGGCTCGGCCTTCTATTGAGAGCTTTCCGAATATGCAAATTCCTCAGTGTTGGATTCTTCTTCTCAAGGGCTTTAAAGTTGTGTACTCCCCTTGTGCACAGTTAAGCAGGTCAAGACTTCCCTGGGCAGGAGCCTCCTTAAAAATAATTCTTCATGACATTTTTTTTTCTTAAATTCCATATATATGTGTTAGCATACGGTATTTGTCTTTCTCTTTCTGACTTACTTCACTCTGTATGACAGACTCTAGGTCCATCCACCCCATTACAAATAGCTCAATTTCATTTCTTTTTATGGCTGAGTAATATTCCATTGCATATATGTGCCACATCTTCTTTATCCATTCATCGGATGATGGACATTTAGGTTGCTTCCGTGTCCTGACTATTGTAAATAGAGCTGCAATTGTGGTACAGGACTCTTTTTGAATTATGGTTTTCTCAGGGTATATGCCCAGTAGTGGGATTGCTGGGTCATATGGTAGTTCTGTTTGTAGTTTTTTAAGGAACCTCCATACTGTTCTCCATAGTGGCTGTACCAATTCACATTCCCACAAGCAGTGCAGGAGTGTTCCCTTTTCCCCACACTCTCTCCAGCATTTATTGTTTCTAGATTTTTTGATGATGGCCATTCTGACTGGTGTGAGATGATATCTCATTGTAGTTTTGATTTGCATTTCTCTAATGATTAATGATGTTGAGCATTCTTTCACGTGTTTGTTGGCAGTCTGTATATCTTCTTTGGAAAAAATGTCATGAAGAACCTAGGGATAAGACAGGAATAAAGACACAGACCTACTAGAGAATGGACTTGAGGATATGGGGAGGGGGAAGGGTAAGCTGTGACAAAGTGAGAGAGTGGCATGGACATATATACACTACCAAACGTAAAATAGATAGCTAGTGGGAAGCAGCCACATAACACAGGGAGATCAGCTCAGTGCTTTGTGACCACCTAGAGGGGTGAGATAGGGAGGGTGGGAGGGAGGGAGACACAAGAGGGAAGAGATATAGGAACATATGTATATGTATAACTGATTCACTTTGTTATAAAGCAGACACTAACACACCATTGTAAAGCAATTATACTCCAATAAAGATGTAAAATAATAATAATTCTTGCATTTAAAGGAGAAACTTCTGAAACTGCCATAAAGCAGAACTTCCAGCTGCGAAGTCAGGCTTGACAAAAAAGGGCCGGAGCCCAGCTTCGCCTCGTTGCGGGTACGCAGGTGGAAAACCCCTACTTTTGCTGTCAGTGCCCCGCTCCCACCTTCGCCTGGCCTCCTTCATTCAGAGCTGCCCTGTGCCTGTGTGCACGCTAGTCCTGGGTGACTGGAGACTCAAACCAAGACAGTTGTCGCCCACCAGAAGCTCAAATCCAGGGAGCTGGACGAGCCTCTAAATGAGCCGGCTCTCCTCTCTCCAGGGGCCCTGGGCCTGCCTGCTCCCTTCACCCCTAGAACCAGGAGGTTCCGATCTCAGCCCCTCCTGGACAGAGCAGATCCCCACTGGCATGACTGTTGTGTCAGCAAGCAGCGGGCGTTTCAAGGTTTGTCGTCCTGTCTGGGCTCCTCCACGGTGGCATTTCAAAGACTAGGTCCCTTCCCCTGAGCTTCTGGTTCACCCTCTGTCCAGGTCTCCCTGCAGGACGGGGTGCCCTCTCCTCCCTCAGGCATCAGACAGGGTTCAAGCTGAAATAACTAAGGCAAACAGGATTCCTCTCTCCTGCCACTACCTTTCCCACCCCCGCCAAGAGATCCCTTGGTTAAAATGGGACACTTTTTCTCGATTATGTAGGATTTCACACCATATATTTGTTACACGCTCTTGTCACTTCTCATGGAGAGCGTTCCATGCAATATCTCATGTTAACAGCTGCATGATGTGCCATCACATGACTGTTTCTTTTCTCCTTTTTAAATTTTTATTGGAGTATGGTTGCTTTACACTGTTGTGTTAGTTTCTGCTGTACAGCAAAGTGAATCAGCCACACGTATACATATGTCCCCTCTTGTTTAGATTTCCTTCCCATTTAGATCACCACAGAGCACTGAATAGAGTTCCCTGTGCTATACAGTAGGTTCTCATTAGTTATATATTTTAGACATAGTAGTGTATATATGTCAGTCCCAATCTCCCAATTCATCCCACCCCCTCTTCCCCGCCTTGGTAACCATAAGTTTGTTCTCTACAACATGATTGTTTCCTTTTTTTTTTTAAAGTCTTTATTGAATTCATTACATATTGCTTCCGTTTTACGTTTTTTGGTTTTTCGGCCATGAGGCATGTGGGATCTTAGCTCCCCGACCAGGGATCGAACCCACACCCCCTGTATTGGAAGGCGAAGTCCTAACCAATGGACCGCCAGGGAAGTCCCTCTACAACATGACTGTTTCTTAATTGATCAAATGAGCCTCTGCAGGCTCTGCATTGTGCTGGCTCCCAGTACTGCTCAGTGAACACTGGCTATGATACCCATCAGAGTCATTGACGGGGAAGGGGCTTAGATGTAAGGGAAACAGGGGCTCGTGATCTGTAGAGTCTACAGGTCGGGCAGGCTCTGGGGTGAGCTTAATCCAAAGACCCCATTTCTTTCTTTCTCCCCACTCTGCCTTCCATGAAGTCAGCTTCATACTAAGATTAACTCTCCTTGTGGTTGTGAGATGGCTGCCAACAGCACCTGTTACTGAACCAAACTTAGGTCCACTAGCCTGCACAGTAAAGCCAGTCTACTTGCCACCAGGTTGTGGTGAAGGAGAGTGCAGCGTTTATTGTAAGGCACCAGACAAGGAGTTGGGGGCAGCTAACGCTCAAAGAACCCGAACTCCGCAATGGGTTTCAGGGAAGCAGTTTTTTAAAATTTTTATTGAAGTATAGTTGGTTTACAATGTTGTATTAGTTTCTGCTGTACGGCAAAGTGAATCAGTTATACATATACAATATCCACTCTTTTTTCGATTCTTTTCCCATATAGGTCGTTACAGAGTATTGAATAGAGTTCCCCTGTGCTATACAACAGGTCCTTATTTGTTATCTATCTGATATATAGTAGTGTGTATATGTCAATCCCAATCTCCCAATTTATCCCTCCCCCGTCCCCAAGGAAGCACTTTTAATGGCAACGTAAGGGAGGGGAGTCACAGGGTATGCAGTCAGCTCATACACAATTCTCTGATTGGTTGATGGTGAGGTAACAGGGTGGTGTCCCTGGGGTTAACATTATCAATCCTCAGGCTCCAGTAGGTCTGGAGGCTACCTGCCCATGGTCAACAAGTACTTAACTTCTTCTATTTAGTGGGGGTTTTAGCATCTGTAGAACAACTCAGGAAATGTGCATCAAATACGATTATCTAGGTACTTCAGGGAGAAACTAAAGATTCTGTGATTGCCACGTGACTGATTTACTGTTTAAATTCTTACCAGTTCTCCTGGCCCAACTGCTATTTATGTCACTACACGTTCACATTCTTTCAGTCATTAGTTCTTGAGCCAGGCTTTTGTAACTGAGGGGAAGCCGATAGCTCTTCTACAAACAAGAGGCAGGCAGAGGACATGGGGGGAAGGGTCTGTCCCAGGAAGGCCCCATGGCCTTAAACACCCAGGACCACGAAGGGTGGCAGAATATGCTACCCCAAAATATGCCACTTTGGCATAAGGGTTGTTTTGAGCTAAAAACACTTAAAACACAGATGATGCAAGAAGGGCATTCTAATCTCCCCTTTCCTTCCTGAAAATAGGAGATAAAAGCTCCCACATAAAAGATGTCCTCCCTGTACCAGAAAGAAAGTAGCATTCTTATCATCAAGGACAAAACATTAAGACTGAGATAATTCTATACAAACAGACCTTGTTAAAATAATTCTTATCTTCCTTTAGCCTCCCCACACAGTTTATTAACTTTTCCACAATTGCCTCTCTTTGTTCAACCTAACATAAAAGCAGGTAGGTTTTGCCATTTCTTGAGATGTTCATTGCCTTATGAAGGCTCCCGTGTCATATAAATTTGTATAAATGTGGATGCTTTTCTCTTGTTAATCTGTCTTATGTCAGTTTAAACCTTAGGCCCAGCCGAAAAACCCTGAGAGAGTACAGGGAAAATGTTGCCTCTCCTACAGATACAATGGGTCTTTGTCAACATCCAGAGAAAGTGCCCACAAGCCTGTGCATTTCCCAGCACTCCAAGCAAGAGTCCTATAATTCACTCTAATTGGACCACCTTGGGTCACATGACCCTCAGCGATGGGGAGGGACTGGAGTGTGCCGACTGGCTTAGGCCACCCAGGGCCCACTCGTGAGCTGGGTTGGTTTAGTTTCCCCTAAAGTGACTAGACTGCATGAGGAAAGGTAGATGATCTGAGTGAAAGCTGGGTTATTTTAGTAAGCAAGCATAGAATGAAGAGGAGGTGATCAACATGCACATTCTCGATATTGGTTTTTTCCGTTTTTAACACGTCGCCTACTGATGGATATATACATTTTTCCAGTCTTTCACTTTTATAAACAGTACTACAATGAACATCCTCAAACATACCTACCCTTTTGCACAGGATTCCCAATACGCTCTTCAAACTTGGGCTACACCTCTCTCTCCACGTTTGGGGCCCCAAGAACAAGCTGCCTGACACCTTTACTGTCATCACCTCCATAGCTTGAGTAATGAAGACAGAAATGAGTCAGGCTGGCTTCTAGGGTTGGGAAAAGTGATGCTTGATTCTCACGGCACAGCGGCCCAATTGTGGCCAGGGAGTACTCCCCTAGGGCCAGAAATCCTGGTCAGATACCTTCACTGGTCCACCTGCCATGTGTCTTTAGACTAATTCTGTGAACTACAAAGACTAGCTAGGTCCCTGCCACACACCTGACAAATATTGGTGAGACAGAGGCATAAAAACGCAATGCTCTCTCGTTCAAAAAGTTGAGGCGAAAGAGGGACATATAGTCCATAGCTATAACAAAAAAGTCTTTCTACATACTGATTTAGTTGCACCTCACAAATTTTTGTGTTTTATTTTTATTTTTATTCAATTCAAAATGTTTCCCAATTTCACTTGTATTGTTTTCGTTTGTCCCACAGTTTACTTAGAAAGTGTGTTGCTCAATTCCCATATATTTGAGGAATTTCTAGATATCTTATTACTATTGAATACCTCAGATAACATACTCTGTGTGTTTTTCAATCCTTTGAAATTGATTGAGGCTTGTTTTATGTTTCTTTATACAATCTGATGATCTCTGTTTTGCACATATAAGTATTTGGTGCGTTGATATAAATAATTATTAACAAGGTTAGATTTCAGTCTACCATCTTGGTTTAGTGTTCTATGTATCCCATCTGTTCTTTTTTTCTATTCATCCCTTCTCTGTCGTATTTTGGGTAAGTTGATTATCATTTAGTTTGCCATTTATTTCAGCTGTTAATTTTTTTGGCTAAGCTTCTTGGTGTCAGTTCTAGTGTTTTCTTCCTAGAAACTGAAACATTCATTTTAACTTACCCATGTTATTGGGCTCAAGCCTGCTTACCACCCCCTGCTTGTTACCTCCTACTTGTGAAATGTCTGTCCCTCACTCACATCATTTCTCCAGTCCCGGGAGCTGTTCATTCATGCATTCATCTCTCAGATACGCACTTAATGAGTACCAGGATGTTGCAGGAAGAGGATGCCAAGTCTCAAACAAGGCATAAAAAGGAAGGGAGTTGGTTCCTTCCACCACCAGAAGTGATGAGGCAGTACAGTCATTATCTCTAGCACCAGTGTGAGAGGATGCTGTCACTGTAGAAAATAAGGCCATTGTAAGGATGAAGCCAGACGCTCTCTTCGATCATCTCCCAAGCAGTCTCGGTCAGCCAGACCTGAATGTGAACAAGTCAGGCTTCCTGCACAAAATGATTACCCAGGTACAGGCAGAAGTCATTGAACTGGAAAAGCCAGAAAGATTATGGGCGACTTGGAGCCAATTTTCCACACTAGAGCATCTGAGGATGATTTAAGAGCATCTTGAAATCATAAGACCAGTGCACGAGGCCTGTATGTGTCAGGTTGTGCACAGAGGTGCTTTTTATAAGTACTAAAAAGTTCCCAACATTAGGGCACTGATTAAAATAAAGTATCGTTAATCATATACATGATACTATTTAGCCTTTTGAAATGAAATGTCAGTCTACAGATGTTGACATGGAAAGATATCCAGAATCTGTGGTTCCATGAGAAAAGCAGAGATCCGAACACTGTGCACTGAGTGACGCTCTCCATACAAATGGGTTATGGTAGAGTAGATCTATGGTAGGAGGCATGGAGTAGGGATTGTGTCTGGCTTTGAATTCTGTCATATTCCAAGACATAATACAGGGATTTACATATACTAGGCCCTCAATAAATATTTGTTGAATATAATAAACACCTTGTTAGAAACCTGGAAGGTTAACCCCCTAGCTGTTAATTGTAGGACGGTGGGTGATATTGTTTTCTTTTTTATTGTCTTTATTTTCTGTTTTTTCTGCAAGAAATATCCTGAGAAGGGGATTGATCACTGCCTTCAGAATTACCCTGTAATGAATACATACATTCCTCTGTCAGCACACACTGGGTTTTCAGGTCCCTGGTGTATGTGTTGATGGCTGAGGGAGCTGGAGGCCAGTGGAGGCTCCGATCAGCTTCAGTGACTACAGATTCTTCTTCGCAAGTTTGCCTCTCAGACAAACTAGTGACTTTCTGACGTTGATCTGTACCAGATCCACGCCCAAAGAGGAAAAAAAAAAAAAAAGCTTAAAAACTCAAAGTTCTTACAATTCTTCAAGAGGATTATAAAGCTGCATGAGGATGTGAGTTTCTGAGTCTCATTCCATATCCAGAGAATAAAGATAAGCTCATAACTATTGTGTCGGGTGTCAAGTAAACATCAGACGGAAGAAGGGGAGGGATTTTTTTTGTTGTTTTTAATTTATTTTTGGCTGCATTGGGTCTTTGCTGCCGTGCGCAGGCTTTCTCTAGTTGCGGCGAGTGGGGGCTACTCTTCATTGCAGTGTGTGGGCTTCTCATTGTGGTGGCTTCTCTTGTTGTGGAGCACGGGCTCTAGGTGCGTGAGCTTCAGTAGTTGTGGCACATGGGCTCAGTAGTTGTGGCTCGTGGGCTCTAGAGCGCAGGCTCAGTAGTTGTGGCACATGGGCTTAGCTGCTCCACAGCATGTGGGATCTTCCCGGACCAGGGATCGAACCCATGTACCCTGCGTTGGCGGCGGGGGGGGGGGTTCTTAACCACTGCACCACCAGGGAAGCCCCAGAAGGGGAGTTCTGAAAGAATGCAAGTGGGTGAAAATTCTTTCTACCACAGGAATCACAGAAGTGGTGACAAAATGATTATTCTCAAAGACAAATAAAAACTTTCAATTCGATAAAACCCCTGAGCTCCCCAGATTAGAGAATGGCACAGAGTTCAGTATAAGTCCAAGTGAAAACATTTTAAATATTTTATGTGTATCTTTATTTTTATCTTGCCCTGACTAAAAAATAGAGAAAAAAAAACATTTAAGCTTGCTTGCAAAATACGTTAATAAAATATTTTTTTAAGAAGTCACAGAGGACATTAGGAAGAAGAGAGAATTAGCTTAGGAGGAATAATGTGAAGCCAGGAATAAGATTAATACACAAAATGCTTGCCATGAAAGTGCTCCACACTTGCTAGTTATGAGCCACAATTTGACTCTGAGCTTCCTAGCAGCCCATGCAAAGAAAGAAACAAGACCAGCTGTTTTACTCACGATGTCCATTAGGTGAAAAACAAATCAGGGGGATTCCCTGGTGGCGCAGTGGTTGAGAGTCTGCCTGCCGATGCAGGGGACACGGGTTCGTGCCCTGGTCTGGGAAGATCCCACATGCCGCGGAGTGGCTGGGCCCGTGAGCCATGGCTGCTGAGCCTGCGCATCCGGAGCCTGTGCTCTGCAACGGGAGAGGCCACAACAGTGAGAGGCCCGCATACCCCCGCCCCCGCCCCCAAAAGACAAATCAGGTGCTTAATTCCAAGACCAGAAAAGAATTTCTTCCATGTGTTGCCATAGTGAACAAGGGGTCCCACTGAACACACAGATCTGGCAGTGAAACCCGTGTTTCCATGCACTCACTGAGCCCATCCTTCTGAATCTTTGATCCATCCCTCTGGGCAAGAGAAGTGCTGGCTGGGAACTGGTCTGATCAAGAAATGTTATCATAAGATTAATATTTAGTGGTCACCTCGTTCTATACCAGGCTCCCTGTGGACAATGTTCATGAAGTCACCCACTGTTCATATCCCCAAAACACACTTCCTAGATCTCATCAGCTGGAGACTAAGGGGCTGAGAACGTGCACAGAATGAGACATATAGGTACAGGAGCGGGGAGTCCATGGTGAGCACTGGCCCTCAGGTCCAGCCCCACGGACACAGCTGGCATTGTATTTGACAGTCTGTAAAGGGTGCTCACTCTGAGCCTTGGCTGAGGAATAAGGATGCCTCCTGTGATTACTGACCTTTCATCCACTCTGACCTCGAGGGGCCTGGCAGGTAAAGGGTGCCTGGTTGGTTGAGGTTGGTACATTCACGATATCCTAGGGGAGGTACGGTCCCATTCCATTCTCAGAGTCCCTGGCCACTTCCTGGCCACTCTTGGCCAGCACCATTCTACCGTAAGGCTGGATCTGGGGAGACTCAGGCTCAAGCTCTAACTTCATCTGGCCAGACAGATTTTAAAGGAGGACCAAGTTGAGTGGCTTCAAGATCACCCCGTCCTTATAGCACAGGTCAGCTGTTGTTTCTTCTCTGCCCTACCAGACTCTCAGATGTTGACAGAGCCTCACAAAGTCACCTTGAGCCCATGGCCATGGGCATGGCAGCAGGTGCAGACGCCCTCTTTGAGGTTGCAGGTTGAGGCCACATTCTGCCCACATTGTGCTGGGCTAAGGATGCAGACGTGCAGACCCTGCTCAGTGAGCTTGTCTGCCGCTCCTGGATGCCAAGCAGAGCTGACTGGTGCCCGCGCTTCACACAGATGTCCTTTCAGTTGTTGCTCCCGGGTCTTCAACCATGTGCCCCTCAGTGGATGGGTAGAGGAGGGATGGAATAGGATGGCTGAAGGGCGGCCTGAGTACAGGTGTCTACTGATGGAGGATTACCTCCCTGCCGCTGCCCCTCACTCAGCCAGTGCAGGTGTGCCCTGGGGGGCTGCCCACTCCTCCTCCTGACACCAGCGAACCATCGTGGGCCCAGCAGGGGTACTGTAGGGGCTTAAGCCAGGGTCTCTGGCTCAGCATCCCCTCCCAGGCTTCTTAACAAACCTTCATTAGACCCCTAGAGTTCAGGGAAAACTGAGATGCTTAACCCCCAGAAGGACACCAGCTGTCACACAGATCTGCACTCCCAGTGCCCTTATGGGAACCAGTCCTGGCCAGGTATTCGATGAAGGGAAGCAGAATATGCCACCCCAAAATGTGCCACTTTGGCGTGTGGATTATTTTGAGGTGAAGGCAATGAAGACCCAGCAGACTTAGGGGAAGCTTTTAACCTCTCCTCTTTTTTTTTTTGGCCACACTGTGCGGCATGCAGGATCTTAGTTCCCCAACCACGGACTGAACCAATGCCTCCTGCTTTGGGAGCATGGAGTCTTAACCACTGGACTGCCAGGGAAGTCCTTCCTCTCCCGTAACTGCCTAAAAGATTTTAAAAAGGAAGCCTGTACCAAAAAGACAGCTATTACCAGAGATAACTTTTTTTCTAATCTGAAAGACTTACCTGCATGGCGGGGCAAACATCTGGTTGCCAACCACCTGCTCTTCTCATCTTCCTGTGAATGGCCCTCCTCCCCTCTGGAGCCCCAGGCCCCTAACCCTTTCCTCAGCCCAGGATGGCATGTAAGCCTCCATCGCCCAACTGCCTTTGCATCTCCTGTCTTTGTGGGGCTCCGGTATGCACATAATTAAATTTGTTTTTCTCCTATTAATTTGTTGTCTGTCGATTTAATTACTGAACCAGCCAAAGAACCCAGAATGGAGGAAAGGAATCCTTTTCTTCCCCAGCAATGAGGAAATGAAGTCCTAGCACACTGGTGCCCTGTCTTGTCATCCAGCAGCCAGGACACAGAGGTGAAACGGCTAGGTGGTACTTTGCGGGGCTCCAAGGAGCTCTGGTCCTTTATGTCTCAGCAGAGAAAGAATTCAGTGAGAGGCAAAGTAACAGATAAGAAATGACTTATTACAATAGGATGCTTGTGAGGGTGAGAGGGTGCCACCCTAAGAACTTAGTGGGCTACAGTTTTATAATCAAAGGAAAAGTGGGGAGGGGGAAAAGACCCCCCTCTTCCTCATTCTTGAGTAGACATCACACTTCCATCATCAACTCCTTCTCCAGGTTGGGCAGGGGAGTTCTCTTGTCCCTACATGGTCAAGCCAGGACTGTCGTGGCACTATGAAAAAACTGTTTCAGGTCTCAGTACAATGAGGGTCTTTCACTTTGAAATGTCACCTTTCCATAAATTATTGTGTTTTTATGTGTGCAGAGAACATGTCCTAGGGATCATTAACTTACTGAGCTCACTGGGCAGGATGTGGGTCTCATGCCACCATTGTTTTATTGTTTTGGGGCATGTCTCACGCTTCTGTTGCACAGTTTTTTTGCTAAGCAGGCCTGCTTGGTTTTGTGGTTAAGCAAACCTTCTTTCTTGAGTGATCATTAACTTCCAGGGGTCTCCCATACTTTTTGTTTACTTACAATCCCCTAGTGGGATTAACTATTTAATCACCTAATTTGTCCCTTTACCCTGTCCCTGTCAGAGGGGGCTGCTCCACCATGGGGCCCACAGTTCCTCGTTGGACCCAGGCTTTGAATGTACTCCCATGCCTCCTCCCACCCCAACCTCATTCCTCTGTGGTCCAGGGGCTCCCCCAATTTCCTTTCCCTCCATGGTATTCCTCACATTTAAGATCTTTTTTCCTCTATCTGTCTCACCAGGGAGCCCATAAAGTCTCCCCAGGTCCCACCTTCCTCACAGCTCCCAAAACAATTGTCTTGGGGAGAAAAGAGAGTGTGGAAGGACAAAAGAGAGGAAAGAAAGAGGGAAGGAAGAGTGATGATAAGGGAGAAAAAGAAACGGTGGGGACACGGGAAAGGGGGAGCGGAAGGAAGGGAGGGGAGGGGAAGGAAGAAAAGGAGAATAGGATGAAAGAGAGGGAGAAGAGAGGCGAAAGAAAGCACCAGCAACTCAACCAAGACTACTCCTTGTTTTCCAAATCAGCACTTTTCTGTCACTCTTCCTCCCAAGTTCTGCTTGAGTGAACATGAAGAAGCAAACTGTTTCAGAAATCCCAGTTTCACTTTACATCTCCATCGATAAACCAGAGAAACAAGAAAAAGCCTGGTTGTTTTATGATTTTTAGGGCTTGGACAGAGGGGGGGAAGAAATATCCTTGGCATCCTGCCTTTTTCCTAAGGTCTTTGTAATTTCGTGTTAATTTGCCATGTAAATAATACAGGTAAAGATAAACTTCACTAGCCCTGGACTCTGACCTTTGTTTAATGCCCCACCCCCTGTCTGATCTATCCTCCAACCCACCACTGGAAAGTTTGGTATTGTTACCTGGAAATTTAGAGCCAGAGAATAAATAGCTGGAGAGGCAGAGCGTGTTGGTTTTAGACAAGCCTCACGAGAAAGTACAAAAACACCAGCACAGGGACTTCCCTGGTGGTCCAGTGGTTAAGGCTCTGCACTTCCAATGCAGAGGGCACGGGTTCGATCCCCCATGCCGTGCAGTGTGGCCAAAACAACACAAAACAAAAACACCAGCACCTCTGAGATTTCCTCTCTAATCAGCTGATAAGTTTTCCTCTCTTCCTCAGAAAGGTAACCAAATGGGGCCAATCCCTTTTCCACTTACCTGGTAGGGCTCCCAGCCACTCTGCCGCCCTCCCAGCTTATGCCCACCCAAGCTGTGCTTTGCAGGCACCACACTGCACCGTTTACTTAGACAAGAATAATTTAAACAAGTGATTTAATCCCTCTTACTCCCTATTGTTGAGCACGCCTGTATTTATTTCTCTTCTTGTTGGAATGTTTCCTCTAACGGTGCTTTCAAAGAGGGGCTGTATGTGATAAAGGCGTTATCTCCTGTATATGCCTGATAATTTAGCAAAATCTAGCTTCAAAGTTCTTTCTCTTTGATACTTTAAAAATATTATTCAACTATCTTTTTTTTTTTTTTTTTGGCTGCACCACACAGCATGTAGAATCCTAGCTCCCCAGCCAGGGATAGAACCTGTGCCCCCTGCAGCGGAAGTGCAGGGTCTTAACCATTGCACCGCCAGGACAGTCCCTATCTTCTTAAATCCAGCGTTACTATTAAAGAAATCTGAAGTCGATTGAATTTTGTTCCTTCCTCAGCCCTCTGCTATCCAGCTGCCTGGAACACAGAGGTAATGACTGGAGCTTTAGCTGCGAGTTTGAATCATGAAGAAGAGATGGGGGAATAGTGATCTGGAATGCAACCTGAGTCTTCAAAGACCTAGTAAAACAGAGCTACTACATCAGCCATAAACTGTCCACCTCCAAACTTCTACAAGAGAGAAAAATAAACTTTCATTGTGTTTATGCCACTGTTATTTGTAGTCTGTGTCATTAGCAGCTGAAATGAATCTTAATTCATTTATTGATTAAATCTGTACTGGCTTATACTTTCCAGAAATCTGATTAAACTAATAGCTTTCACTGTTTTCTTATAACAAAGGTATCCCATTTATTTTATATAGTTAGAAAATACAGATAAGCAAAAAGGACAAAATAAAAATTACCTGTCATTCTTACTATCCAGAGATGAGTATGACTACTTTTTGAATATATTCTTCTGGACACAGACACACACACACATATTGTTTTAATTTTAGAAGATTAGGATCATCTGGAAAGGACTTCTGTTTCTCTCCCACACACCACAACCCAACCACCTGCGGCCTCCAGGAAGGTAGGGTGGGGGAGGGCATGTCTCATAGTTTTTAGGTTTGTTTCTCAGTCCTCTTCAACCTCCTTCTTGCTTCCGTGGCATCTTCAGGATTGTATTCACGGGAATGGGCCAGCATCTCAAGCACATTACCGTAGTGTCAGCCCTGCATTATTTTTTTCATTGCACCGATCACTGTCTGAAGCCGTTATTTATGAATTTACTTGTTTCTCGTCTTTCTCTCCCAGCGTCCACTAGACCGTCAGCTCCACAAAGGTAGGAACCTGGCCTGTTCACAGCTGTCTTCCCAGCACCAGCACAGTGCATGGTAGAGATGTTCCATAAATACAGATTGGTTGACTGAATCACTGAGCTGGTGCTGGAACCCAACCTGACTCCAGCCCAGGGCTTCTTGCTCCATATCTTGTGTTTTTCCCACCCAAGCCCCTGGATATCCATCATGGGCAGAGATGGTATAGAGAGGCACAACAAAGCCCACAACAAAGATATGGGGTCCTTCCCCCCAACATTGGCTATACCACTGTAGGATGATCAGACTTAGGGCAGAGCTGCTTGGATATGTTTGAATCCCCACTGCTTGCACACAGGAGGTGCTCAGAAAAGGTTTGCTTTATTGAATGGACATACAAACTCTCCAGGAGGAGATGTTTCAACATAATTACAGGGGGCAGGAAACAGAGTAATTACAAGAGCAGATTGTGGGTTATACAGTGAAGGAGAGAGCTGAGTATTAACAAGTTATTGACCCAAAGGGGCCTTTGGTTTATACCGAGTAATAGAGGAGAGGTAAAGAGCGTTGACCAGCGCTGCCCAATGCCCTAGCCACTCACTTCAAGTGGTTATTTACACTTAATTGAAACGAAATAAAATCTAAATCTTGCACTAGCCAGATTTCGAGTGCTCCATAATAGCCACATACAGCTAGTGGCTACTGCATTGGACAGTGCAGATAATATAAAACACTTCCATCACCACCAAATGTTCTATCGGACGAAGCTGGCTTAGACCCTTAGAATGAAAGGAAATGCATTCCTGCTTCTGACCTGGCCTACTGACATCCTCTTGTCCCCCTCCTGCAAACATAGATCAGAACACCATCCGTGCCCCACATCTGCCCCCCTAGACTTTCTGTTCCACAGGGAGCAACACGATCTGCCTCCACTTCCCAGTGCAGAGGACAATGCCCTGCAGGTCACGAGGACTTGTTGAAACAATGAGCCCTCAATTAGTTTTCTAAATGCTGAAGACCCAAAAGGTGAGTCAAGGACAGAAGTAACAGAAGAGACCCCTGCTTCCCTTCTTTTCTCACCTCACTACCCCCTTATCTGGTGCCCTGCCCCACCCGCCAACTTCACTTCAAAGCAGCAGTCACCGGCAGCCCGGCCTCCAAAACTTCCTGTCCCCGAACCATGAGAACTCAGAAATCTATCTGCTCCAGGCCTCAGACCAATCTAGCTTGTGAAGGTCCATTTGCTCACATGATAATTTTCTGTCTTCCTCTACCTTCGGGTCCTGTACACCTAGTAGGTGTTCAATAAATGTTGGATGGATGGATGGATGGATGGATGAACGGCTCAGTTTCCCCGCGTCTGCCGCAGGGACTGCGGGAGGCGCCACCATTAGAGGCCTGGGGGAGAGCCTCCGCTCCGGCCCAGCAGCCGGCTGGAGCTGGGCGATCCCGGCCCGCGGGCCGGGGGCCGGGCGGGGCGCAGCCCTCGGGGGCGTGTCCTCCCGGCCGCCGCTGCCGACGCCGTCTCCGCCGCCGCCGCCGCCGCTGCCCCCTCGAGGCAGGCAGCTGGCCAGGCAGGGCAGCAGCGGCCGCAGAAGGCGGGAGGCGGCGAGCATGGAGCGCGAGCTGGAGGCGCTGGCTGCTCGGCCCGCGCGCCCGGCTGAGCCGCCCTTCCAGGCGCTGGTGGAGGCGGCGGGCGGCTGCGGGCAGGTGTTGCTGGTGGGCGAACTGTGGGAGCGCGAGCAGAGCCGCGCGCTGCTGTGGGACTTCGCCCGGGCGGTGTTCCCGCCCCAGCAAGCCGCGGGCAAGCCGAGCGGCGAGGCGGCCGAAGGCGCGGGGCCCGGGGCGCCGGGGGCGCAGAAGGTGCCCGCGACCCGGGCGCGCGCCATCCGCTCACCGCTGGTCTTCGTGCTGTGCCGCGCGTCATCGCTGGCAGCCCGGGAGCCGCGGCGCCACCTGCGGGAGATGCTGCGGGACGTGCGCAGCCGGCGGCGGCCCGGCGCGGCGTTGGTCGGGGTGCTGGTGGCCGAGGCGGAGCCCGTGGACGTGGTGGCTCCGGAGCTGCGGCTACTGGAGGCGCTGCTGCGCACGGTGTTCGGCCGCCAGGCTGGAGGCCCGGTGCAGGCGGCCGCCTACTGCCCCGGCCACCCGGCTTCCAACTTGACTGTTCAGGCGGCCGCCTGCAGGGCCCTGCAAGCCGCCGGGCGCTTGCGACCAGGTGAGTGGGCTCTAGGTCCCGGACGGCGTGGGCGGGCGGCGGCTGGGGGAAGGCCAGCTTTTTTGGCCAGCGCCCCCCTCATGGTACACCGAGGTAAACTGAGGCCAGGAGAGAGGAGGTGCCTAGCACTAGGCCTCCCAGGTAGGGCGGAGCGGGCCCTGGGCAACGGGCCGAGTCTGTCCCGGGTGGATCCTGAGTGCATGGGATTCTGAGTGCTTAGGAAAGCCGAGGAGGCAAGCAGAAGGCAGGGGAGGTTGGTGGAAAGAGGGCTGGACTGAGCTGGGCAAAGATCTGGGATTGGGGGGGGAGGGGAGGAGGAGACGGGAAAGCCTTGGGATGCACCAGTTTCAAGGTGGGAGGAGGACAAAATTGGGACTAGGGGGATATCCGGTGACAGGAGCTTCTAGGACGCGCACAGCTAGGGATGCGCTAGAGACGCGACGGTGAAACGCCGCGGGGTCAAAAGAAGGCAAGGAATAAATGCTGGGGACTTGGAGGTGAGGGGAGAAAGGATGTGAGGGACTGAGGGCCTAGAGTTTACCAGTCCTTCTTGGCTACCCACTGCAGTGTCTCCCTCGCTTCCCTCCCCACTCTCCTGAAGTGTGGGGAGGGGAGTACGGGTCTTCTGCCAGCCCCAGTGACTGCTGCCATCAGCAAAAGGGTCTGAATCTCGTCCATCCGGGTACACAGGGTTTTACAGAAGGTTTCCAGTGCCCTGAGATTAAAATATGGATGTTAAGTACAGCTGGATCTGGCAAAAGCTGTGAAATGCCGGAGTGATTTAGCTTCTAGCTTCTAGCTTCCTTCCCCCCACTCCTCTCCAGCACCTGCCGCCCTCCAAGCTTTCCAGCCTCTGCCAACCTTCTTGCTAAAGAGTTAATGACGACAGAGGCTGTGTTCCGCCTCCCTGGGCATTGGTGTGTTAACTCAGCAACTGGGTGATGCCAAACTTACAGGGGTCGGGGGTGGGGCTTTTCCTGCAAGGAGACCTGGTACCTCTGATGTCACAAATGTCACAGACTTACCTGCCAGCGTGGCCTGCCTAGGTGAAGACCATTCCTCTCAGCTGTGGAGCCTGCCCTAACCTTCCCCTCCCCTTCCCACAACTCTTCTGTTGAGTCTGTGAGGAAGCCAGCTAAATTTGAAACTCAAGGACCAGCATTCTGAAAGACACGGAGAACGTCCTGAGGTGGATTGTCATTCGGGTTGTTGCTGCCGGCACCTTTGCTGACCTGGCCCCATGGGGAAAATTTTCTGTCCCCTAATGAGCCTGTGCCTAGAAATTCTCTGAGCCCTTTGTCTCTTAGACATCTCTTATTCCCAGGGAACAACTTTTTTTTTTTTGAATTTTATTTTATTTATTATTTTATACAGCAGGTTCTTATTAGTTATCCATTTTATACATATTAGTGTATACATGTCAGTCCCAGTCTACCAGTTCATCCCACCCCCCCATCCCCCACCCCCAGGGAACAACTTTTAATTCCTCAGAGCCAAGCTTGCTCTGGGCTCCTAAACTTTTTTTACATTGCAGTTGCCTCGGAGAGAAAAGCCTTTTCTTCCATCCTCCTTTTCCTGACCAATCCCATCTCACCATTCAGGACTGGACTTCCTCCTCCAGAAAGCCTTCCCTGACCCGCCCACTCCATTTGCAATTCACAAATGAAACCCGAACCTGCTTCTGCGTGGTTTTGTCACTTTCCCTTGTGAGCTTAATCACCACTGTATTCCCATTTCCTGACACCCTGCATGGCATGCAGAATCCTTGCCTCTTTTTAAACACTAACATTTCAAATTTTTAACATTTTGCAAGGGAATCATTCTATATATTGTGTTAAAGTCGATTGTACTTTTATCAAAACATACTGAACATGAAACCTTTCATTAATGACTAAAGGTCACGGGTGTAATTATAACTCATTGTCCAGTAATTTCTTCCAGCCTTTTGCGGTGGGTTACGCCATGGATTCATGCTGCTGAGGTTTTGCTAGTGCTTGCGGAGCTTTCCAGTCTCTTTCCTCACTGTCTGATGGCTGTTCTTATACTTTTAGGTTGCCTGCCTCTTGGTAGTGCTCTTTTACCCAGTTTATGCTTAATTCAGATGCATTTTGGTTGAAAAACAAGGACCCAATCTTTTTAGAATTGGGTACAGATTAAGAGTAAATTGGCCCCAAGTAAAGAATTACGAGAAAGGATTTTCTGTGTCTTGGCTCTCTGGAGTCCTTTTTTAAAACTTTGTTCCAGTTGACCTTATTCCAGATGGTTAGGGATCTCAAGTAATCCCCAGATAACTGAGGTGGTACTATAATAAGGAAACTCGAATCAACATATAATTGTTTTGTGTGTGATTATCAAAAAAAGATTAATTCTATTTCTATTAAGAAATAGTTTGATGGCCATTTCAAGAATAGTTGAATGGCCATCATTAAAAAATCTACAAATAATAGGGACTTCCCTGGCAGTCCAGTGGTTAAGATGCCGCACTTCCAATGCAGGGGGCGCGGGTTTGAACCCTGGTAGGGGAACTAAGATCCCACATGCTGCGTGGCCCCCCCGCAAAAAAGTCTACAAATAATAAATGTTGAAGAGGGTATGGAGAAAAGGGAGCCCTCTATACTGTTGGTGGGAATGTAAATTGGTGCAGCGATGATGGAAAACAGTATGGAGTTCCTCAAAAAAATAAAAGTAGAGTCGCCCTATGATCCAGCAATTCCACTCCTGGGTGTATACCCAGACAAAACTATAATTCGAAAAGATACACGCACCTCTATGTTCATAGCAGCACTATGTACAATAGCCAAGACATGGAAAAAACCTAAATGTCCATTGATAGATGAATGGATAAAGATGTGATATATATATATATCACATTGTGTGTGTGTATGTGTGTATATATATATATATATATATACACACACACAATGGAATATTACTCAGCCATAAAAAGAATGAAATAATGCCATTTGCAGCAACGTGGATGCAACTAGAGATTATCATACTAAGTGAAGTAAGTCAGAAAGAGAAAGACAAATACCATATGTTATCACTTATATGTGGAATCCTAAATGCGACACAAATGAACATACCTACAAAACAGAAACAAACTCTCAGACACAGAGAACAGACTTATGGTTGCCAAGGAGGAGGAGGGGTGGGGGAGGGAAGGATTGGGAGTTTGGGATTAGCAGATGCAAGCTACTGTATATAGGATGGATAAACACCAAGGTCCTACTGTATAGCACAGAGAACTATATTCAGTTTCCTGTGAAAAACCAGAATGGAAAAGAATATGAAAAAAGTATATATATGTATGACTGAATGACTGTGCTGTACAGCCGAAATTAACACAACATCGTAAATCAACTAAACTTCAATAAAATTTAAAAAATAGTTTGAACTACAAATCCGGGGGTAGGGGGGCAATTACTGCTTCTTGAGTTTTTTCTTTGGTGCTATGTAATTATAATTAATTTCATATCATTTTTGTTACTGTAGTTTCTCCAACGTGGTACCTACATAGAGTTTTTGCGAAGATGAAATTAGGTAATAGGTATATAAAAGCAGTCTTTCTTTTTGGTTTTTTTTTTTAAAGCTCAAAAACCTACCCCCTTTTGCAAATCAGAATCTTTTTTTTTTAATCAGGCAGTTAAAACTAGGGCAGTTGACAGTTGAAGCTCTTGGTTGGCTGAACAGAAAGTCTCTCAGTCGTGTCAAGCCCCATCTGACCCCACTGCCTCTTGGACCTTGTGTTCTTTCTAGCAGAAGGAGCGTGGGAGAGACCCGGCCTCCCAGGACTGCTGGCATGCTTTTCCTGGGGTCCCTGGAGCCGAGGGAAGGACCCAGATGCCACTTCCCCCAGTGACCCAGCTCAGGGTGAGTGTGTCGCCTTCCTGGCTTCCTGGACCCTGACAGGGGCTTGGGGTTACGGTCACGTGCACACAGGGGACCATAGGGATGGAGTGGCCCACCATCGGCGAAGCCGTTGCCTTGTGCAGGGCGTGGCGATGAGCAACGTGAGGTGCCTTGGCCCCCAGGCAGCCGGCACTCAGACTGGGTCAGCGGGGCTCTCGCCCCAGGAGTCTCTGCCTAGGGAAGGGGTTGTGGGCGGGGCTGGAAGACAGTTGCCAGACGTAGGTGATGGGGCACCTGGAGCCAAACGCATTGTCTCCCCTGAGGATCCAGGGAGTTTAACAAGTGACTTTTGAGCTGGAGGTTGGGGGATTTTCTTAGAAATGGGAAGATTTGGAGAGGGAACACCATGAACAAAGGCTTGACAGCATGATGTCAAGCTCAGAAAACAGTGCCCTGGGGGTGAGGTGCAGAATGAGACTGGTGAGGGCCAAGGCTGAAAAGGACAGTTGGAGCCACATCAGGGCCCTGGGCCCAAGTCTTTCAGGAATAGGGAGCCCTGGCGACTTCTGAGCAGGGGTGTGCGCTGATTAGGGTGTATAGCGACGTGACTGGACTGCAGGAGCAGCGAGAGACCGGAGGCAGAGCCCACCTAGGGGGGGACTGCACCCTGCTGGAGCACTGAGGTCCCCACCTTGCTCGCTGTCACCTCCAAGAGGCCCTGAAGCTGTCTCCTCTCCCAGGCTCACTCACTACACAGCAGCTGCTCCTTCCATCCGCAGGAGAATCTCCAGCCTCCTATAGCATAACATAATCACAGGAGTGACTCCCCATCACCTTCGTCACATACCCAAATCCGCGGCATGGCTACCTCCTCAGAATCACAGGCCCCACCCACACTCAAAGGAGGGGATTATGCAGGATAAGTACACCAAGGAATGGGAATCTTGGGGGCTGTCTTAGAATTCTGTCTACACAATTGAAAGCTCAAAAAATACAAAAGAAGAAACACAAATATTAAAAATCGTTCATTTAATTCCCCCACTCAGAGGTAACTATAATTTGGGTAGACCATTCTGTCTGTCTCTCTGTCTAGCTATCTATTTATATTGCCTTGTACTACTTAAATATTAATAAATTCTCTTCTGTATATATATATAACTCATCTGCAAAATGCATCACGTATTTAATATATTTAATTGCAAAAATGTTAACTTCAACCTCTCCATCATCATTTTGGATGTATCTGGAAACTAAAGGGGAAAAAAAGCAAAGGAATCATAAACATTTTTTTTCTTTTTTTTTTGGCTGCATTGGGTCTTCTTTGCTGTGCTTGGGCTTTCTCTAGTAGCGGCGAGCAGGGGCTACTCTTCATTGCGGTGCTCAGGCTTCTCATAGCGGTGGCTTTTCTTGTTGCAGAGCTCAGGCTCTAGGGCACGTGGGCTTCAGTAGTTGTGACCACAAGCTCAGTAGCTGTGACTCAGGGGCTTAGTTGCTCTGCGGCATGTGGGATCATCCCGGACCCGGGCTCGAACCTGTGTCCCCTGCATTGGCAGGCAGATTCTTAACCACTGTGTCACCAGGGAAGTCCCCATAAACAACTTTACGTAACTCTTTGATCACCTCTCTCTGTAGCATATACCGAATTGTTTAGTCTCATGTAGAAGTGAATGTATTAAATGCAAATTGCGTGTGCAGACTATACATAAACATTTATAATATACATAATAAATAGCAGATTATACATACATACATTTACATACACTGTTTTAGAATCTGCTTTCTTTATCAATAACATACTGTGATTGTGCAGTATTCCACAGTGATAAGTATATGTCAACATCTTGCATCTTTTTCTTTTTTGAGGTAATTGTAGATTCCCATGCAGTTGTAAGAAATCCCATTAAGAGATCCTGTGTACATCTTGCCCAGTTTTCCCCCATGTACATGTCGCAAAACTATAGGATAATATCACAGACTGGGTGTTGACATTGAAACAATCCACAGACCTTATTCAGATTTCCTGAATTTTACTTGTGTGTGTGTGTGTGTGTGTTTAGTCCTATGGAATTTTATACATCATATTTATTTATTTATTTTTGGCTACGTTGGGTCTTCATTGCTGTGTGCGGGCTTTCTCTAGTTGTGGCGAGCGGGGCCTACTCTTCATTGCAGTACACGGGCTTCTCATTGCGGTGGCTTCTCTTGTTGCGGAGCACGGACTCTCGGCACGTGGGCTTCAGTAGTTGTGGCTTGCGGTCTCTAGAGCGCAGACTCAGCAGTTGTGGCCCATGGGCTTAGTTGCTCCACGGCATGTGGGACCTTCCCAGACCAGGGATCAAACCCATGTCCCCTGCATTGGTAAGCGGATTCTTAACCACTTCTCCACCAGGGAAGCCCTATACATCATTTTTAATGCCTGAATCCCATAATGTGACTGAGCCACAGTTTACTCAGCCAATCCCTTTGTCAGATATCGAATCAGTTAGGATGCTCTCAGCTATAGGTAAAGAAGCCATGACTCAAACTAGCAGAAGCAGACGAGGAATTCATCATCTCACCTAAAAGACAGTCTAGAGGTGGAGTCAGTTTCAGGGCTGGTTGATTTAGGGGTCCAGCAACACTTTCAAGGACCCAGGTTTTTTCCTTCTCTTTGCTGGGCCATCCTCAGTGCTGTTTCATCCGTATACTGGTAGCAAGATGGCTGGAGCAGTTCCACTAATTATTCCTAATTATTTCCTTAGGATAAAATCCTAGAAGTGGAATTGCTGGGTCAAAGGGTATGTACATTTTAAAGGTTTCCGCTACATATTTTGTTGTGTTTTTAAAGTAGAGAGTCACTGGGGCCAACTCCTTCCCTTTCATTCCCAGCTTACCCACTCATAAACTTTATCTTCTCATTGGGTGATTCCTTCTCTTGTGTTCCAGGTAACTTCCAGGACCCTGAGGAGGAGCTGGCACTGACAGTCGTATATCCCAATGGAGATTGCGAGGATCCCAGAAAGGGGTCAGTAGCCTGTGATAGAGTTGCCTCCACTCCCGCTGAGCCCGCCGGAGACTTGAGATGAAGGCTGGACCCCTGGCTGCCCCGGCTCTAACCTACAGACAGGGGGCTGGCTCTCACTGAGCTACCCTGCCTCCATGTTGACCTTGGGATGCTACAAAGCCCCACCTTCCAGGGGGCTGTTGCATTGACCTGTTACCAGCCAAGCAGCGGGACTTACTAAGCTAAGCAGGACCTAAGAAAGTGTATCCTCCGGGAATCTGCCTCCCCCCTCGCATTTGCTCACTCTCTGGTCACTGTGGGGTTATTTTTTCTCTCTGTGCCGTGGTTTCTCTATGCCATTGAGACAGCTGGCTGTCTGCTTTGAGGTTCTGCGGTGCTGTGGCATCCCATGATTGTTTGCATGAGTATCCATCATTTCAAGAGCAGCTGGACTAGAAATCATCAGATCTGAGAGGGGAGCCTTGGACCTGTCACTCAACCTTTGGGTCTTCTGTTTCTCAAACACGTAAGGGCTCTACCAGCCTAGTGGCTCTCAGCCAGGGGCCAGGCTACCCGCTCCAGGCAGTATTGGAAATTTGTGTGTGTGTGTGTGTGCATGTGTGGTGTGCTGGGAGAGTCGCTGCAACTGTGGGACACCCCTGGAATTTAGTGGGTATCTCACAATGTGCAGGGCAATCTCCAGCAGCACAAAATTGTTCCATTCAAAATGCCAATCACGGCAACTTTGAGAAACTGTAGATGAGACAATCTCCTCCCTGTCAAATTCTAGGAAGAGTCCCCCAGAGCAGAGAGAGTTGGGCTTCCTGGGGCTTTGGCTCCCAGAGCAAGGCAGAATAAAGATGCATTGCCACCCTGGGGGCCTTTAGGGCCAGAGCCAGTATGGTCCCTGTGCTGCAGGCCCAGGGCGTAAATAGCTTTGCACATTCTTGAGAAGAAAGGACCATGTTTCTTCCTCGTGTTGACAATAACTTTCTGTGCCGCGTTCTTTGAGAATAAAGATGCTAGGGACTAACCATAGCACCAAACAGAAGGAAAGTTAGGGGTATGGATTACAAGAGCATACGATTTGTTCTTGATCTCAGGTCCTAACCCAAGGTCAAAGCAGACAAAGCCCAGAGGTGCCGAGTTCCTCAATCCTTTTTTCTCTGTTTATGAGTCAGTCAGGGTCAATGATGTTCCCTTAAAAGCCGGGAAGACCATCTGACTGTTCACTCAGAGAGGGAACACTATTAGCTCCCTTGTCTTTCTCACCTGCCCCTGGAGAAATCCAGTCTTTGGAATGGCAAGCACAGCTCCTGATTTTCCCAAGTAGAAAGCACTGTCTAAGGGAAGCAGCTAAATTCATTCATTCACGCATGATTCACTCAGCAGACATGCAGTTGTGCCCAGCACTCTGCAAGATGCTACGTAACTTGTATTAGTTATTTCAGTTCTTGCTGTGATGGCGACCAAATGGGGAATGGGAAACCTTCTGTGGCCGAGGAGCTCTTTGATGCTAAGGAGGGGCCCTCCCTGCTCTATGCCTCAATTTATTCTCTATAATAGGGAGCCTGGTCCATATGAGTGTGAGGGCAGGTAGGATGACAGGAAGGATACAGCTGACTTCCTCCTACACAAAATGAATTGCTGTTGACTTTGTTTTAAAATGGGGAGCCCCATTCCTTGGACCTCTACCACCATGGCTACGGCCACCTCCCGGGAAGAGAGGAAGCAGGAGAGGATCCCACGTTGCCTGTCAACCAATTCCTCTAGCTGCCCTGAAGAGTGCAAGATGTTCGCCTGCGCAAGCTTGCCTGCACCCTGCTCTGATCCGAGTTGGATCCAGAGTTGCATACAGACCAATTTCTGCATCAGTGTTATCTCGACCAGAGGCTAGGGCTGGAGAGGGCTCTTCAGTACTTAATGGGGCCCAGAATGGTGTGTCTCAGTTAATCCAAAGGGAGTTTTAGACCAGTGCAATCAGCAGAGACATTGACACTACAGCCAATTTTATTGGTGCAGGTGCTACAGCAGTAGGAGTGGCTGATTCTGGTGCTGTTATGGGAACAGCCTTTGGCAGCCTCATCATTGGTTTCGCCAGAAACCCTTCGCTGAAGCAGCAGCTGTCCTCATACGCTATCCTGGGATTTGACTTGTCTGAAGCTATGGGTCTCTTGTTTGACGGTTGCTTTCTTGATTTTGTTTGCCATATAACAGAAATTACTGCTTGAAATGTTGGCATTCATATTAATTACAGATATAATTCTGTGTATCTTACTGTGACTCCAAAAACTGTAGTATTGGTTTCATGGAAATGAATGTTATTTCCAAAGTCATTTCATTAAAGATGAAAACGTTAAAAAATAAGAATAAAAAAATAAAATGGGGAGACTGGTATTTTTTTTAATAAATTTATTTGTTTTATTTATTTATTTTTGGCTGCATTGGGTCTTCGTTGCTGCGCGCGGGCTTTCTCTAGTTGCCACGAGCGGGGGCTGCTCTTCGTTGCAGTGCGCGGGCTTCTCATTGCGGTGGCTTCTCGTTGTGGAGCACGGGCTCTAGGCACGCGGGCTCCAGTAGTTGTGGCTTGTGGGCTCTAGAGCGCAGGCTCAGTAGCTGTGACACCCGGGCTTAGTTGCTCCGCGGCATGTGGGATCTCCCCAGACCAGTGATCGAACCTGTGTCCCCTGCGTTGGCAGGCGGATTCTTAACCACTGCGCCACCAGGGAAGCCCCAAGACTGGTATTTTTGAAGCTGCTATATTTTTCTATATCTCTGTTAATTTCTTTGTAATAATTTGGTTGAAGTTTTGTTATTTGATGGGGGGCGGGAGCTTTTTTTAAGTTAGGAAATTGTCTAAGGCAGAAGTCACAAGACAGTAGCCTCTGCTGTGTTTAAAAATCTTCTGTATTTGTTGCCAACATTTGAAACTTGGGAGATTGCATGTAAAAAAGCTGGATGAAGGGGCATATTGAAGGATGGGGCATATTGTCCTCTCCAGTGTCCTGCATCCCTCCCGCCCACCTCTGCCACTCCTCTGCTTCTCTTCATCTGAATATTCCATTGCCTGGTCCTGGTCCAGGTGGGCAAGTGAGTTTGCAAGCCTCTGGTATAAAGGGTGGTTTACTCATTATTTTTTCGTTACCTTCAGTATTTGCTGTGAATAGTTGAAGAGAGAAGGTCTTTCCTTACTGAGATTTGGGTTCTGCCTCCCAAATGTTAAACGGGACTGAGACCCATCTTTGCTTCCTTGAGAATGGCTAAGATACGCCCCATCCCTTCTGGAAATGTTGTTGCCGTCTTCTAGCAGACAGAAGAGTTAGGTAGCAGAAGGGATGGCTTTGGCAGTGGGTCTTTTCTCTAGGGACCCTTTACAAGGCACAAAGTTTGGGGTGGGCCTGTCTGAGGGCAGAATTAGGTCAGTGGTACCAGGAGCCATCGGTGAGAGGCCTCCAGTCAGGTCCCCGTGTGGGCTCTTCGGTGCTAATCTTTCTAATATGGCAGTGGTTGTGCTACTTCTGACTTGAATCAATAATTCCTAATATCTAATAAAACCAAACAGTACCTAATTGCCGGCTAATTGGAAACGGAATGGATCTTTCCCTTTATTCTCATAAAAGTGTTCCTTGAAGGGACCCTTGGGAGCAAGGCATCTGGTTAAATGACAGGACCTCTGGAATCATCTGGCCTGAAGTCCCTCAGTCCTGCCCTGGGTGACGTCTCCACAACCCTATTGGCTGGGATTGGAAAACATGTAGCTGGAAAGTGTAAGTAGATATTTAAAAAGAGTGTTTTTTTTTAAGAGATAGCATTTAACTTGGTATTTATTAGGGTGTGTGTCTGCACACGTGAATGTTTAACGAGATAAAATGGCCTTAACTGAGTCTCAGAGAACCCTTTATACTACGTGCGTCACAGTTTCCTCTCAAAATACTTGTTTACAAGACCTTCTGCACAAGAATCCCTTGGTTATCAAACTAAAGCTTAAGGCAAAGCTGCAAAGGGGGTCAAGGGCTGAGGTCCCTACACCTGTGGTCTAAACAAGCCCCTCTTACCGGGGGCAGACCACCTAGGACCCCACCTCCCTGGGGAAGGTTGACAGTGGCCACGTTAACCTGAAAGCAGTCTATACTTCAAAGTGTAGCAGATCCATGCTGCAGGGCTGTCCCTGTGGTCAGGAGGCTGCACTTTGTCCTGTTTGGGTGGCAAACACAGCCAGCACAGTAGAGGAGCCGGTTATTTTGTACCCAGATGACCCCCTTCTGACCTGGTTTTGTGTGTAAGTGGATCAAGGATTGGGACAGACGAGGAAGTTGGCCTGGGCAGCCTGCCATATGCTGACACGTGGAAAGTTCAAGGGGAAATGGAGAAGGCAGGGGTGACGCCCAGGACCCCACACGTATCCCTCTGATGCCTTTGGCCCCTGGGCCAGAGCCCTCTGGTTGCCTTCTATTTGAGGCTGCCTAATACGGAGCAGAAACAGAGACTACCCCACTGGGCCATGCTGTGGTCCACAGGGATCTTGGAATTCGACTCCAAGGGACCGTGGTGTGCGACTGGGCTCTAGGGCTGCTGTGGGTCCAGGGCTCTGGCAAAAGAATCTTGTCTGGCTTCCTCCCTGAACTGCTCAGCTCCAGCCAGGGTTCCTGCTGAAGTGCAGACAGTGAATTTCAGAGACCCTCAGGCAGAAATGCAGATTTTCAGTCTCAAGTCATGCTTGTTGCTGTCCTGCCCTGCACTTATATGGAGTAATTAGGCGCTTAGCTTAGTCCTTGGAGCCAAGCCCTCAGAATGAGACCTGGCTGCAGAAACTGGGTCTCTGTCTTGTCACATGAGTTCTTTCTCTCCCTCACTGGTTAACAAGGTCTTCTCAGAGCAGGGTGTTGCCTCAGATCATTACCCTAACCCCAGAATGCCTTCACCCTGACCTCCCTCCCCTCCCCCATCCCAGGTGCATAGCCCTCTCCAGAACTCCTAGCTGCAAGGGCAGCCACTCCCAACCCCTTGATCCCTGACAGAGGTGTGTCTCACTTTCAGATTCTGCCCCCTGATCTGGTCTGGCCCCGTATGTGCCACCAGCAAAGAGCAGCCATGATTGTGAAGCAGGCCAAGGGGCCAGACCTGAATAGGAGGGCAGAGGGACCGAGACCTCGGGGTGAGTCTAGACCAGCCCTGTCTCAGAAGAACCTACCAGGCACATAGGTAGCTTTAAATTTTCTAGTAGCCACATTAGAAAAAAAAATCAAAAGAAACAGGTGAAATTAATTTTATTAACATTTTATTTAGCCCAGTATGTCCAAAATAGTATCATTTCAACTGTAAATATAAAAAAAAAAATTTAATGAGGCATTTTGCGTCTCTGAAACCCTGTGAGAATTTTACACTTACAGCCAATTCAGAAATTAAATTTTTATCCAATATACTTAATCTGTATTTAGATTTCATTAAATTTATAGTTGAAAAAATAGATTCACATCCTCAATTGTTCCAAAGATACTTAAAAAGTTTTCCAATGACTGAATTGGGTACCAGTCTTTAAATTTCAATAAAATACAATTTTAATTTAAAATCAGCTCCTGGGTTGCACTAGCCACATTTCAAGTGGCCACCTGGGTCTAGTAGCCACTAGATAGGACAGCCAGAGTGCAGGAGGTCTCGCTTGAGGGTTCATTGTGGCTCCTCCCACCCCTGGCCACTTGCCCAGAGCTGGTTGGTCATCATAGACCCTCCCCCCGCCCCCAGCCACCCCTCCCCCAGCGAGGGAACAGTGGCTTCCAGCATCACTTCATCCAGGGCAGACTTCCGGTTGCCCATGATAGGCGTTGCCCTCCTGGACACTGTCCTTAGAGGGAAGAGAGCCCAGCGTCTCTGATGGCTTCCCGGGTTCTTTCGTGCCTCAGTCCATCCAAAACAATTACAGCCCCAGCCGGGCGTTTCCCTCCATCCAAGCACATACCTACGGGATGCCCGAGTCACCGTCTGCGTTTTACGTTTCTGCTCCCTGAATAAACGCTTTTACTCTAAAAGCACGTGGCCGGCGTGCTGTACAGGAAGCAACCACTAGCCTCGTGGCCAGTTTTATTCCGCGCTGTTCTATGCCAAGCCCTTGCTTAGAGCACCTCCCCTCACAAGCTGCGCCAGGTAGGTGGACCAGCCCCCTCTGCAGCAGGGCTCAGGTGACCCCAGGGCTGCTGTGCAACAGGGATTTGATCCCTGGTGTCCTGGCACCGACACCGCCCTTTCCACCTTATCACTGTGCAGCTCAAAAAGCAGTCGAGACAGGAGACCGAGCCCTCCTAAGACCCAGGATTTAAATGCCAGAAGGCTCGCGGGTTGAGGGGATGGGGGTGGGTAGAGGTGGGTGGTCATAGAGCGCTCGCCCCTTCCCATGTGCTCTGCCTTCTGGGGAACTCTGTGACCACTAGAGGGCGCCGCGCGGGCCAGGGAGGTGCTTCGGCGAAGCTTCGGACTGAATCCTGCTCAAGGTGGGCACATCCGCAAAGAAAAATCAGGGTCACGGTTTCCTCCCGTCACCCTGACAGAGGTCCCCGCCTAGCCCGTAACTCTGTGAGCCCACAGCTGGCCTCGTTTGGGTTTTGAGATCTTTTGTGTTATTCCTGTATTTGGAGGGAGATAGTTGTTTATGAACAGAGCACTGGGTAAGAATTCTTTCTGTGGTTTTACTGTGTCCTAAGTGTCCTCTAAAAAGAGCACATTTTAGAGTCTTGGAGAGGGCAGGGGTTTCTGAGACACTGGTCTGAGTTCTAGCCTTGTGCCAATAACTAACTGACCCTGTGTTGATCCATTCATCCAACAAATATTTATTGAGCACCAACTATGTGCCTGACCCTGTACTAGTTACTCTAGGGGACACAGAGATGAATAAGATGTGGCTGTGCCCTTGAGTAGTTCCTTGTCCAGTTGGGACATAGGCAAGAAGACATGATTATAGCTGTGTGGGTAAAGGCTGTAACGGGACACATGGTGGGGTGGTCAAGGAAGGCTTCCTGGAGGAGGTGCTGGGGATGAGGGGGAGAGGCCTTGAAGACAGAGCAGAGAGCAGGTACTGAGGTCAGAGACAAGGTACCATGCCCGCACAGCCTTTTTGGGAATCGGAGCAGTTCAGGATGGCCAGAGTGTGGCACACAGGGCAGAGGGGTGGGACATAAAGATGGAGGGTAAGCAGGGTTGGATGAAAGTCCTGGAGAAGCTTGGAGGAGACAAGCTTCCTTGTTTTGGGTAGTGCTCCAGTCTAGCTGTGAAGAATGGTCTGGAGAATTGTGCCATGGTGAGCAGGAAGTCAAGGCTGTTGGGAACTGTTGCGGCCAGGAAAGAAGAGGGGGAGATGACTAGAGGGTGATGGAGTGAGATGGGAGGCTGGGATGGTGTGAGAGAGATTAGGGAGGACCATATCTGGTGCAGACCAGGTGGGGGGGACAGAACAGTCAATGGTGCCCTCTACCCACCCTCTCCCTGGGGGCCCTGCTTCAGTAGCTGATGGTTGCCCTTCATCACACTGGGATCAAGGCAGGAGACATACATGCAGCGGGGGTGGGGGGGGCCCCAATGTATGCAGCTTTGAGGTCGTTGAATTAAGGAGCATCAAGCAGAGATGCCTGGTAGGTGAGTGAGTCTGATGCTCTGGAGAGAGGGCAGGGCTGCAGGGGTACATTTTAGGGCCACCACCTTGTCCATAGCAATCCGAGGCATTGCACTCCCACAGGGAGAACGGGGAGTGAGAAGAAGCCTGTGCACAGAAACAGGGAAGAGCAAAGCAGAAGAATAGAGCCCAAGATGGGGACTCAGGGTTTCAAGGAGCAGAGGCCATGGTCAGAGTTGAATTTTGAAAAAGATTGCTCTGACTAAAGAGTGCAGAATGGAATGGAGAGGGAGAAGCCAGAGGCCTGGGACAGCAGAATGTCCAAGAAGTGAGGGACCTCTCAGAGGGCTCCCATGGGGCTCAGATGAGACTGTGGCAATTACAAGCTCAGTGTCCCAGCCAGAGACAGAATCGTCCTTCCATAGAGAATGTCTTCTTTTTGAAGAGCAGAGATGGCAAACTGGCCACCTCTCTGCTTTAAAACATTTAGAATTAGTTGCCAACATTTTTTTTGAGATATAATTGACATATAACATTGTATTTGTTTTAGGTGTACAGCCTAATGATTTGGTATATGTGTATGCTGTGAACTGCTTATCACCATAAGTTTAGTTAACATCCGTCACTGCACCAAGTTACAATTTTTTCTTGTGATCAGAACTTTTAAAATTTACTCTCTTAGCAACTTTCCAATATACAACTGTAAGTCATCATGCTGTACATTCATCCCCAGGACTGATTTATCCTATAAATGGAAGTTTGTACCTTTCCACCCCCTTCACCCAATTTCACCCAACTTGCCAACATGTAAAATTCCGAGGATTTCACACAAAATTCCGATTTCTGGCTTTTCTTGGAAAAGTCAGAAGCTCTCACGACAGTAGCCCTGCATTTGGCACTGCAACACTGTCGGAGCTGAGTAGCCATTGCTCTCTTTAGATGGGGCATCACTCTTCATTCTGTCACAGTCACCACCACCCCCTACTGTTTCCCTGACACTAGTGTCAGTTGCCGTGCACCATCCTGCTGAGCTGGTGTTTTCTTACACTCGGCCTGCTTCACTCATTCCCGTTACCTGTTAGCATTTGTGTCTGCTTCTTTTAGGAGTTTGGGGCGCACAAGTATCTTTATGTGAGGGATCAGCCAAAGTGCCTCTGTAAAATAATACTCCTATGCACTCAATCTGTTTCTTTTTCATGCACACCTCCGAGGTGAGTGTCTTTCAATCTAAGCTACAGGTTCTTGAAAAGTGTTTAATAATTATATTTAATATATTTTAACAACCATAGCCTAAGAATACTAATTTTAAAAAAATTCACACATGCCCTGGGACTTCCCTGGCGGTCCAGTGGTTAAGATTCCATACCTCCAAAGCAGGGAGGCGCGGGTTGGATCCCTGGTTGGGGAACTAAGATCTCACATGTCACGAAACTTGGCCACAAGAGTAAAAAAAAAGAATTCACACATACGCTCAAGTGTGTCATAAACCAAATTTTATTTCAACTGCAAAACATTGGCTTGTGCCACTGGGTTACACTGTTTCGAAAGGCCTCAGAAATAAGCTTTAGTAGGTCACTATCCAGTTGAAGAGTGGCTTGATAAGGCTAGTGGCTTTAAAATGCCACCATTTGTCACAAATCTTTGTCAAGGTTTTCTCAGTACTGACTATGGAAGTAAATTGTTTAGTAAAGCTGGTACAAGACTGCAGATGGCTATCACAACAGGCATTCCAAATTAGATACAATAAAAAACAGGAACCTGTCGCTACGGAGGGAGAGAGGAACTGGTCAGATGTAAGACAAGAACGGAAAATTTGTTTTTCCTTCAGAACACTTTTCACTGTATATCTTTTTATATTTCTGATTTTTAAACCATGTACAGTATTAACTATTCCAAAAGTAAATAAAAACCTTCATTGTTCAACTTTATTATAAACCAGTGCTTGCTTAGGGATTCGTCGTGCTATGATTGTAAAGCATTTATGTTGGATTTCTTTGGAAGCTGGGCCCTGGTTTTTTTTAAAAAATGGAAAATCACCCTTCTAAGAAAACGTTCTTTGCCCTACCGGGATCCCCAAAGGCTTGGCTGGGGCGCGGGGTGGGCGCTGCAGGGAGACTTCCCGAGCAGCAGGTGGCGCTACGAGCCCCGCGAGCACCTCTCCTCAACCCGTTTTTCTCAGCAATGGCGGGGGACGGTGGAGCGGCGGGAGGGAGGCCTTTCTCTAGGGGTGGCTATTCTGGAGCCTGATCCCAGGTGCGGACGACGGTTCCCATTCCGCGGGATCGCTGACCTCGAGGAGGATTAGAGAACACCCTGGAGCTCTCCGTGCACCCTCCCTCGCGAGGCGGGGAGGCAGTGGCGGCACGGAAGACACAGGCCTGGGGAGAATTCGCGCCAGGCGGCAGGCGGGACAGCGGGCAGCCCCGGGGCGGGCGGGGTCCTGGATGAGAAGCGAGCCGGTGGCCTGAAGAGGCGACTGACTGAACCGGTCACCCGGGGAGCCAGGCGGCGCGGCGGAGCGAGCGGGCAGGGAGCTGACAGATAGACGGCGCGGCCGGGGCGGCGAGCGAGCGAGCGAGCGAGCGGGCGGGCTAGTACAGGGCGCAGCCATGATCACTTCAGCCGGTGAGTGGGATCGCAGCCGGCGCCGAAAGGGAGGAGACGCCACGCCGGCTTTTAGCTGAGTCAGGGCCGGTGACTGGGCACCTCCCGGCGGAGCACCGGCCTGCGCGGCTGCTCACTGCGCGAGGCTCACGCCCCGGGCCGGGGGCTGGCAGTGTGGCCCGGGCTCTCCGGGGGCCCTCGCGACCCCCTCCGGCTCGAGGGAATCGCGCTGGGTTGACCGGCTCGTTCTTCCTCCGCAGCCACACCCCCGTGCCCGGACACTAGGGGCTTCCTGGGCCATCCTCCGACCCCGACGGGTTTTCCTTAATTCTCTTCCTTCGGCGGTTGACCATGTGGGGCCGTCCGAGCCCAGCCCTTCCTTGCAGGTGGTTAGTGTGGGATGGTCCCCCAGTGCAGTCGGACTGTAAGGCAGCCCATGCTACTTAAGTACTTCTCGACCTGACCTAGCACCTTTCTCTTTAGAGGGAAATCTAAATTAAACTAGGCTTGAGGCGGGTCGTTTCTGGGTCTGTTCTAAGGATATTTAGTTAAAGCACCCAGAGGACTTTCGTGTTCTGTGAAGACAGCATCCTGAAAGCAGACATTATACTGAGAATCCAACTGTGGTTTTGAGGCTAGATGCTAACTATGCTGCCTCGAAGAAAGAACTCATGGGTGTCTGGGGCAGGTTTCCTACACTTAACCGTTGTGTGCGTAGATCGTGGAATGACGTTTGCAGCGGGATAAGCTGTAGAAGTCAGGTTTCAAGTGGAGATTTTTAAGTCCCGGGCTGCAGACTGACGTGCACGTAGCTGTCCACAGCCTTGGTGCCTTTTTTCGTGCCTGCTCACAAACTTTTTTCTCGTCCTGTTTTACTCTACACTTGCCCCACAAGTGCTTTGCTATAAACAGACTGATAATCAGAGGACAGTAACTTGTAAGGAGCTCCAAACCATGTGTTTATAAGGATTACTTAAAGAAATTGGTGGAGACCCTGGGAGACATAATAGTTCTTTTTAAAGACTTGAAGAGCTGTCACGTGTACGTGGGATTAGAGTTTTGTCTCCAGTGGTTACAAATGATTGGGAGATGAATTTTAGTTCAATGTAAGGAAAAGCTTTTCCATCCAGTCGGAGTTCTCTAAAGAGAAAATGAGCACTAAATTCCTTGCTGCTTGTAAACGTAGGCCTAACTTTTTCAGATCCCTCTACTTAGCCCACACTACCTTCATCTCTTGCCTGCCTTGCTTTGACAGCCTTAAGGTTTTGTTTTTCCAACAATTGCCTCCGTATAGTCCATTCTTCGTGTTGTAGTCAGAGTATTCTTTTTTAAACCTTAATCACATAATATTATTTTTCTGGTTAAAATCTTTCAGTGGTTTCCATTGTGCTTATAATAAAATCCAGGCTTATAGGCCTACATGATCTGATTCCTGGCTTGTCTTGTACTACTTTTTTCCTCACTATACCCTAATCATACTGGCCTTTCTGTTCCTTGAATATGTCAGTTTCTCTCCTATCTCAGGCCCTGTCACATTCTTTTCCCCCTTTCTAAACTCCTCTTCCTCAAGTTTTCCCTTAGCTTCTCAATCCTTAGTTTCCGCTCAAATGTTAGTCTCTCCTGATCATCCTATTAAAACATGCTGCATCTCTCCCCCTCAGCTGTCCCCTCTCTTCATTACAGTCCTGTAATTACTTTGTTTACTTGCCTGACTACTGTTTTTCTCTCTGTGGTAGAATTTTGGGCGGGAGACTTTTCATAATTCTTAGAACAACTGCCAAGCAGATGACAGAAGTTCAGAAGTATTTCTCGAATGAAGAAATCAGTTAGCTAATCAAATCAATAAATCAGTCACCAGAGTATTTTAAGTAGAGGCTGAAACAACACTTGGTGGGGATTTAATAGAATTTAAACCTAATGATTTTTGAGGTCTTACTCTGAGACTCGGTGGTGATAGCATAGTGTGTATTCGTTACTGTCATTGGTTACGTTTACTGGATTACTTATCAGCTTCTGCTCCAAACCTTTTGTCACCTGGTTTCCTGTCCTTTGGCTCTCTATGGGCTAGGATCTGTCCTGGGTGCTAAACAGAACCTAACAGGTACTAGTTTGGATTAGTCAGTTTATTTGTTCATTTATTGCCTAGGCACTTGCAGGGCACTAAGAACACAGTGGTGAATAAGAGGTCAACATGTACTGTTAAGTTTTTCCAAGAGGTTTGGCTGTGAAAGGGAGCGGAGAGATAGAGATAGGTGGTTACTGGAGGGAGACGTGAGAATGAATTTTTTTTTTAACATAATAAAGGAAAATTATGCGTAAAAGCTTTCAAACAATAGTCTCCCTCCTCTTTTCCCTTATTCATTGAGGCAACTGTTTTCAACTTTTAAGCTGTGTCTTCTGGAGCATACCTTTATAAATAATATGCTATTTAAAATAATGCTATAAATTGATACAGCAACTTTAGGTAATATCTGCTGACTTCATATTATGGCATAAGAAACTTTTTAGCATCCTGAAACATTCCCCATTCCCCAGGTGCGCCTCGTCCCGCATCTAAAGGTGAGTTCTGTTGTTTTTAAGATGAGAAATATTTGTGTATGAAGTGTAGGTATTTGATTTAGTTGTGTTCCACGGACAACGGCTGCATTTCTAAGCCAGGACAACCATATAACACATTAGTCATAAGTGAAACCAAACAGGAGAGTATACAGAAATCCATCACCTCTTTTGGTAAAAGCAGTTCAGACATACTGTTGATTGATGATAAGGGAATGGGTAGCATTTTTAGTGTTTTGATAAAGTATTCTGCCATTTATGATCTGTTCCACATTTAAGGTACTCTTGTCTATCAGCTCTTCCATGTCACTAGTTCACAATCCCCCTCCCCTCCCCTGATTGCATTCTTTAATCTGTCTTCTCTTCATGCTGTCAATTCAACCTCTCTGTTCTGGGTTTGTTATACCAACCTAGAGTACCAAGAAGTTCCTTTCATCTGCTTTAATGCTTTTGAACAGTAGTATGCCCTAGCTAGAACCATGGCATAGTTTCGTTTGCTAAATTTTGAAGCTATTTGGCAGACCTACACTTACCAGTTAGAAATGGCTACATCTCCTAAGGAAAGTTGCCTTGACACTTTGTATCAGCTCACAGTTTCAACTCAGTGTTCCAACTCAGTGTTCCGGAATGATTTTAAGACCTACATGGAAAACATATCTGAGAGACAGTTTAGTTTCCTTCATGGTCCAAGGACGGTAATTTCCCACGTCTTTTTTTCTAATAATCCCTTTGATATATGACTGTATTTCAGGGTGCATTTTTTTGGAGAGGACAGTTATTTCCTTTACTCCCCAGTGTTAGTGCTAATCACCTCAGGGTCACATGGGGAATGCTGTGCTTCAGTAATTGAAGTCAGAACAAGTGAGATTGCTCATCATTTAGCAAAACCTTCTAGGTTACTTGTGATTACAACAGAGGTGCCTTAATATAGGCATCTTGAAATAATCGAATTATTTTATTCTGTGAGTTGATGACTAAATACTCCTGCTTTTGTAAATAATTTTATAACTCTTGGTTTATTTTGTGTGAATAATTTTATTCTAAAGTTGTGTAGGAAAGTTTCTCATTTTGGTCAGTAAATTAGGCCAGTGATTGTCAAACTGTAATGAATATCAGTATGACAAGGAAGGCTTATGGCTCCATTACTGGACCCTATCCCCACAATTTCTAATTCAGTAGATCTGTGAGGCGGCCAAGAATTTTTATTTTTAACAAGTTCCCAGGTAATGCTAATGCTAATTGATCCAGGAACCATGCTTTGAAAACTGTTGAATTAGGCAAATAATGTGATATATATGGTATTACGAGGGTTTGATAACATAGTTAATTCTTAAAATTTGAAATATAAACCTTTTCAGTTTTAAAGAAAAATAATGATTCCTCTAGTGAAGTCACCCCTCAAAAAATACTTTTTTTCCAACTCTGATATATTTTTGACTAAGCATTAGTTTATCTTAGGATATATATTTCATAATCATATACCTTTTGTCTTATAGCTGGAATAATTTCTCTTCTGGATGAAGAAGAACCACAGCTTAAGGTATGAGTTGAAGAAAAATTAACTGGGCTTAATATGAGTACTTTGAAGCTCTTTGAATTTACTGATAACTATATATCTTCCACCATTTAAAATAGCCGTCCTACTTAGTCTATACCTAGTCACTGAAATCTAGCCCCAGAGGACAGGACAGTATTTTGGCAACAGCAGTGGTTTTCCCTAGAGTTTAACAAAGCTGAGGCAAATAAATCTCAGTGTGGCACCTGGAAACCACACACACACACACACCAGTTTTCTTATCAACGGCAATCACAAAAAGTTACTTCTGTATCACATATTTTAAAACTATTTTCATATGACAAAAATTTGGAATATACTTCAGTTGGCTCTAGGCACCTGAATTCATTTATATCCAAACCAGCAACCTAGAGTCAATCTTACACATACTGTCAAAGAAGAAAAATGTTCAGTATGATAAGGAATGACATTATGTTTTATGATTGAAAACAGAAAGGAAGTATGTAAGCCCAATGGAAAGTCAGTTGGTAAACTTTTGTATTTGTCATTTAGTAAATATGACTTAGAATTTGGCCACTGATTTGTTGGAAACATTTTTTTTAAGGAAGTATAATGGTAAGTCTGTCTCAAAATCGAATTTTGGTTTTATCTTCTACAGGAATTTGCACTACACAAATTGAATGCAGTGGTCAATGACTTCTGGGCAGAAATTTCTGAGTCTGTAGACAAAATGTAAGAATTTACTTTATTTCTATAAATTGGAATAAAGTAGATCAACCTTAATTATCTGTGGATGTGGGTCTTGTGGCTTATTAATTCATTTAGAGATTTGCTGCCACTAAATTGTGGCTTGAGTATTTAGATTTGGAATTTTTAAGGAGAACCACAGTTTGAACTAGGCCTATACTTCCTAATTTCTTTCAGAGAAGTTTTGTATGAAGATGAAGGTTTCCGGAGTCGGCAGTTTGCAGCCTTAGTGGCATCTAAAGTATTTTATCACCTGGGGGCTTTTGAGGAGTCTCTGAATTATGCACTTGGAGCAGGTGACCTCTTCAATGTCAATGATAACTCTGAATATGTGGAGACTATTATAGGTAATTATCTTCCATCTAGTAAGGCTTTATCTTGTTGGCTTCTTTCTTGCTCTAGTACATATAGCATTTTTTTCCCTGAATTTTTGAGGTTGCCACATTTCATTTTAATTGAAAGTTCATAATCTTTCTACAGTAATTTTATGCAGCCTGAGTTTTTAGATCTGTCTTAGAATTCTGTGCTTTATTTTTTGTCGTAATGAACAATAACATGAATAACAGTAATAATAAAGACACTCTACTCACAAAATATTTTAAGAATGAATCTAAGAAATTATTCAGAAGCAGCCAACTTAACACAAAGATAGTTATCTCAGTGATTATGTTTATCTCTTTTCCGGTGAGCATACTGTTATATGAAAAAATTAAATCAGATTATTGTGAATAACAGAAATTAAATGATAGTAATTTATAGAGTTGTTTCTAACACAGGAAACCATTATTGAGTGTTTCCATTGTACTAGGCACTGTACTGGTCGTTCTTCATAGCATAGTTTATTCCACAGTTGCCCTGTGAAGAAGGAGCTAGCCTTGTTTTACAGATGAGAAAACTTGGGTTTCAAGATGATAAAGGCACATGGCTGTTAAATAGGAGGGTCAGAATTTAAAACCCAGGCTTCCTCACTACGAAATCCATACTGTTTCTACTAGTAGCCATTGTTTTTTTATTTGCTTCTGTATTTTTGAAGTGAGAGGGTAGCACACAGGTAAGGTTTGGGATTCTCTGTCTTGTAAGTTGAACCAGCTCTGTAAGAGTTCGTTCAAAGCTTTTGTAGCTTTAAAAATGTTTGAAAACTCCTGTGCTAATAGATGAAAGAAGGGATTGCATACCCTTCAGCCGTGTCTTTTTGACTGTCAAGCTTTAGATCATAGTTACAGAGAGCCCAAGAGTGTGTTCTCTGTCAAGTGTGTATAGTATAGTTTTTTGAATTGCTGATTAAGAGGAGATCTGCATTATTCACCTGAACCCTTAAAAGGAGAAAATTGGTATTCTCTTTCAGAAATTGGGAAATGCTGCACAAGGCAGTCCAGAGAGGTACTTTTCAAATGTCCCTGAAGTTTGAAGTAAGATTTTGTGTTCACATTTAAAACTTTTTTGCCATGATGGTGTGAGAATGTTGCAAGTAAGTTTATTGTTGTTGGGAACTCACTGAATTGGAGTTTTCATCTGTGAATCCTGTGGGAAGAACAGATGATTTTAAAGAATAGACCGTATCATTTGAAACCAGAGCACTTTCCCTACATTAAGTTAGAAATGGTGAGTTAAGTGCATTTATCTCTTCTCTCTTATTTGAAGGATTTTTTTTTGATGAATGTTGATAATTTTTTCCAGTGGTGATCTGCAAGTGCTTGCAATGTTAACATTTTACAAATGATGCTTTTAATCAGGACAGCTGGTCTATAAGAGGCTATGAGGTGGTAGATGCCTTCCTATGTATCATCTTAGTCTTAGCTTGTAGAAGGTGATTGTTGACTGGTAGACCAGTTCTGTTTGCTTTTCTTTGTGTGGAAATGGGGTTCACCCTTCTAGTTTTCTTGGGACTATTAGAATGGATTTTTTTAAATGTCAGTGAGATTTGTGAGAGAATATATAAAGTAGAATTTAGGAAAGCCTTCCTAGGCTCTTAATGAATGTCATAAACAGTACACTCAGAAAATTCAAGGCTAGAATTTTCAATCTTCTCCCGATTGTAATAAGACTTCAGCTAGGAATGAGGCTCGGTTCTGGAGTACAGTTATGACATAAACCTGGTAAGTGAGAGCACAGGTCTCATTTGAAACCTGGGAGGTAACATTTTTCTTCCTCATTTATTAACTAAGGAAAGCTCCCCAAATGTTATAAATCTGAGATTCCTTTCTGATGAGGTAGGGGAATGTTTCCTCACAACTGCATTTGGTTCAAAAAGCTCATATTAGGGTCTGGTGAAGATTTTCTGCAACCAAACTTGTTTAAGGTCTGCTTGTGAGTGCCACTTAGTTCTTACTAACTGTACCTGAACCTGCCTAATCCTACCTGGATGGACCCTGAATGTGGTATATTCCAATTTATAAAAGTCCTCTGCTTCCCCCAAAATATAGACCCATTAACATGGGCCATCTAGTAGACCAGCAGTTCTTTATCCTAGTTCAAATCGTTTCTGTTTCCTGGGGCTATAGTTTGCAACTAATTAATCTTTTCCTTGTACCTTTCTCTTTGAAAGGAAGGGTGACAGGCCAGTGAGTTATAGAGAGGATAACTATTATATATGTCATTCAGCTTGAGTGGCTGTTTTCCTTAAGAAGGTGGAAGAAGGTTTAGGGAAATTTCCTTTCTTGGTTGCTCCTAAAAAGTTTAAGTTATGATTGTAAAGTAGTGTAAGTTGTAAACATGATACCCTTCAGTATGTTGCCTCATCCTCCCCATTCACCCAAATCACTGTGAAATGGGAAAGCCAAATTATGCACATGCACCACTGCATGAATTTTCAGACTCCCTGTTTGGGGGAGAGGGGAAGTATGTGTGAATAGGTTCAACCTACCTCACATTGAGACAGTGAATATTTTAGCTGATTGCCGGAAAGGTTTTTGGAAATCTTCTTGGGATTGCCTTTAGAACCTGTGGCACATTTCAGGTCATAGACAGACTCTCTACTATCAAGGGTCTGATGGTTTCATTAATCTGAAGAAGTGTAATTTATAGCCATGTGATAATTGCTACAATAGGGTTTTTGTTAATATCCTCAATCATGGCAAGTGTTTGAGAGTGAAAACAGCAGCTGTTTGTAGCCAACTCTGTAGAATAAGCAGCTTAGTCAAGTTGAATAACATAGTTTTGAATAATAAACAGTAAAAAGAGAGAAATTTTTTTAAAAAATTATTTATTTTGTGGCTGCATTGGGTCTTCGTTGCCGTGCGCGGGCTTCTCATTGCAGTGGCTTCTCTTGTTGCAGAGCACAGGCTCTAGGTGCGCAGGCTCAGTAGTTGCGGTGCACGGGCTTAGTGGCTCCGTGGCATGTGGGATCTTCCCGGACCAGGGCTCGAACCCGTGTCCCCTGCGTTGGCAGGCGGATTCTTAACCACTGTGCCACAAGGGAAGTCCTAGAAATGTTTTAAATAATGTCAGCTTACTGGAATTAGTGTGTAGCCCTGCAGTGTAACTGTTACGAACGGAACAATATTAATTTGAAGGTATAACTTACAGCATTTAAAAAATTTGAAATTTGCTCATTACTCCATAGTCATCCCATAAGTTATTTTTATGATTATGAATGTAGGCATTGTCCTTTCTAGTAGTATAGCCCAATTTACCAGCTGATCAGAGTTATTTTATTTTCTCTATAGCAAAGTGCATTGATCACTACACCAAACAGTGTGTGGAAAATGCAGATTTGCCTGAAGGAGAAAAAAAACCAATTGACCAGAGATTGGAAGGCATCGTGAATAAAATGTTTCAACGATGTCTAGATGATCACAAGTATAAGCAAGCTATCGGCATTGCTCTGGAGACACGAAGACTGGACGTCTTTGAGAAGACTATACTTGAGTCGGTAGGTAGATGATGGGATTTTAGAGGTTGCTATTGATGAAGAATCAGCAGAGCAAATAATTAAAACTGAAAATTGCATGGATAGTGAAAAGAAAATCTAACTTAGATATAATAAGGTGCTCTTTTGGGAAAAATTTTATTTTTATATTTATAAAATATATGTATTTTATATTTATGTTTATAAATGAACCTTGGCTGTGTTCTGTGTTTGTCAAATAGTTGCTTTTATCTTACCACATTTATTCCTTTGAGATCTTGCATGGGGAAGTTGTCTTAATTACCCTGCCTTTTTTAAGAAGACTGTATTGGTAAACTACTATTGTAATGCATTTATCATGGTTAAAACTGTAAGCTACATTCCTGGTTTGGGGGTGTTTTGCAATAATTACGACAGTTGTAAGTCACCAACCAAAGTGGTCAGAGAGGTGCAAGACTGAGTTAAATGGACATTGATCTGCATGCCCACTTTGCCTGCCTCACTACCTATCCTTTTCCACAAGCTAGCTCTTTGCACTCCAGCCATTTTGACCTTGTCTCTTCTGCTAGATGTACCATACCCCATTCCCTTTGCCAAAAGTATTGCCCCTGCCAAAAACATCCTTTTTCCTTTCTTTCTTTACCTGCTGTATTCCTGTTCAAGATTCACAGTTCAGCTCAACTGTCATTTGTTTACAGATCCTTCTGTCAATCCCTGCCAGCCATACCCTCCTCAACCCTTAGGTCCAGCTAGGTCCACCAGATTATAACCTCCTTAAGGATAGGCACTTTCACCACTGGGTCCCCAAAGCCTAAGGCAGTGTTTAGCAGCAGTGGTAAGATTAGTTTAAATGAGTAAATGAATGAATGACCCAGTGTCATAGAACGGCCCTTATTTTGCTCTGTTTGATTTTTGTGCAGTTGTAGTTTCTCCTTGTCTTCAGGTGAATAGAACCGAAATATTTGTTTTTATTCATTCAACAAATATTTTTGGAGTGCATATTATGTGTCAGACACTGTTCTAGACATTGGAGATACAGTGGCAAACAAGACCAACAAAGTTCCTGCCCAAATGGAATAATCCACTGGGGGAATAGGCAGTGAAGCCTTATTCCCTATAAGGTAAAGGGGTGATAAATTTTTTAAAAAAGAATAAAGCAGAGTAAGAAATGCGTCTTACTTTACATCCCAGTGCACATGTACATATAGATGTAACTTAGGATGAAATAATACCTACTTTTTCTACTTACGATGTAATCCTGATATTTTAAAATTGTATTTCATTTTTTTAAAAATGCTAGTCCCATTAAGTTGATTTCATAATGTATACGCCGATAGGTCACAACTTGCTTTTTTAAAAAAATATTTTTTTAATCATTGAACAAAGCTATCTTTAAATTTTATAGTGCTTTACAGTTTTCGAAAGTTTCACACACATGATTTCATATAATCCTATAATAACCCTTTTTTATCCCCTACTCCTATATTGCCCTTCCCCCTTCCCTGTCCCCACTGATAACTACTAGTTTGTTCTATCTGTGAGTCTGCTTTTATTTTTTGTTTTATTCACTAGTTTGTTGTATTTTTCAGATTCCACATATAAATGATATCATGCAGTGTTTGTCTTTCTCTGTCTGACTTATTTCACTTAGCATAATGCCCTCCAAGTCCATCCATGTTGCTGCAAATGGCAAAATTTCATTCTTTTTTGTGGCTGAGTAGTATTCCATTGTGTATATACATTTGTGTGTGTGTGACACCCCACATCTTTATCCACTCATCTGTTGATGGACACTTAAGTTGCTTCCATATCTTGGCTGTTGTAAATAACACTGCTATTGGGGTGTGTATATCTTTTCGAATTAGTGAATTTTGTGAATTTTTAATTTCTCAGCTCGCTTTTTGAGAAGTACACTTGTAGCTCTTCAGCATGCTTATTCATGCTGAAGGACTTTTATAGGTTAGTATCTCAAATATTGGGTATGCTTATTTATGTTGAAGGACTTTCTTAAGTTAGTATCTCAAATATTGGGTATGCTTTGAAGAACCACAAGGTAAACATAAATAATCTGGAGGGGCTTCCCTGCTGGCACAGTGGTTAAGAATCCACCTCCCAATGCTGGGGACATGGGTTTGAGCCCTCGTCTGGGAAGATCCCATATGCCGCGGAGCACTAAGCCACAGTAGTTGTGCGCCACAACTGCTGAAGCCCATGCACCTAGAGCCTGTGCTCCGCAACAAGAGAAGGCACTGCAGTGAGAAGCCCGTGTGCCGCAACGAAGAATAGCCCCCACTCGCCACAACTAGAGAAAGCCTGAGCGCAGCAGTGAAGACCCAACGCAGCCAAAAATAAATAAATAAAATTTTTTTTAAAATTTATAAAATAAATAAATAAATAAATAATCTGGAGTCAAAATTTCCTCAGGAGAGCACCAGCTAGATGTGACAGCACTCAAAGCTTGAGTCACTCAGAGCTGGAGAATAGTTCTATCACATTGTGTTCCTGGCCAGTGAGTATAGGCGGTAAGTCATGAGGATTAGCAAGACTAGAGGCAGACACAATTGAAAAGCATAGCCACTTGGTATATGTACAGCTGTATAGATCTTTTTATAATACTTAACAGCACCACCACAGTTATAGTATACTATGGTCATATAGTCATGATCCTGGATGATCACTAAATATTTAATTGTTTTCAACCTATTTTTTTTCATGAAGACAGGGAAATAGGTAATTTTCTTTTAAGATTTTCATCTAAAATGGTTAAAAATTTTAAGTTTTATTGTTTAGGTAGCAAATAAATCTTTAGCTGCCTAGAATGACTAAAGAATATCGATTAAAATAATTTGATTTCTAAATAAACATGCTTCAGTAACCAGATAATCATATCTCTTCAAATTATCTCTTTCAGAATGATGTCCCAGGAATGCTGGCTTATAGCCTCAAGCTCTGCATGTCTTTAATGCAGAATAAACAGTTTCGGAATAAAGTACTGAGAGTTCTAGTTAAAATCTACATGAACTTGGAGAAACCTGATTTCATCAATGTCTGTCAGGTAATAACATTGCATTACTTTACACTGTACTGCTGAGCCATGCCTCACTACATTATATTATATAGCATCACATCACTATAATTTCATACACGTACCTCAGTTGATCTTTACAACAGCCTTGTGAAGGTACTTTATGCGTTTATATTCCATTTTACTGATAAGAAACTGAATCTCTCAAAACTAAAAAACTGTTATAATATGTTATTTCTATGTATTCTTTTTTTCACTTTGAAAATAATCCAGGCATTTAAGGAAATTTTTGAAAATGAGATTAAAAAAAAAAAGGTAGAAGAAAAGATAAAAACGGTACCTATGTTATGTCATTTCTAAAAAGAATTTCAGCTATAAAAATTATCTTTGGTTTCATTCCCCGAACACCAGCCAAGACCTTTGGGTATATTTTCTTTATCTCTTTTATTGTATGGACTTGCTTGCACACTTTAAAAAAAATTAAGACAGTATAGAAAATATATAAAATGAAAAGTGTATCTTTCCCTTTCCATTGGCCTTTTCCCAATTAAAAGATTCATAAATGTTTTTCCTCCACCTACTAGCACATGTGGAGCTACCTCATTCTTTTCAATGGCTAGATTGTGTTTTATTGACAAATTTTTGTATTCTGCTTAGAGCGCAGCATTTTATCACGCATTTGGTTTGTTATATTTTCATTATAATGTGTTCTCAATATGTGTTTCTATCCTCTATACATATTTAAAATATAGATTAATACATCCTTTTTTTCAATGCTTTTTTTTAAAATTGAGTAAAGTTGATTTGCAGTGTTATGTTTTAGATGTACAGCAAAGTGATTCAGTTTTTTTTTTTTCCAAATTATTTTCCGTTATAGGTTATTACAAGATACTGAATATAGTTCTCTGTGCTGTACAGTAAATCCTTGTTGCTTATCTATTTTATATATAGTTTTTGATGCTTTTTAAACCAAGTGTGAAACACAGAAAAAGCTAGAAGAAAAATATCCACCTTTATATCACCCGAAGTCCACCTAACAGTATATTTCCTTTCACTTTTCTCTGTAGAGGTTTTTGGAGTTTTGTTTGCTTCTAAATAGTTTTTAATAGTTTAAAAAATAGTTTTTAAAAACTTACATGAAAAATGGTAGTCCTTTGCCTTCTTCCTCTGTGTATTTCAGTTTTATTCCTCAGAAGTAATTTTATTTCTTTTAGCTATTTTATTCCTTGTCCCTGTAAAATTTTTTAAAATTTATTTTACATTTTTAAAATACATTTTTGAACAGATAATATTACATTCACATGATTCAAAATTTGTGAAGAATCAAAGGATATACAGTAAAAAGTCTTCTTGACACTTCTTTCCTTTGGCTCCCAATTTCCCTTCCCTGGAAGCAAACAGTATCAATTATATATTTCCTTCAATTTAACATTTTTTCATGTTTTGACATTTCACAAATTCTTGTACAAACTCTTTCTTGATTGTGCAGTAGTCATTCAGTGGATATACTTTCCCTTACTTAACCAGTCTCCTGGTATTGGTCATTTAATTTGTTTCCATAATTTCCTATTCTTAATTTATAATAACTTTGGTTAATGTGTTCATTTTGAAATTGAGTTATTTGCTGCTTAAGGGAACAAGAAAATTTAAATTGAATTCGTAAAAGAAAAATCCTAAATTTATTGGGTGGTTTTTGTTAAAACGTGGCAAATCCTAAGAGTAGTAAGAGAAATACTTCAAAATGGTCATTTTAAAATGTGCCTCTTGTCCTGGCCCAGCACAATACAATGTGTTAAATGAATGAACGACTCCTACAATTTATGGTAAAGCAGAAAATAAGTTACAGAGCACTTGATAGCGATTTATGGATAAGATTTAAAGAAGCCAAGATTCACTCACCAACCGGTTATTGAATATTGCTGATTGCCAGGCACAGTGTTAGGAGCTGTGAATATAAGTTGTATGGATTTTCTTATGGAAGGCAGATTCCATTTTCAGGAAAACTTTGGTGCCAGGATCAGAAATAGAATGCTAGACTAGACTAGATAGTCAGTCTGCCCCAGTTTGCCTTTACTTATATTTGTTGACTATCACTCTCTAAGTATCTTGTAGACAAAGTTTTCAATTATTATGTAATTGTTCTTTATCTGCATTTCAGTGCTTAATTTTCTTAGATGATCCTCAGGCTGTGAGTGATATCTTAGAAAAACTGGTAAAGGAAGACAACCTCCTGATGGCTTATCAGATTTGTTTTGATTTGTATGAAAGCGCTAGCCAGCAGTTTTTGTCATCTGTAATCCAGAATCTTCGAACTGTTGGCACCCCTATTGCTTCTGTGCCTGGATCCACCAATACGGGTACTGTTCCAGGATCAGAGAAAGACAGGTATAAGTATCTTTTTCTGTATCAGAACTAATTCAACAATCTTTATTTCATTTTGGGAATAGATATTTATAGACAACATAATCTAAGAATAAATTTCACCATTAGCTTTCATAGATTAGCCTCTTACTAAAGCTGTTGCTCTGTTTTGCACTCTGCTGCATACATTAAGGAAAACCAAAGAAATGGACCCTTATGGAAAGAAATGGAAGTGGTTGTCTGATGGGGAGGGTGCTTGCCAGACAGCATGTGTGCTATTTAATCAGGTAAATTAAAAATCTCAGATAGGGCTTCCCTGGTGGCGCAGTGGTTAGGAATCTGCCTCCCAATGTAGGGAACATGGGTATGAGCCCTGGTCTGGGAAGATCCCGCATGCCGCGGAGCAACTGAGCTTGTCTGCCACAACTACTGAGCCTGCTCTCTAGAGCCCGCGAGCCACAACTACTGAAGCCCGTTGCGCCTACAGCCCCTGCTCCACAACGGGAGAGGCCACCGCAGTGAGAAGCCCGTGCACCACAGCAAGGAGTGGCCCCCGCTCGCCGCAGCTAGAGGAAGCCCACACACAGCAACAAAGACGCAACGCAGTCAAAAATAAATAAATTAAAAAAAAAAAACTCAGGTGGGGTAGGTTGGGCTAGATTTTAGGCATTTGGGTTACATATTTGTACAGTTAGAAACATTCTCAGCTTTTTTTTTTTTTTTTTTTTTTTATTTATTTTTATTATTTTTGGTTGTGTTGGGTCTTTGTTGCTGTGCCCGGGCTTTCCCTAGTTGCAGCCAGCGGGGGCTTCTCACTGCGGTGCCTCCTCTTGTTGCGGAGCACGGGCTCTAGGTGCGTGGGCTCAGTAGTTGTGGCTCACAGGCTCTAGAGCACATGCTCAGTAGTTGTGGCACACGGCCTTAGTTGCTCCACAGCATGTGGGATCTTCCCGGACCAGGGCTCGAACCTGTGTCCCCTGCATTGGCAGGTGGATTCTTAACCACTGGACCACTAGGGAAGTCCCCATTCTCAGCTTTTTTAACACTTTTATTAGAACTAATAAAAATTACTGTAAGTCAGTAATCTTGTAATCTTCATTTATTTAGGCTTTCTTTCATTTCTCTCAACAGTGTTTTTGTAGATTTTAGTACAGGAGTTTTGTACATTTTCCCTTAAATTTATTCCTAAGTATATTAGGTCTTTTAATGCTGCTGTAAGTGGTACGTTTAAATTTCAATTTCCAATTGTTTGTTGCTAATATATAGAATTACAGTTGATTTTTCTGTGTTAATGTTGAATCCCACAACCTTGCTTAAGTCACTTATTAGGTCTAGTAAATTTTTTTTATAGATCCCTTTATAGAATTTTCTACATAGGAATCATGTCATCTGTGAACAGAGACAATTTTACTTCTTCCTTTATAACTTTCATATCTTTTCCCCCCTTATTTTTTTCTGCATTGGTCAGGAAATCCAAACATTCTTCCTTTGTTCCTAATCGTGGGGTAATAGCATTTAATTTCTTTCTTTTTGATTTTAAAATTGTCTTTCTCCTTACCCTCTCCTGTTCTTGTGTTTATTTGCTTTCATGTTCTTTCTGAGTTGATCTTAATTTCTGAAGTAATTATCCTTCTTCTTCCATTCCCAGTTTTTCCCTAGTTATATTATTTCATTTCTGATATATAATATTCTTTTATATCTGTAAAAGTTTTCTTCATATCTTTGACCTCTTTTCAAATAATTTTTTCTTATAATAGTGAATGGGATTTTACTTTGATCCTTTTCTGTGGTTTATCTTTACTGAAATTAGTTTTCCTAAATATTTACAAAGGAGGCTTGATTTAGGATAGTTTTCCTAATTTCCCTGTTCTCTAGAATTTCCTCTTTTATTGTGTTTGTGGAGTTTTAAACAAAATGGTGTCTTTATGTTCTGAGATCTCCTGGCTCTGTTTCCTTTCTCACTTTTATTTCAGCCTTCTTCTTCCCTCATTTCTGCCGCCTTAATTTGGATTCTGTGCCCAGCATTTTCTCCTCAGTGTAGTGCTTTGACCTAGAAGGGGGTGTCGGCTGGTTCGTTTAAGAGTTGTTGAGGCTCCAGCTGCTTTGCTTCAGACTGGTCTTTGTGGCTCGTGGTGGTGTATCTTCACCTGACCGTGTTTTGGGAATCTGGGAGATACTTTGTCACCTGGTTTTGTTGTCCATATATTTTGCTAACCTAGTTAGTTGCTTTGCGTGTTTTTATGAATTTATTTGGTGGAAATCCAGTAACTGGGTTGCCTCCATCTTATTTTACAATCTTTTTCGTTTCCTAATGGCAGTACTTAAGAAGTAATTAACTGTTTTTTCCTTGCAAAATATTTAATTTGGACATGGTTCAGACCTTCAGTTTGATTAAAAGGAAAAAAAAAAAGCCACCCACACATACTATTCAGAAAAGATTTATCACATTAGTAACTATTGGTTCTCTTCCTTTTAGTGACTCAATGGAAACAGAAGAAAAGACAAGTAGTGTACTTGTAGGAAAGACACCAGAAGTGGTAAGTGTGCTTTTTGAAGTTGAGGTTGCCATTTAAACATGTATTTCCACACTATATTGTAAATTATTTAAAAGTGTTTCGTACCTGCTTTTATGGAGGTTTATTATTAAGTTTGATACCAAAGTTATTTTATAAACATGGATTTTCTATAAAATAAAATTTTAAAGATTCATCCCAGGGAATTCCCTGGTGGTCCGGTGGTCCAGTGGTCAGGACTCGGCGCTTTTACTGCTGACAGGGCCTGGGTTCAATCCTTGGTCAGGGAACTAAGATCCCACAAGCCACACAGCACAGCCAAAAAAGAAAAAAGATCAATCCCAGAAAGCACTTGACTTAGAAGAAATCAAACCCTTAGATCCTTATCAAAGAATGAACTCTGTCCAGAATACAAATACTTGTTTAGTATTTGTATTCTTCACATGGTTGGAGAGTTGTGTTGATGGCTTGGTAGTTCATGAGATCATATATATGTGTTGGTTAAAGGTGCTTTTTCTCAATTTGGAGGAGGGAGTTTCTCACCTAAACTGTAAGTTGGTTGTGTATAAAGTAGTTCTCCTTGCATATCACCAGTAATTAGTTACTCTTTTACAGTTTTTTTTAATATTAAAATATTTTCTATTGGAAGTGAGTTTGGAATGAATTGCATTCTTCCATCAAGCTGGTATCATATCTCAATGGCATCTAATAAAGAAATAAATTACTTTCTCTCAAATAAATGATACATGAGTTTGCTAGATCCTGCTGTTAAAATATGGGTTTTGTTGTGTGTATGACTGAATTTCACTGGTTTAGTGCTGTTAAAATAAAGTTAGCTTACTGGATTTCAGTAATACAATAATTTTCATTCTTGTTTGTTCAGCAGAGTCCAGAGCCCAAGGATCAGACTTTGAAAATGATTAAAATTCTAAGTGGTGAAATGGCTATTGAGTTACATCTGCAGTTTTTAATACGAAACAATAACACAGATCTCATGATTCTAAAAAACACAAAGGTAGGAAATTCATCTGTAATGGAGGCCTTTTTCTTATATTTATTTCTTTGTTGAATAAGTACTTATATTTGTTATTGAATAATTTGTTGCATTTTATTCCTGATCAAGGAAATAAGTATTTAAAAAAAAATAACAATGGGAGAAATGCTTGATCTTGTTGAAGAAGAAAAGGAATTAATATTGATTGAGCTCCTGTTTTTTGTGCTAGTCTCTCATTGGGAAGTTTAGTGGCTTTTTTTTTTAAGTTAGCTTTTATTTGAATGTATACATGGGGCATTTGGACAAATACCACAATCAGAACATTAATACAGGTTATTTGTGTGTTTGTTTTTCCCACTGAACTGCAAACTCCTTGAGAATAGGGGTTCTTACCTTGATATTGTAACCTTTGTTGAGATATTGATCCTAACAATTATTAATATTAATTTTTGAACAGATAATCTATTCATCTGGTTCAAAAAATGTTTTAATATAAAAAGATACATAGTACAAAAAGATCTTCCTGCCTTGCCTGTGTTATTTACCCAGTATCCTTTCCCAAAGTCATTTATTCATTTTTTATTGTCATATACTATTCCATTACTAAACAGTTGTTTGATTGAGGCATATGTAATCATGCTTCTCCAGACTTTCAAAATAATTTTTACAGATGGCAAAAAGAATAATATAATTTGCATTTATGACAGTTTTCTGATGTTTTTCTTTATAACGCAGCCTCATTAGAAATAAACAAAATAGGGGCTTCCCTGGTGGCGCAGTGGTTGAGAGTCCGCCTGCCGATGCAGGGGACACGGGTTCATGCCCTGGTTCGGGAAGATCCCACATGCCGCGGAGCGGCTAGGCCCGTGAGCCATGGCTGCTGAGCCTGCACGTCCAGAGCCTATGCTCCGCAACAGGAGAGGCCACAACAATGAGAGGCCCGTGTACCGCAAAAATAAATAAGTAAATAAAAATGAACAAAATAACTTTGGTGCTTGCCAGAGTTACAGTGCCAGAAGAGGTGCAGCATTGCTCCTCAGGTTACCCCCGTACTTTGGAGACCTTGAGCAAGATACTGAAGAGAAATGGCGAACTATTCAGAAACCAAAAATTAGAAAGTCTGCTGCATAAATTCCTACCCAAAATCTACTACTGACCTCAAGTTAAGACCACAAATAAAACTTTGTTTGACTTGCTTGTTTTTTATAAGCTAGCTATTTAATGTTTATAAAAGAAATATCCAAGGTTCATATGTTAAATACCAGTTCAGTTTATTCATGTTTTCACCACAGAACAGGGCCTCTTACTGTGTGTTCACGTGCAAGCTTGCGTTTGTATGAATACTTTGCTAATAATAAAAATCTGTATTTGTTTTTGTAGGATGCGGTAAGGAACTCTGTGTGTCACACAGCAACTGTTATAGCAAACTCTTTTATGCACTGTGGGACTACCAGTGACCAGTTTCTTAGGTAAATATGCTTGTAGGTTCCCACTTTGGTTTAAAATTGTCTTTGACAGCGACTCTGTTGACATTGTCACATGGATGTGGGGAACTTTCCCTGCCTGACAGTCCTGAATTTTAAATTCTACTTTTCTATTTTATAAATTTTTTAAATTGCATATGCCTACTTCTTTTGAGGTAAAATTAATTTTCTTTATTAGTTGCCTTGAATATAGGTTTTTGAATGAAATACATTAAGCTTAGAAATTTGATACAGTTTTGCTTTTGTTCATAGTGGAATTACATGTCATGCATTTTTAAAGTCCTCAAAATATTAAGAACAACTTAGGAGGTAAAATGGAATCATCAGTAACTTGAGATCCATAAAGTAAAATGATTTGTAACAGTTCAAGGTGAACATTTTAATGCTTTGACGTTAGCGTTATAAAAAGCTTTATGGAGTTCATTTCAGTAGTGTTGCTGAATTTCCTTTTCTTACAGAGATAACTTGGAATGGTTAGCCAGAGCCACTAACTGGGCAAAATTTACAGCCACGGCCAGTTTGGGTGTAATTCATAAGGTAATATATACCGATCACTGTGAGCAGGCATCAGAACAGAAGCAATTTTCCTGGAGTTAAGAAAAAAACTAAAGTTTACTATAATTCATTGACAGGTACATTTTGTTAAATTGGGTCAGTCCTCATACAGGGAAGGATAAAGTAAAGAAGAAATGTGTGTTTGTTTTTTTTATAAAAAGTGGAAGCCTTTTTCCTGTGAAGACGAGCTAAGACATTTCTCAAAATGAATTGAAATAAGTTATTTGCATTGTCTAAGATGAATTTGGGGAACTGTTATAAAACAAGGAGGGGGTGGGAATTGCAGCATTTGTTTCTAACCAGGATGTGACTGGGTCATTTAAAGGCTGTCTTCTTGTGTGAGTGATAAAGTTGCTTAGGAGAGAGCCCCACTTCCCCCTTCACTCTGGAGAAAAAGCAATAATCATAGAAAATGTTACATCTTCTTTTCTCTAACTTTCTTTTACTGACATCTTTGTGGTGGCTCAAATTTACAGGGTCATGAGAAGGAAGCATTACAGTTAATGGCAACATATCTTCCCAAGGACACCTCTCCAGGATCAGCCTATCAGGAAGGTGGAGGTCTCTATGCACTAGGTCTCATTCATGCCAATCATGGTGGTGATATAATTGACTATCTGCTTAACCAGCTTAAGAATGCCAGCAATGATGTAAGTATTAGAGTGGAAAAATAAATCCCCGTTACTTAAGAGTCCAGGGAGACATTAAATTTGCCAAATTATTTCAGTGAATAGAAATTTTGTAGGATTCCCAAACCAGTACTGTTCTCATTGAATCTTTTCTTTCTTTCTTTATTTGGTTGCATGGGTCTTAGTTGTGGCAGGCGGGCTCCTTAGTTGTGGCTCGTGGACTCCTTAGTTATGGCTGGCCAGCTCCTTAGTTGCAGCATATGGGCTCCTTAGTTGCGGCATGCATGTGGGATCTAGTTCCCTGACCAGGGATCGAACCCAGGCCCCCTGCATTGGGAGCATGGAGTCTTAACCACTGTACCACCAGGGGAGTCCCTAGAATCTTTTCTTTTGAAGGTAGTTTCCTCTCCTTCTCTATAAGCTAAAATTGTGCTTCTCAGTCCTTTAAACCTTGTGTGTGAGGAGCAAAATAAAGTACCAGATATTTATATTGATAAAATATGTGTTGTATTCCCACACTTCAGAGTCTTGTTATGTTATATAAGTGACTTTAGTGATCATTTAGCCTAATTCTATTATTTTTCAGGAAACTAAAGCCCAAAGAAATTGCATGTACTCTTTTGGGAATCAGAATTCTTGCTTGTTTGAACTTCGATGGTTTTTTAAATGTAACTCTTTTGGAAAAACTTACTAAGCAGCCCTGTTCTTTTTCTAAGGAACCTTGACACATAGGATTTTAGACTTTAACTTTTATGCTAGTCTCTTTTAGAAGGTTATCGGGAGAGTAGCTAAGTGAGCCAGAAAATTCTGTCCTACTTCAGTGAAAAGACTGAGGCCAGTAGGAAGGTCTTTCTCAGCTAATAAACCCCCTATCCACAAATCATATAGTTTATACATATCTCTACCTCATTTCCTCTGTTGGTCTCAGGTAAAAATTTTCTTGTCAGATAAAACTTTTTGGTTACCAGCAATAAAACCCTCTGCTTAAACAAGGAGTTTATTGGAAGTAGCTTATTTAATTAAAGGAAAAGCTGATGAACCAGTTCTCACAAAGGTTAAGCACAGGGCAGTTCTAGGAATCTAGATAACAAGAACTAATGGGATCATCTCTTCAGGGCACTACTGTCAGGATGAATGAACTTGAAATGTTTTTGGTCCTTGGGTCATTCCACCTAAGAAAGATTAAAATTCCAGAGGAGCATCTGATTGGCCTGTCTTGGGTCACAGGCCCACACTTCCGCTAGGGGAAGATGGGAGCTTATTTTAAGTGATGGTTCCACCAAGACTCGAACCAGTGGGGAGGAATATTCCCCAAGCAGGAGTGGGGTGCTGTCACCAATAAAAGGATACTGTACATTCAAAAGTAACAGATCACCACAAAAGTGTTCTTCAAATAAAGACTAACTTTTGGTCTTGACACCATTTTCTCCCACTTTCTTCATAACCATGAAGTTATGAAGAAACTTTTTTCTCCTTTATCTTCAGTTTCCTTCTATGCTGCCTCCCTCAGTCCACAAGCATCTTCAGGTCTCACCTATCCTAAAAAAATCTTTCCTCACCACTTCTCCCTTTTAGTTGTTGTCATCTTTCTCCTCCCCTTCTCATGTGAATTTATTAAAAGAGAGCTGTACTGTCTCCACTTTCATTTTTTTCATTTCCTTTTCAACTCACTATTATTTTGCATCAGCAAGCAGCATTCTTTTGAAACTGAAATTGGTGAGGTTACCACTGGCCCTCTGTATCCTTTGATCATACTTCCTAGGCCAGCTGCTTTCCATGCCTAATATCACAACGTATTTTGAAATTAGAATGAAACTTGGATTTTAAGTGCAGTGTACCAAGTAAATGGAGCCCATCCTTTTTCTCTAGATTGTTCGACATGGTGGCAGTCTGGGCCTTGGTTTGGCTGCCATGGGGACTGCACGCCAGGATGTGTATGATTTGCTAAAAACAAACCTTTATCAGGATGATGCTGTGACAGGTAAGTGATTCTTTCCAAAGATAACAAACTCTAGGATTAATTAATGTAACTGTAATATTTGTTTTCTACCTATATTTTGTGGTCTCTTAAAAATCTAATGGATTTCTCTATTTGTAGAGAATTCTTTTTAGGAAGTATAGGAATAGATTTCTCTATTTGCCCCATTTATCAAACTCATTTTATAAAAATATGTTTTGTGATATATAGGCTTTTTAAAATGGTATGTCTTGTGTGTATGTCTGTATAACTGACTTTTGCAAATAGAAGTTTATTAGAGTGATCTGCTTGTATCCTGAGGCTGTCTCTACTGCTAGGTGATAATGTAGAAAAAATATTGCCATAATGTCTCCTTTGAAATCTCTGTAGGATTTGGTAGTGTATCCTATCAAGATTTAAAAGGAAAATAGCTGTAAATATATGGATATACTTCCACATAAACTATTCTTTATGTCTGATGACTTGAAACAATGCTCTCAGAAGCTAATGGTTGTTTTGATAGTTGATGCTAATAGTTAGCACTTCTAATAGGATATGTTTTATTTACTTTACATACATAACTCTTACTCTTTAATGTTTTGCTTTTCACTCACTAGGGGAAGCAGCTGGCCTGGCCCTAGGTTTGGTTATGTTGGGCTCTAAAAATGCCCAGGCTATTGAGGACATGGTTGGCTATGCACAGGAAACTCAACATGAGAAGATTCTACGTGGTCTTGCAGTTGGCATAGCATTAGTGATGTACGGGAGGATGGAAGAGGCTGATGCTCTCATTGAATCTCTCTGCCGTGATAAGGTCACATATTATTCATCCTTTTTTCCCTGCATTTCCTCACCCTCCGGTTATTATATCCAGCATTTACAGAAACACTTAACCTTTACTGGAAATTATCTTTGTTCCTATCAGAACTCTTAGGCACATTTGTTGATAAAACTTCTCAAAAGATATATAAAGCCTTATAGAATTTAGGAAAGAAAAACACTGATTAAAAGAGGTGAGCAGGGCTAATTTGAGAATTTTAAATTTAATCAAGACTTCAGTGATTTTCAAATAAGCAGATTTAGAAAAGTTCTTTAGAAATATATAAGTTGATTTCTTTTAGAGATAATGTTTTGGGGATGATTTCATAATCATTTAATAAGACATAAAGTTTACTTCATTGTTTTTTCATCAGAAAACAGTGCCAATCTCTGTACTTATTTATTTGGGTGAGATGTTTTTCCTTTGCCTTTTGTTTTGTTTTTACAATGGTATTGTATATGGTAGGTAGTCAGTGGTAAACAGTACTGTCCTCTGTAATCCGATAAAAACATCCACTGCTATAGTTTATTGATAAAACTACTAATTATTTTGCTCACCTATCAGACTACATATCTCTTCCACTCAGTGCTCAGTTGCCAAGAATTAAGTGGTAAGGTAAAAGCAAGTTAGAATGTAGAATTAGAAGCAAGCTTCTTTGTTGTTTGACAAATGGAAGTTGAGAATCATAGGGCAGTGGGTGTTGGTATTGGGCTTGAGTTTATACTTTATAAAAAGTGTGAGGCAGCATAGGCATGTTGCACAGAATATTGGGAATTAGAAGCAGTTAACTACTACCATATTAGAGTCTTTTAATTCTCCATTTGTGTAGAGAACTGCCAACCACAAAATGGTGCTCCTTGAGTTCATTTCTTACCTAAAACCAGCTCCCCTGATGGATGAAACTAAGCCTGTAGAAGTTACTATCTGAAATAAGTTGATGATTGACATTGAATTATTTCTTAGGATCCAATTCTTCGACGATCTGGAATGTATACCGTGGCCATGGCTTATTGTGGTTCAGGTAACAACAAAGCTATTCGCCGCCTGCTACACGTTGCTGTAAGTACTCTGACCTTTCTTGGATAGACATGGAAGAGAAAGTTTGCAGACGGACACTAAATGTGCTGATGACTGCACACCCACACCACATAACTATCACCAGCGGCCCCAGGTTCAGATTCTCATTCATGGAGCACAGTCAGCCATAACCTAGTGCCAGGTTCACTTAGCTTTTCAGAAGGATTCAGGAAAGGATGACAGTGTGTCTATTTGAATGAAAGTCCTTAAAGTCATTTAGGAGCAACTTCTGAAACTCTATTCCAAGGGGCACCCTCATTTATAAGGGACAGGACCATGTGAATGGATCCAGGAACTTGGACATGCACTAGAACACAGCAGGGAATGACACGGAGTCTTTGGCATCATTGAGCTTAACGGAATACATTGAGCTTAGGGAATACAGATGCCAGAACAAATTAACACAAGTGTAATGAGAGTTACACCACGGAAAACTCAAACTGCACATCAGCTGCTTCCTTTGAGGAACATGATATGTCTTCCCGTCTGCAAATAAATTGTAAAGCATTCATCTAGGACTTCAACACACCTCAGGAGAATTGTTCCTGGGTATTTCATATTTATTGTTATGATTGTGTATGGAATTTTCCTCCCATTACATTTTCTGCCAGGTTATTATTGGTGTAAAACAAAAGCTATTGATTTTTTTAGATTTATTTTGTAAACTGGACACCTTATTAAACTCTTTTATTGTGTTTAAAAAAAAAAAAAGACCATGTGAATGTGTGCAGCCACCCCAGGGTAGGGAAATCTAATGAACAATAGGAACGACTTCTTTTTCCAGCCTGTGAAGTTAACTTCCAGGTACCCCTAAGGGACATGCTCTATGACAAGAGACACGTTGCACAGGAAAGCCAATGCCCATGTTTTCCAACAGGCTTTTTCCACTCAGAGTCACCCAATCCAGGTACAGTTTTTCAGTGATAAATAATGTTGCCTGATAACACAGTGGACGTTCCATATGTCTTAACCCAGTAGGTTTCTACCATCTTGGTGCTGGGAGATGGTAGACCCAAGGTCATCTTCCCATGCAGAAAGGGTTTAGAGCTATTATTATTTCTTTCTTCCTAGAGATATTCACATGACACAGTATTTATTAATAATTTATTATTTATCAGTGCAGCATGTGGTATGTTATAGATGGTTGTATTTTGCTTGAGTTTAGGACATACAGTTTTGAAAACAACATTGAAGGAATGGTTAGATTTTCAACGTGGCCCACAAAAGCTATGGTAGAGCTGAAATAGTCTTTAGAAGTAGCCCTGCATCTTAAACTTCACCAAACTATAAAGGCTTCTAAGCCTTGAAATGAAGACATTCTCAGATGAATTTTTCTTAATTGGGGTAAGACATTCTAATAGAGGAATACAGTAGTCCCCCCGCTTACCCACGGGGTATATGTTCCAAGACGCCCAGGGGATGCCTGAAACCACGGATAGTACATATACTATGTTTTTTCATATACATACATACATGCATACCTGTAATAAAGTTTAACTTATAAATTAGGCACAGGAAGAGAATACCTGAATTGCAGCATCACTACTCCTGTGCTTTGGGGCCATTATTAGGTAAAATAAAGATTATTTGAATATAAGCACTGCAATACCTCATCGACTAGTGTGTGGATAACATATACAACTGAGATACACCGAACAAAGGGATGATTTACATCCCAGGCGGGACAGAGTGGGATGGTGTGAGATTTCATTAGAATACTCAGAATGACATGCAATTTAAAACTTATGAATTGTTTATTTCTGGAATTTTCCATTTAATATTCAGACCACCGTTGACTGGGGGTAACTGAAACTGCTGAAAGTGAAACCATGGATTAGGGAGGTGGTTACGGTAATATGCTAATGAGATCTAGTTTACATTTAAATGATGTGGGCCTCTCGTATCAGTTTATTCTAGTAATGTAATGAATGTAGTAATAGGATGCATGTAGTATAATGTAATTATCCTTTAAATTTTTTCCTAGGTAAGTGATGTTAACGACGATGTCAGGAGGGCAGCAGTAGAATCACTTGGGTTCATTCTCTTCAGGTAATAATTTCTAACTTCTGATTCTATTTATATTCCATTTCTATTTGTAGTTAGTAATTAAACAGAAACTAAATATCTGAGGAAGTATGTCTAGGTTCAGAGTGAGGACCGTATAACATTAAAGTTAGTACTGTTCCTCTGAAGAAGAAGCCAGTATGTTTTGAGAGTCTGAGATGCTCTTTGAGAAGCAGTAGTCCTCTTCCCATGTATATTGGTAATTCAAAAGGGTTGCTGTCTCTCACACAGACTTGTAGAGTTCTTGAAGCTCTTTAATGAGAGTGAAAGGTATTAGGTTTTGTTTAAATGCAAAGGAGTGGAAAATGTGCAGATTTGGAGATGCCCTTGGCATTATAGTATGGTTGTGATTTAGAGGACACACTCTGAAACCGATCTGCCAGGATTGAATCTTGGCCCTGTCACTTACTAGCTGAGTGACTTTGGGCTTGTTACTTAGCGTCTTTGAACTTCGAATTCCTAAGGGTATAGTAATAGTACCTAAGACTGTTTTTTGACAGTTAAGTGAATTAATATGTCTAATGCCCTTCGAACTGTATCTGGCACTAGTAAGTGCTATTCAAGTGTGTATGAGTAGTGGCAGTTGCGATAGTTGTGGTAGATGCAGTAGTACTTCTTACAGTAGTTCTTCTCTCCAATTTCATGTACACTGTTTCTTTTCGCTAAGGTACTTTATCTTAAAATGCAACATAGGAAAATAAAAAGTATTTCTTTCAGCTCGTTTTTGGGCACTGCTTATTAGAGTTTACTTGTGGTGAAATTACACAGTAAAATAAGTTCTGAAGGTGCATGTAAGATGAGTTTCATGTACTTTTCATCTTTGGTATAGATTGTATATATTTTTTCTCCAACAGATATTTACTCAACATCCACTGTGAACTGGTTAGAGGACCTTCTCTAAGATGCAAGATAGGAAATTAACCATTTACTGCAGGCACTAAATATTTTTTTCCTATTGTGGATAAAAATGTTGAATAAAACAGCAAAGCACACATCCATATAGCATGTTAATAGGTTTTTCCTTACACCAGTCAGTTTTGTTGAATGAGGTTGTTCAAAAAAATACTAATCTTTACTGTATTACCTCTAACCTCATTTGTCTAACTTGTTCACAGAGAGAGTAGAGAACTTTCACTAAATCCTAAAGTCATAGCATTTATACAGATCTACTAGTCTGGTACCTCTAAAACAGATTATGTGGTTAATTGGTTATTATTGTTTTTAGTAAATTCATAGAAGTATCACATGTTCATTGATTCCTTTTCTGAGATCTGATAAAACCTATTTGTGTTAAGCCATTCCACATTTTTTCAAAAGATCTACAGCAGGCTCCATAGTTTAAATTTCTTGAGTCCTATCTCTTTTTGAACACTGGAATATTTAGCCACGTACAGTCCTTTTGTATCTTTGCCATTTTCTGTTTTTGCTCAGATTTGTCAACAGTGGTTCTACAATTATATTCACAAGTTCTGTTTCAGGAGAGTGATTCATTTAGCTTAGAGACTTGAACTCATTTAAGGCACCCAGTCTCTTCACCTGTTTTGCATTTTGATCAGTCTTAACAACATTACTTTCTATCTTTCTGGTCTAAAAAGCATTCTCCTGAGACAAAAGATGGAAGCAGAATAGAAGTTGAATAGTTCTGTTTCCTTCCTGTCATCTTTGGCATATCATTCTAGCCAACCTGTGATGCTAACCTTTCCTTAATTTTCTTCTACAGTTTAGACACAATTGAAAACCAAAAACAAATGTTTTATTATTGCTATTCGGGGAGGTTTTTTTTTAATTCTTATTGGAAACCTAGATAATTTGTATATGGAAAATATATTCTTCTAGGTGTGCCCTTAGTAACTATTGGCCTGTATAAAGAATCCTACTCATCATGGTCTCTTCCTTTGTTTTATCTATTCATTGTCGGCTACTAACTGTTCCTATTAGTCACTTTATATTTTATATCATATAAATCAGTCACCTAGTGTGTGTATTCTGCCACACAGGAAGTTGAGCTTTCGTGAAAACTGTTTTTCTTCCATTTTTAACCTGACAGTGCTTTGCTCTCTAATTATCAAAATTCATTTCTGCCCTTGTGTTTACTGTAGCTTACACATGTGCTCAGTTCCCAGTTTCAGCAGCAGATGTCTTCCATGAGCTGCTTTTAGGCTTTGCTAAGATCTCCACTACCTAGGATACTCAGATCCAGCTAATGAGTTGTTTTTGTGCTCATTATTTCTAAGGGACCATTCAGAGTTCTGCTGCTGTTGTTTTCTTTTTTCTTCATAATATGATTCTTATAAGAGGTAGAAACTGGAAAAGACTTTACAGGTAACTTTGTCTAAAACTTCATGGATGAAGAAAATTAAATGTTATCAACTTGTCTAAGGAGTTGCAGTTAAAACCAAGTTCTCTAATTTTAGATTGTTGTCAATTCCCTGGAGTGATTTTTTTTTTTTTTTTTTTTGCGGTATGCGGGCCTCTCACTGTTGTGGCCTCTCCCATTGCGGAGCAGAGACACTGGACGCGCAGGCTCAGCGGCCACGGCTCACGGGCCCAGCCGCTCCACGGCATGTGGGATCTTCCCGGACCGGGGCACAAACCCGTGTCCCCTGCATCAGCAGGCGGACTCTCAACCACTGCACCACCAGGGAAGCCTTGGAGTGATAACTTTTAAAGGTGAAAAAAACCTTAGAAATAAAACAGTATTCCCATTTTTTTTGAAGAGAAGAAAATTGAATTCCAAAATTGTTAACAAAACTTCCTGTTGTCATAGAGCTGAATGGTAGAACAGAAATTCAAAACAGGTCTCAGGATAGACCAGTGCTTTCTCTACCATGCCTTTCCTTCAGAGCGCCTTCTTTCTGAGTGGCTGTGATAGAACATTTTTATTCTCAAATTTCCTTATTAAGTTTAATATTTGGAAAGTTTCTGTACTGTATCCTAAGAATTAGTAAATGTTTTCTGATGTGTCATCGGTTGCTTTCTTAGTGTGCTCCATTTTATCATTTCTTCCCTTTTAAATGTCACTTTTAAAATAACCACAGACATTTGGCCCCCTTGAATGGTGTTTTAAGGATTTATTTCTTCTTAATTTTTAAAACTTCTTTTAAAGTGTACTTATTGGACACAAATACTGAAAACATATCAGTAAACACATATTTGTACTTTAGCAACTAAGGTGAAATTGTCTTTGTAGGAAACTAAAAATTTTCATGTGTAGGGCTTCCCTGGTGGCGCAGTGGTTGAGAGTTCGCCTGCTGATGCAGGGGACACGGGTTCATGCCCCGGTCCGGGAAGATCCCACATGCCGTGGAGCGGCTGGGCCCGTGAGCCGTGGCCGCTGAGCCTGCGCGTCCAGAGCCTGTGCTCTGCAACGGGAGAGGCCACAGCAGTGAGAGGTCCGCGTACTGCAAAACAAACAAACAAAAAAATTAGATAATCTTTGATATCCGTGATCATCTTTGCTATGACTTAAGCTTACAATATAACACTAAATATTTCTCAATTTATACATTAATTTACTTGCAGATATGGATGGATCTCTCAAGATCAGAGGGAGATTCTTGATGCAGATACTTTTTAGACCACAAAAAATGGTTTCTTGAATAGAAATATGTTGCATCATCATAGATCCTTAGCATTTGAAGGAACCCTAGCAATCAAATAGTTACCACCAAATGCGTAAATTATCTTTACAATATCTCCATTCACAATTTTTTATCAATTTGATACATATTCTCTGTGTGCTGTTTTCTGTTTCTGCCCTAGTGTCTGGATGCTGTAACTTCCTTTAGTTTTGTTTTTTTAATTCTTCCTTCTATCTGCATCTTTGTTTTCCCCTCGCATTCAATTAACAATAATAATGGGGCTTCCCTGGTGGCGCAGTGGTTGAGAGTCCGCCTGCCGATGCAGGGGACACGGGTTCGTGCCCCGGTCTGGGAAGATCCCACATGCCGTGGAGTGGCTAGGCCCGTGAGCCATGGCCACTGAGCCTGCGCTTCCGGAGCCTGTGCTCTGCAGTGGGAGAGACCACAACAGTGAGAGGCCCGCGTACTGCAAGAAATAAATAAATAAATGCGGAGTGGAGTGAAAAAAATTTTTTTCAAAATTATTCTTCTAAATAGGTACAATCTATTCCTTTTCTTTGAAGGTAGGACTATTAAAGAGAGTCCCTTTGTTGCCATAGTGGTGGTTAACTTCGAGATTTGCTTTTAAATATAGATTTCCTTAAAATGTTTTAGAATAGAAATATCAGTTATGTATCAAAATGCTAAAAATTTTGTGCTGTGTTGTACTTTTTCAGGAATAGTTTATATTGGAGTTGTATTTCTTTTTCTAGAACCTTCTGGAAATACTAGAATGCTCTCTCATTAACTAGCTCTCAGCTAACTGTAAGCAAGGAATTTTTTTTCAGAAATTGAAGCTGAACAGCTTAAAGGTCTTATAGTTAATTCTGTGGGTGTGCATATGTTTAAACACATACACAAATTTGAAGTCAGTATAGAGCATGTGGGAAGATATTCCTTCTAATCTAGATTGTCTAGGGATAGAGCTTTGCCAGTGAGATTGCCATCTCTAGTATTTAAATTTTCTGAAACAATTTTATATGCCATCAGATACCTAAGACACAGTTTGGAATACTGTTGGAGTGATATCTGAAAACTTAATCTCTGACTTGGCAAGAATGTAAATCTTAACATACGCCAAACACTTCATATTAGAGACTGGAACCAAAATAGATAAGAATGACTTTTTTTTTTTTTTTTAAGGAATGTAAATTATTTTGCCTCTTATTCGAGATAACCCATCCCTTTTTTTTTTTAACATCTTTATTGGAGTATAATTGCTTTACAGTGTTGTGTTAGTCTCTGCTTTATAGCAAAGTGAATCAGTTATACATATACATATATCCCCATATCCCCTCCCTCTTGTGTCTCCCTCCCACCCTCCCTATCCCACCCCTCTAGGTGGACACAAAGCACCGAGCTGATCTCCCTGTGCTGTGTGGCTGCTTCCCACTAGCTATCTATTTTACGTTTGGTAGTGTATATGTGTCCATGCCACTCTCTCACTTCATCCCAGCTTACCCTTCCCCCTTCCTGTGTCCTCAAGTCCATTCTCTATGTCTGCGTCTTTATTCCTGTCCTGCCCCTAGGTTCTTCAGAGCCATTTTTTTTTTTAGATTCCATATATATGTATTAGCATATGGTATTTGTTTTTCTCTTTCTGACTTACTTCACTCTGTATGACAGTCTCTAGGTCCATCCACCTCACTACAAATAACTCAGTTTTGTTTCTTTTTATGGCTGAGTAATATTCCATTGTATATATGTACCACATCTTCTTTATCCCTTCATCTGTCGATGGACACTTAGGTTGCTTCCATGTCTTGGCTATTATAAATAGAGCTGCAATGAACATTGTGGTACATGACTCCTTTTGAATTACAGTTTTCTCAGGGTATATGCCCAGTAGTCGGATTGCTGGGCAGTATGGTAATTCTACTTTTAGTTTTTTAAGGAACCTTCATACTGTTCTCCATAGTGGCTGTATCAACTTACATTCTCACCAACGGTGCAAGAGGGTTCCCTTTTCTCCACACCCTCTCCAGCATTTATTGTTTGTAGTTTTTTTTGATAATGGCCATTCTGACCAGTGTGAGGTGATAACCCCATTTTAGTTTTGATTTGTATTTCTCTAATGATTAGTGATGTTAAGCATCCTTTCATGCGGAGATAACCCACCTTTAACACCGCTGAAAAAAGAGTTGTCGCAAAAATGCCTAAAGTTTTAGTGATTTAGGAGTTAAATTTGTAAGGTATACTCTTTCTGGCAGATGACGTAGAGCCCATAAGATCTGTAATAGAACCATGTTCTAGGAAAGGATTCTGCAATTTGAATTTTATGTACCTGGTTTTCTTATGCTGAGTGAGCTTCTCCATAGCCAGCATATTTCTCGTGATAATTTTCTTAAACTGTGTTGCCTGGAAGGGAGCAAGGATGGAGCAATAGGTTGAGGCATAAGAATGGGTCAGCCTGAAAAGGAAAGGCTAAGATATGGGCTGTCTTCACTGCAGATTCCCTCAGCCTAAATTTATTCACCATTTATGTGAGTAGCATAAAAATAAAATATCAAGGGCTTCCCGGGTGGCACAGTGGTTAGGAATCCGCCTGCCAATGCAGGGGACACGGGTTCGAGCCCTGGTCCAGAAAGATCCCACATGCCACGGAGCAACTAAGCCCATGCACCACAACTACTGAGCCTGTGCTCTGGAGCCCACAAGACACAACTATTGAGCCCATATGCCACAACTACTGAAGCCCGCGTGCCTAGAGCCCGTGCTCCGCAACAAGAGAAGCCACTGCAGTGAGAAGCCTGCGGACCGCGATGAGGAGTAGCCCCCACTCGCCGCAACTAGAGAGAACCCGCGCACAGCAATGAAGACCCAACGCCGCCAAAAATAAACAAAATAATTAAAAAATTAAATTACCGGGGCTTCCCTGGTGGCACAGTGGTTGGGGGTCCGCCTGCCGATGCAGGGGACGCGGGTTCGTGCCCCGGTCCGGGGGGATCCCACATGCCGTGGAGCGGCTGCGCCCATGGGCCGTGACCGCTGGGCCTGCGCGTCCAGAGCCTGTGCTCTGCGGCGGGGGAGGCCACAACGGTGAGAGGCCCGCGTACCGCAAAAAAAAAAAAAAAATTAAAATATCAAAAGTAAATAGAATTGGCTTCCATTTACAGAGTACCCACATGAACTCATTCTCATAAGAACCCTATGAAACGATGAGGAGACTGAGAAATTAAGTATTTTTTGTAAATTCAATCAGTTAGTAAACGGCATAGATTGGATTTATTCCAGATCTAGTAGCGCAAAGTAAAGTAACAAAAGGGTGAATAAAAAATTTTGTACCAGAAGTTCAACCAAGTCTTTGGGGAGGCTTAGGCAGCCATGATCTCGTTTATAAGATCATTAAAATTTAGGTTCCTGGATTAATAAGGTCCCATGCCTTATTGCATGCTCTTTGAGAAACATAATGCACAGGCTCTTTGAGAAACATAATGAGGTTTAGGTACCCAAGACTGGTTTCATTTGCTTTCTCCTCCTCCTCCGGCAGACCTGCCTGGTGTGAGCCATCTAACAAACAGCTCTAGTTCTAAGACCGTGTCACTTTGTGTGATATCCAGCTACTCTCCCTACCCCTTCCATCAAGACAGTTTCCTGATCAGTGCAAAATTGTGACTACATTTAACTAAGCCAGACTATGAATGGCAATCTCAGCTTACCTTCAGATGTGATCATTATTTTATGCACTTATTTTTAGTCCTCTGTTCCTATCACTGTTGTTTTGTGTTATGCCTTATGTCTTTAACGCCTTGAAGACAAGGTTAATACTTGTTTTGTTTATTTCATTCTTAGCATAGCTTTGCATACAATTAGGAACTAAATAAATTCTTATGGTGACATTGTTTTTTGTAAGCCCGAAGTTTATTGATTTATTTAATTTTATTTCATTTGACTATCTTAGCATTTAACTAGTGTGCTGGATTGTTTTAATTTGCAGCTATACAAAAATGATTTTTTTCGTTAGAATAATTTTGCCCTAATAAAATTGGGTAATCTTAATACATAATTCTTAATTTAAAGAGATGATTTTTGATACATGATATAAAGTTCTTCTTTATGTAATTCTTGGTATATTTATATCTTCTTTATCTTACTCATCATTATATTAGTTACATAAAAACTGTGCCGTTACTCTATACATAACTGATTTGCTCTTCAGTTTTGTCACCTTCATTTTCGGTGAGAAGTGTATCTAGTAAAATGATTGATGAAAACTGAATGGTTGAACTTCGGAGCCTCATTGGACTCTGGTACATGGCAGGATTAATGCCATTTCGCATTCTATGTTTCATGAAATATTTAGAGTTCTCTGCCATTGGATTCTGGAAGTACACATTACCGGAGCATTTTCTGAGAGTTTTTACTGATTTTGTGGCCCAGTAATTGCAGGTGATGTACCGGCCAAATGCATCCCGAAATGTCTTGTTGAAGAGGGTGTAGACCAGAGGATTCACCCCTGAGGAAACATAGCCTATCCACACAAATATCTCCAGGAGCATTTTGAGAGTAGTCTGGTTGCAGGAATCACATAAAGCTAAAGTTATATTTGTAATAAAAAAGGGGCACCACATAAGCAAAAAGAGGAAAAACACAATCCCTAGAACCTTTGAGGCTCTCTGTTCATTGGAAATGGTATGCACTGACTTTTTTCCTACTGTGGACGTTCTTCGCATAAGTATGTTATCACTTGCATTAGGCAGGGTTTTGTCCTTGTGAGAACCATCCAGCATTGCCACTTTTTCTGGTGTTGAGCAAGGTGTTTCATCCCTTTGGAAGACTGTGGACACAGTCAACCACATTAGGCGTTGAGGTGGCTTGTTTTTGACCAAGTAAGCTTTCTTCTGTAAAGCATGGATAGTGAGAAAGTAGGTGACAATCATGATCGCCAGAGGTGTAAAGAAGGAAGCCAGTGAGCCAAAGAGCATGAAATTGCCAAAACGATCCTTTGTCAGCCCACAAGTGATGTTGTTTGGGTTACCCACATCAGTGTCTATACCTTTAATAGGGATTGGAATGGCAATGCCTAAGGAAGAAGAAACAAGATAAATTGAGTTATTTTATGACCTTTGACTCTTAGATTAGGCCCTTTTAAAGTTTATCTTACTGACTTTACCCTATTAGTGTATTGTAATTCCTGGTACCCACAATGCAGAATCTGTCAAGCAGTAAATCAATGGAAGATTTGACAAATAGAACCTAAGTAAGCAAACCTGCTGTTCTTAAAGAGATTGGTTAGTGGTTTCAGTTTTGTAACTAAATCTTCCCTAAAACCATAGTGTATGCATGAAGTAGTAGAGAATGTCTTCATTTATTCTCCATTTCTCATTATCTATTTTTGTTTGTTGATCTATCCCCAGTTAAGGAAAAGAATTCAGAAGAGAAGCTGCTTTTATCTTAATATCCAGTGTAGTTGAGCTAAAGAGACTTAAGAATACATTCATGCAATATCTTAATTCTGAGTAGATACCTATTTTATAATCTTTGAGGCTACACAGTTTCGTTTAACAGACAGTTTTATCTTTTGATATTTGTGAATGTCTTTTAACCTTTTCTTTCTGACTTCTTAGGGAAAACTCAGGGTTTATTGTTTTTCTTTTCAAATGCTACTTAATAATTTGAGAGCGAGTGGATCATGAAATTTACTTGCTTTTTAAAAATTATTTATTTATTTATTTATTTTTGGCTGTGTTGGGTCTTTGTTGCTGCATGCGGGCTTTCTCTAGTTGCAGTGAGCAGGGGCTACTCTTCATTGTGGTGCACGGGCTTCTCATTGCATTGGCTTCTCTTGTTGCAGAGCATGGGCTCTAAGCACGCGAGCTTCAGTAGTTGTAACACTTGGGCCCAGTAGTTGTGGCTTGCGGGTTCTAGAGTGCAGGCTCAGTAGTTGTGGCTTGCGGGTTCTAGAGTGCAGGCTCAGTAGCTGTGGCGCACAGGCTTAGTTGCTCTGCGTCATGTGGGATCTTCCCCGACCAGGGCTCGAACCCGTGTCCCCTGTATTGACAGGCGGATTCTTAACCACTGCGCCACCGAGGAAGCCATGAAATTTATTTTCAAGATTGAAGGTTCCTCTAATAAAAATGAAAGAAATGTACCTCATGCTAATTTTATTATACTTTAAATACCATGAAGTAGGTATTTAAATATGACCTTGTTTATTAGTGAAGTAGCTTATTAGCAAGATAGCACAAGGGTTAACCCTAATCCTTTCCCTTTGAAACAGCAGATACTTTAAAATAAGTCTGAATTAATTGATCTTTAGACAACTCTAGGAAGTATCATGAAAGAATTCACTTTTATGAATCTAAAAGTACTCCTATCACCTGCATAGCCTTTTTATGGTAGCAAAGAGACCTTGACAAGAATATATTCCTCAAACCCTTTTTAATGGAGGCCACTGCTTTTTCTGCTTTTCCTCAGGTATAACACCAGAAAGAGGATTCTGTATACTTTCTTTTCTACACTAGGGGTCAGCAAACTATAGCCCAAGGGCCAAATCTGGCCTGCCTTCTGTTTTTTAAATAAAACTTTATTGGAACACAGCCATACCCATTTGTTAATGTATTATATGTGGCTGCTTTTGTTCTGCTGCAGAGTTGAGTAGTTCTGACAGAACCATATAGCATCTGTAAGACCAAAATATTTACTGTCTTGCCCTTTATAGAAAAACTTGGCTGGCCCCACCTCTACCCTGTTACTTCCAGGTAATCATTACACTGTTCTTTCCCCACCCCAAAGCACTTCCCTTTTAAAGTCTATTTAAGCTACTTATACTACTCTATTCTCCATCCAGATCATCTACCAACCTCCAGGATATATGTCTGTCTTCCTTAATGGTTTCGGCCCCTTGCTATAGTTTTCTATCCACTGTTAACCTTGCTATCATCTTCCATGACTTCATCCCATTTATTACTCTTCTGACACCTAATTTTATATTTCTTGAACTCTTCAACTCCAATGCACTCCTGAAGCCATCCATCCATAAGTCCACTTAAAACTACCCCATAGGGACTTCCCTAGTGCCGCAGTGGTTAAGAATCTGCCTGCCAGTGCGGGGGACACGGGTTCGAGCCCTGGTCCAGGAAGGTCCCACATGCCGTGAAGCAGCTAGGCCCGTGCACCACAACTACTGAGCCTGTGCTCTAGAGCCCATGAGCCATAACTACTGAGCCCGCATGCCACAACTACTGAAGCTTGTGTGCCTAGATGCTCCACAACAAGAAAAGCCACTGCCTGAGAAGTCTGCACACCACAACGAAGAGCAGCCCCCGCTCACCGCAACTAGAGAAAGCCCATGCACAGCAACAAAGACCCAACACAGCCAAAAATAAATAAATTAAAAAAAGAAAAAACTGGCCCATATCGAAAATCATGAACTCTGATATTTCCCTTTCTTGTCCTGCTACTCTTCATTACTTCTCTTTACAGTTATCTTGAGATCTAGTTCATCCTTCCTTCTCTTTTTTCACATTCCACTAACTCCCATCAAGGCTCAGGTTACCTTCCCAACCAGCTTGTTGGTCAATGACATTTAAGTTTTCACTAGTATTTTTTATACCTTACCCTCTTATTCTCCTTTCGCCTTACTGTTGTCAGATGTTACCTAGGATAACTGTAAATTCAGAAGAAGAAAGTGAGCTCTTTTTTTTTTTTTAGCACTTTGTAGAATTTAAAAACTGAACTAACCTCATTATTTGCCTTTTCTTTTACAAAGTCACTAAACTGTCATTGGTTCTACAACACAAAGTGTGATGAAATGAAAATGGCATTGATCTTGGCCTTTGTGCTAAAAAGCTGTTAAGTCTTTAAGCCAACTGTTTAAAACCTCTAGGTTTCTTTTCTCATCTGTAAAAGGAAAAAGTAGATTTGTAAGATCCTTCGAAGCTGTAAATTTGGGTTCATCTTTTTATTCTTTTCTTCCTGTATACATATCACTTAGTATTAGTCCATCTTCCTGAATGCAAAGATTCTTTTTCTTATTTATCTTTGTATTCTTGGTACCTAACATATCATAGGTACTCTATAAATTTGATCAATTTATAAATTCATGTCATCCAGCCTTGATTGAGGTACCAACAGGCTGTTTATTGGCTTGATTATATTTCAGTTTCAATGTTTTAATTCTCTTAAGGAGCCATTTCTCCTATTTTCCCTCTACCTTTGCCCTATTGTCTCCCCCCCACCCCCCCACTCCAGCCTACCCCAACACACACTGTTTCCCTTTCCTTCTCCCTTATCACACTGAGCTTACCAAAAAGGTATGGGTTGTTTGACATGAACTACTTTAGTTTTCCTTCTCTCCACTCTAAATTTTGGCAGTTGTCACCCATCCATGCCTTTTCCGTAGCTTCTTTTTTAGGGGCCTCTTCTATCAATCAGCCTCTGTCCCCAAAGCTAGCCTTTTCTCTCTACTTGCAGATACCTCCATTCTGAATAGAGTTTTCCTTGACCCTAATTTCCTCCCAAGCCAGACTAGTAACAGTCCTTAGTTTTACCTCCAAATTTTTCAAAAGAGGTTTGGCCTTGGTATCTTTATTCCGAGAATATAAAGGTCATTTTCAATGTCTTGCTTTCTTGATTTTTCCCCCAGCGTTCTTTTTTCTGATTAGGGAGAGAAGTCACATCTTTTTCTTGCTTTCCTTTTAGCATTTTCAGGTCTCTCTTGATTTTTTTTCTTCTTTGAATTTTTCCTTACTAGGAGAAAGTGAATCTGCTGGCAGACTGTTAATGATCATAGTAACCATTGTGAATCTGTTTTTCTGATACTAACTTACTTAAAAGATTTGAGTTATCATTTATGCTGTACTTCATGCTAAGATACTCTAATATAGCAGCTATCTTTGAGTATTAAACATGGGCATAGGGGCATAAAAACAGTTTAGAAGAAATACAATTTCTCCCAAAAATTATTTCTGAACATCGTTTGTGTATCTCTTAAAACTTGTAATTAAACATGTTCAAAACACTTAGACAGTAATGCCTTTAGTCTGCGTACATATTGGTTTCCAAGGTGAATATATGAACTCTGATACCTGCATACAAAAAGTTTGGGTTCTTTTTGTTTTTTTTCCTCTTTTCCTATTTATCTTCTTAGGTGTGATTTAAGATGCATTTCATTTTTTTTAATTGTTGTTACTTTAATAAAATTTCAAGATTCTGCATGCTACCCAGACCTTAATGATCAGTTGACAAATATGAAAACTGTTTTCAGATTTAGTCTTCCTGCATGTCAAAATCAAGCCTTGAACTTTTCTTCTTTTTCACACTTTTTGCTGATAGTGTGCTTTAGAGGCTATACGATGAATGTAATGTTGTGAGGAGCTTGTATTGGTGTAACAGTGTCTACCAGGCCTGGTAATCTCCTAGCCAAATGGAACCAAAGCCTATATACACCACCCCACACCCTGACATTCCCCACATACCTATTGAAATTAACCACACCACTGTAATCTTGATGAATGCTGTAGCTCGCGAGTTATATTGATTGGCCTGGATTGGCTTTTTGATGGCTATGTAACGATCCACTGAAATGGCGCAGAGATGCATGATGGATGCAGTAGAAAAAAGAACGTCAAGAAATAACCAGGCAGGGCATAGAATGAGTGGGAGGGGCCACATAGCCTCTGAAAGAAAGAAAAACAAAACAAAAACATATTCTCCTCAAAATGGCAACCTTTAATCTGCAGTTTCTTTTTTAAGTGATACATATTTTTTAACCTTTTTCTGTATTCATCTGAAATTTTACGACTTAAGCTCCAAGGTAATGTTTGACTTCAGATAATGGAGTCAGTGATATTAAATACATTCTGTAGATGGTACACTTTAAATACATTTTCTGTTTTGTATAATAATTACAGCTCTTTTCCTAAATCAGTTTAGCATTTTTAGCATTATTTTGACCTTTGCTCTTTTGTGTATTCCTTTTGTGATCTTTTAAAAATTTATACAGTGTTGCAACTGGAACTTAACCTTACTATTCAGATAAAATTTATTTTTAAACTGCTATTGTATTTAAGAAAAAAAAAACATTTACCAAATAGAGGAAGCAATATAATGTGGCAAAAAGAATATTAGCATGGCAGTCTCAGTGAGGCCTGGGATTTTGGCTCACTTCTAGCATTAACTAGCAGTATGATCCTTGTTTATAGCAAACTCTAATTTGGTGAAATAATTAAATGGAATGACTTGAGTTTTCCTTTTGACAGAAATAGTTCTTAAATAAAGTTTGCAAAAGGAATGGCTTCAGATTATTCCAAAGAAAAATGGGTTGTTACCCTTCCAATATAGTCCATCCTTCACTCCAAGCAAGGAGATGTAATAAACAGTACAGACTTGGGTTTAAAAAGAAAATCTCATTATTAAGCATAGTACTTTATTTAACAAATTTTTATTTAAAAAGCATTTATTCTATACTTCATACAGTCTGAAACACTTTAGAAATATTAACTTTTTAAAAAAATTTCAGGTTTGGGGTATGATAGTTTTCCAATAAATTTACTTAGACGAGTATTCATACATATATGAATGTGATACATTATGCATTATACATATACTCACTACTAAATTTTGCAGTCTTAAAACAACTAAAATTTATTATAGCGATTGTCCTAGAGTATTTCAGTTAGAATCCATTTTACAAACACACACAGATTTTAGAACTTGCCATAAAAGCAAATTCCTCCTGTATAGAACAAATGTCATACGTATGAGATTATATAAACCCTTTTTATGGTTTAATTGTATGTCCACTGACATGTAAACTACTTTTCTTTTCCTGGCTTTTGCGAGTATATCCGACTTTGACAGGTATAAAATGATTGAGATAATTGAAGAGGGAACCAAGATAACTATCTCAGGATTTCAGAGCACCAAGAGACCCTTTAATTGTAAACTGTTTAAATTCAGGAAGCCTGGGTGTGGAGAAAGGTTAGTATCCCAGATCAAAAAAGGACCATAATTTAGGGAAAGAGGTTTTAGATAGACTTGCATATGTCTTTTTCAAGACTCAAGTGGGATCTCAGTGAAAAATATTTGGATACTTCACAAAAAAAGGTAGGTAGCAAAAAAAAAAAAAAAAAAAAGTAGGTAGCAAAAACAAAAGGTAGGTAGCAAGGCTGACAAACACACCGTTTGGTGCCTTCTGTTTCCAGAGTTGGTATGTGGCATGCTTAATAGAAATATTAAAATATTTCTTTTTAAAACAAAATCAGTATGAATTTTTTATTGAAAAAAGATAAATGATTCCTTGGTACTTGGTTCCATGCTCAGCATATTCTTTCAGAAGGATTTAAAGCATTAGGTGGAAGGAGTAATTCATACTTTTAAGTAAATTACTGTAATCAGACTTGTCCTACTTCACTGAATTGGGGGTGGGGATAAGAGATGATAAATTACAGTCATTGAGCTGGAAGAGACCTTAGAGATTATATCATTGATTTTGTGGATGAGTAAATTGTGGTACAATTAAGTCTTTGAATATGAGAGGGAGCATTTATTTATCAAAATTTAAATGTTAATTGAAAGTGTTCTTTAGGGCCTTGCTACTCAAGGTGTGCTCTTCAGATCAGCAAGGATCAGCATCACCTAGGAACTAGTTAGAACTGCAGGCTCTTGGGCCTCATCCCTTAGGTACTGAATCATACTGCAGTTGAAGGAAATACCCAGGTGATCTGTATGCAGATTAGTGTTTGAGAAGCACTGCTTTCTTGAAAAGGTTGTGTATTGAGTTTGCTGGCGTAGGATAGGCACTCAGAATTCCTCACAGAAACAAACTTATGGAAGACCGCTCAAAATAAATAAAGAAATAAAGTATGGCAGAGAAACTTGTGTTTAGAATGAATCTAATCAATCAAACTTTCTCCCTCTTAGCCGTAGTGTTCAGTTTTCCTGTTAACTAGTGGAAAAGGACCTTGAACAACGGCAGCAATGTACTCTTTGACCTGAGCTTAAGCAAACTTATGGTCTAGAGTGGAAAGAATCATACATGACACATAGTTTTGCAGTGGAAGCTACTTGAAGTGAGGCTTCATCTTCAACTATCCTGAAGTTCAGATTTAGAACTGAGTAGGAAGTAGAAAAATACTCAAGCCTAGAGCTACAACCAGAGATGTTAATCATAGTTAAGGATTTTAAAAGGCAGATAATTAATGTCTTATATCTTAGGCTTCCTTTTTTTAAATGCGTGATCTCCATCATCTTTCAAAGTGGGTTGCTAATAAATTTAAACTTGCCTATTTAGCTATTCTAATTATGGATTATATTTTTTTAAATTAAGGTCTGGAAAATTCTAGTCATAAATCTAGTAGCTGTGAGCAGGAAGCCACAATAGAATTCTCATATGAAAAGTACATGTCTTTGGAATTGAACTGCCTGACCCACATGCTTCTAATTTTGAGCTAAGAGGGAAAGCTCTTTAGTGCTGGTTTTAGTTAAGCCTGTGAAACCTTGTTAGCCTCCTTTTCCAACATAATGAATTTATTTTATAAACTCCAATTTTGGAACAGAAAGTGGATAGTGGATATTAAAATTAATGCAGATCATTAAAATTTTATTACTTGAGTGCTTTCTTAATTGATAATAGTAGAGATGTTGAAACGTGATAGAGAAATTTCTTTAAGAAAGAAAGAGACTGAGATTTAGAATTAAGAGTGATGGATCTTTTTGATTAACCTTTATGATTCCAAGTTTCATGAAATACTAGTGAATAGACTGTTTTTATGAAACTAGTATAAAAGTAACAGATGACTGCATTAAATAGGTATCTTTTATGCAAAGCTAAAATAATTGCCTAAAGTAGAAATCACGTGATACAATAATTTATACAAGTTAAAAACAGTTCTAGACATTCTCAGTTTATGAAAGGATTTTTTCTAGTCCAGATATTTTCATTCTAAATAGTATTAATTTGATAGGCTCAAGGTCAGAAAAGTTTTTTACTATTCAGAGTAGCTGAAAAAGGTTAACTTGGTATGGTGAGATAGGTTAGCTATTCAAAAACTTATATGTTATTTTTATTAGGAGTTTTAATTTGGTTTAAGGATTTATAATTTCATTTATTTGTTATAATGTATTATGTCTAACTTATTTCCATAAGAATGTAATGTATTATTTTAAATGGAACATAAAAAGAAAGAAAGAATCTAAGGGAAATAAGTTATCAGGTACTTAAACTAAATTTATTACTGCTGGGGCTCTAAATTAGACTTTTTTTTAATAAAAGCTCATACAGAAAGGGGAAGACATTTAAATTATATAGTATTTGTTGTCCCACAAAAAGAAAGCATACAAAATTTCTCTGAAAAACAAATCCCGGGCTTCCCTGGTGGCACAGTGGTTGAGAGTCCGCCTGCTGATGCAGGGGACACGGATTTGTGCCCCGGTCCGGGAAGATCCCACATGCCACGGAGCGGCTGGGCCCGTGAGCCACGGCCGCTGAGCCTGCGCGTCCGGAGCCTGTGCTCCGCAACGGGAGAGGCCACAACAGTGAGAGGCCCGCGTACCGCAAAAAAAACAAAAACAAAAACAAATCCCATTTCCCACCTCGTTGCCCTATCCACTCCATTAAACTCAAAGAGGAATTTACTTCCAGTAAGGTTTGAATAATGGCATTTCTTTGGGTGCCTAAAATAATTACAAATTGATAATTATAGGAGCAAAACAAGTCTTAGATGAGTCTTGGATCATGGACAGTTTGTTATTTATCTAAAAATATTAGTAGCACAAATATCTTGTTTAAAATGAAGACTTGTGTGCTGTACCATCATACATAAGGGGTGGTAGAACTGCCGTTCAGTTACATACGTTTCTACTTGTCTCCCAGGGAAGGTTCAGTAACTTCTTAGACCTATGTCTAATATCTTCCTCAGAAAAGATGTCTGGCAATCATTTCAAGGATTCATGCAAGTATTGGTTAAGACCCACATATTCTGTATCATTTAATATGAAATATAACCTTAAAAAAATATTGGGTTCTGCCTTGTCCCTAGAGAAAATTCTATGGCCCTCCTGTTAGATCAAGTTATTTAAGATATAAATGTTGTCTTTGCCAAATATTATAGCTTTGGTTGATATAATTTCTCATTTCATTTGAGAAAGCAGTGTAACAGAGGTTAAGAGTGTGAATTCTAGAATCAGTTCTCCTAGGTTCAAATTGTATCTCTGCCACTTACTTACTCCTATGTCCTCTCTTGTAAAATGGGGATGATAATAATAATACTGATTTTATAGAGTTGCTTTGAGGATTAAATGCAATAATACATGTAAAGTGTTTAGAACAATATCTGGCATAGAGAAAGCACTCAAAATGTTAGTTCTTATTACTATTATTGTTTGACGGAAACTAGCCAACTAGCCCAACCATTAAAACACTCCCACTTAGAAACAATGAGCCATATCATCAGTATAAAACCTGGTATGTTTGTCTTCCTGCCTGCTGTAGCAAGAGTGCGTGCATCCAATTAAACTTAAAACTGTACTTCAAAAAAAGGACATGAGAACATGTTTAACTGTTCAACTTTTAATTAAATTTGTCATGAAAGTATGCCTTTTACTAAAGTTGAATTTTAACTATGTTATATATGTGGCAAAGAAGCATAAGTAACCTATGTGCATTGCCAAACATTGCCATGTCTTTTTGTTTGTTTTTTTGTTTTGGAAAGTAATTGACATTAATCTCTGAATCTGGCACATAAAAGATTTCCCTTTTAAGGATTTAAAGACTATTTTTAAAGCCATCCCAAGAGGACTATGTTCGTGGAGGTAAATAGTTCATGAATGTATTGGAGTAGGACAAATCCTAAATGGCTCTAATGTCCAAAAAGGACATAGTTTTCAAGTACACGTTTTTTTTAATCTCAAATTCTTATGTTTCTATATTTATCTTCTGGAAAAGACAGACCTAGACCAGTGCTTAAATTTTTATTACAAAGCTTCTGCTTTGTTTTTGTTATTCTTGTTTTTTCGTTACATTTGAGCATATGAGGTATCCTGGGGTTAGATGTCCAATAGAGTGTTTTAAGCGTTTCGAGTGATTTAATACTTATAAAAATTTTTCCTTGGTTTTTTAAAATTTCCACTTTCCAAAAAGAAGTGCCTTTAATTGCTTTGCTCCCTCATTTAAGAATTAGGTAGAGCAGCATTTCACTGCATAAATGAATAACTGATTTGTTTTTCTTTTACTGCTATACATTTATCTCATCTCTGGTGAAACTCACATCCAAACTAAATCTTATATTTAAGTATATAAACCCTTTGCATGTTGTACTGGTACTTGCCAATTATTAGTGCCTAAAACGTGCTGGGACCTACTTGACAATTTCACAAGATATTGGCAATGGAAGATGTAGCATAACCATTTTACAGACAAGGTGATTGAACTCTGATATGTTGTTAAGTGACTTGCATAAGCCAATACAAGAGAACCAGGATTCAAAGCCTAGGGTATCTTGCTTCAAAGCCCCATCTTTCAGCCATTTTATACACCCTCTTTCAACTGTACCACAGATACTGCTTCAACTTACAGATCATGAGACATGGATTAAAACTTGTTGTAAATAAGCCACTAATGACCAATGAATGACCAAATGCTGTATTTACTCCCTTTACATTTTTAATCATTTATTTCATGAGAGAAGGCAAAGTTCAGAGACGTTCTTAAACTGTGAATAATCTTTCTTTTTTATATCGGCATATGACGTTCTGTTTTCCTTTGCGTCCTACTCAAGTATTTCTAACCTAAGCAACTTCAAGCCTTATGTTATAAGCTACTAATTTGTGATCATGATTTTTAAGAATTATAGACAAGACAGTAAAAAACTGGAAAGTAAAGGTTAAGTCCAATGCTCCCAAAGAGGAAGAAGTGACAGAAAAGTTGATGTAGCACAATTTGAAAGACCATGTTTTGCCTGCCAGTCGTAATAATCTTAGAAGAAATTCAAATAATATATAATCAAATATTATACAACTTATTGGTTGAATAAAATGTTTCTCAGTGTAAAATCCACTTTAAAATTTTCAGTGCTCTCCTTTTTTTTAAAAACTACATTTTATTAGAATATAAAGTTTCAATGTTACTTTCGTTGAATTTCCGTGAGATAACTAAAACAACTTATGTCATTCATAGTGGTAATTAGTTTGTTTATGTTTACAGAGCCAGGGACACTTTTGTTTGTACAGACTTCAGAAGTTCTGAAGATTATCCCTATAATGAGAGAAAAATACACAAAATCTACTCCTGCATTTTAAGATTATAGAAATCCTTATAAATGCATTAATTTAGAAAGTCTTAGTATTTGTTAACACATGAAAGGCTATCAAAAAATCTTAGTATTTGAAGTCAGGCCCCCATTTATAATATGTGCACTTCCCAATTTATGAATGCATCCTTTTGAAGCTTTTTAGAGGGCAACATGCATTTTCTCATATATTTTCTCATAGAAATAGGATAATGTTTTCAGTAATGAATTAATTCAGTAATATTTTGAATAGTGGTTAAGTTCCCAGGTTAGTTTATTTTTAAAAATCTACTAACGTTTCTATATAGCTTAATTACTGATAGTAGAAGTGTTTCAGTCTATGAAAGAGTTTATTTTGTAATTAAAAATTTACATTTGAAAGAAGGAAATGAGGTTAAAAATGTAATTATTTCAGACATAGGAAGACATTCTACATATTTTGTGTTAAAGTATGTTGGATTTTCTGCTGACTCTTATAGCTAAGAATATCTTGGGCCCCAAATATTTAAATATAAACTTAGTTTTCAGCTGCTATATACCTACTGTTTTCCTGTGGAATACATGGGATTATAACTGTTGTCTGCTTTTGTGTTTTGTTTGTCAGCTTATTTAATGCCATGAAACTTTGCCTTTTAAGATTCCTTAACTGTTTAGTTGTTGATTTAAGTATCTACCACAGTATTTTGCAAAGACTAATAGATGTTTGATGGACTCATGGATTTTAAAGTTAAAATTCACTTCAATCTCATTTATTCAACATAACGTCAATTAAATTTTGTGGTAGTATGAGACGAGCATTTTAATATTTTTTGTACGCCTAGCAAAGCACAATTTAAAGAGTGATTTGACACATTGAACTATTGTGTGCATGGAGATAAGAGTTTGAATCAATGCCTATACAGCCTTTACCATATATGCATAAATGTTCCTGCATAATCCTCATTTATTTCTTTTAAACTTTATTCAGAATTAAGATTGTTTAGGTTCTCCTTTAGAGTAAGATTTCTTAATTATTTTCCATGGTGATGTGTAGCACTAGATTATTCAAAAGGTTGCAAATTTGTAAAAGGGAGGGGTATAGACAGGCAATATTAATGATTAGAGAGTCTTCTAAAGCAGAAAACCTTATTCATTACTGCATGTCCTACCACAGAATTTAAAGCCTGGATAAGAGTTGATTTAGAATGGGAAGTTTTAGCCCGTCACCATCTGATTATATATGGGGGATCAAGTACTTACTTTTAGATATCTTTCTGTACTTACTTATAAAAATGTAACATTTAAACCTGAATACAATAGTTTGAATGGCAGTTTTTCTTCACCTTCTAATATATATTCTAGTTAATAAATTTTACTTCTATAACCTGAAATATTTTTATCTTCACCATATAAGCAATTCCAAGAAGCCCTATCTGCTACAAATAATCATTTTTTCTTAAGCAATTAATGAATGGAATATCAATTAATGTCAAGCATTAAATAAGTTATTCTCTTAATGCTGATTGTTAAGAGCCCTCATAATTCATAATCAGAATTATTTGTGTTTACCCAAATTCTCTAACTAGAGATGATATGCATGAATAGGAGACTACTTATATCATTTTAATATCGTTATCTTTTTTATCAATATTATAACTAAGATTTCAGTTCTAATTATATTTTAAATTATTGTAATAACTCAGGTTTTGATCCCTTATTTTAGTAACTTAGAGGTCTGATTCCTCTAACATATATCAAGGACACAAGTGGTCAGAAATCATAAAAATTAAACAGATGGATCATCTCTTGAGATGCTCTGAGCCAGACCATTCCTTCAGCAACTAAACATAGTTTTTTGTTAACAAGACACATGTGTAAGACTTGTGTTTAAGTCTTAAGTACACAAACTATAAAGAGATATAACAAGACTTTTTAGAACAATTCCAATTTAAATTGGGGTTTAGAGATTTATATTGGAATTTAGTGATTCAAAGACCTTATTATTAATAATTAACCCAGCACATTAACGGTCACAGCAGTGTCCTAGATACTGCTTTATCAAGAAAAAAAAAGTACTAGTAATGGGGTAAAGTATAGGTCTGTTCTTCACAATAATTTTTAGGTAATGTATGCAGAATATATGAATATTGCTAACTTGGATGACTTTTTAAATGATTTTGTTAGGTGGCTGAGGAGGGAATGAAATTGTTTCCAAGAAATTATTTTTTGCTCTTTAAAACTGATTATCAACCATAGAAAATGATGAAAAATGAGGGACTGTTTACTCACTGTACCTTTAAATAGTCCAAGTCCATATTTAAAGATTAAATGAGTATCTGTTTCTCTAATAGTATACCATAGTTCGGTGGTTTGATGGCAGGAACAAAATGAAATACTTACCAAACATTATTGTCAAGAGGGCAATCGGCATCACAAACAATCCAACCAGCAAATCAGCCACTGCCAGGGACATTAGGAAATAATTGGTAGCATACTGTAACTTTTTCTCCAGTGCAACAGCCAGAATAACGAGGATGTTTCCACCAATTGTGGGTATTATCACCATGAGTATCAGAAGAGCTGCCCAGTGCAGCTTATTTCCCTGTTCCTCAACAAGCTGTTTCATTTCGTCTGGTATCGATTCTGTCTGTAATCCAGACCAGTTAGAAGAGATTAAATGGTCAAATGTGCTCAGGAATTGTGCGTTGTTCGAATATTCTATAAGAGAGAGCCATTCATTGTTTTTCTTTAATTTTTTCCGATTCCAGAGAGTGGTCAGCATGGTCAGTAGCTAAGCTGGTCATCTGCATTTTTAAGCCTTTGTACCCATGCCAAATACTCAAGGCCAAAGTTGACTCCTTCCTTAAAAAAAGAATTTCAAGTTCTATAAAATGAGAGCATACATACATTTGTCCATGTCTGTAGGTAAGGCCCGAGTGTTTAGTATTCTGCAGAGGTTCCGGTTTCAGAAAGCTTAGTGAAAGAAACTGATAGCTGTGAAAAAAAGACTATATTTTTGGTTTCTCTCTCTCCCTCTTTTTTTTTCTTGTAGTGGTGGAGTCGAGTTTGAATTTGAATGCCAGAGAGTTCCCCCTAGATATAAAATATGTCAATTGCATTATTTTATTTCTTTATTTTCAAAACCCAGTTTAAAAAGTTGAATTTATTAGTAGCCCCTCCCTTCTCAATAGGTCTCTTGTGCATTTGTGACAATGCAGCCAATCCTCATAAACGTATGCCTGGTATGCTCCAATTAATGAAACAAGATATATTAATTTTTTCAGTGGTATAATAAAAACCTAGGTGTTTCCTGACCCTTGAATGTCTTTTTACCTTTACTTTAGAATATGTACAGAAGATTAGAAACATCAGAGCACCAAATAGTTCTGAATAGAACTTTTCATACACACTGGCCATCTACCTAGAAACACTCCAAGCCCCCCTAACGTATAAATAAATGATTTACCAGCTAGGAATCCTTATTTGTAATTGGGTTTTGTCTGAGCAGGTTTATTTTAATACTGATATAAATGCCATTTTTGTAAAACATTTTAGAACTCCTTTAGTTTGAAAGAAGGGGAGAAAATACGTATTACTAGAATCCAGATAATTGTTTTTACTTATTTCATCTTTCAAAGAAAGCATGTTTCTGCAACAAATATTTTCCAAATTTATCACTTTATGTTTATCGCTTTATGCCAAATTTGAACCAGTTCTTTTTTGGTTTTAAGTAATAATTTTTTCTTAACCTTCCCAGTTTCCGAGGGAAGGAGGGGAAGCTGAGAGGAAGATTAAATCATTTATTCATAAAATCTACAAATCCCACGTTAAAAATCTCCCCTTTAACATTTGTAAATTTTTCATTTTGGTTTTTTTAACCACTGAATAGAAATAAAAGATTATGGTAGCAGAGTTTGTGAAGAAAGTAAAAAAGAAAACTCTTTAGATCAACTCTATATTTATTTGTTAAATACTTACCTCTTGCTTGCTCTTTACTCTCCCAAGCATGTCATCTTATCTGCTCAGTAGACCAGATGCTGCTGTGACTGAAGTCCTCCTCCCATTGACTTATTCTGAGCCTCCAGCACTGGTGCTTGAAAGCAATGAAACAAATGTGTTGTATAGCTGTAAGCGTGCCAAGGAGGTTATTTCATCTTTGATACATTCATTTTTAGAGAGTAGCAGCATTCATTATAACTCATAAAATCACTAGTTAAGTATGTTAAACCAGTTCGTGACCCTTATTCAAGTTATATTCTTAAGAGCTCTCTTTAATATTGGGGGGACTGTAATAAACTCTGTCATTTTAGCTTAACGTAGTTCTGTTTTAGATTAACCCTAGGCTGTTTTTCCCATTTGAGAAAGAATAAGATACAATCTAGAGATACTAGAGCTTTAATTCTGTGAAGGTTCTGCCCAGTGAACCTTAGAGTGATTTCCAGAGATCTAATTTCTACCAGTGAAACAAGATTCTTATCCAGCTTTTATGCCTTTGTTGTGGAACACAATTAATTTGCTCTGGTTACAACCTTATATAGAAGAACACAGAAAGGTTTGAATTCTACATGCTTACATAAGTTTTAGAAGAGACTTTTTCATTGCTTGCTTTTAAAAAGATGGCCTCTGGATTTGGGAGTTGGTTCATTGGCAGTTTTTTTTTTTTCACAGATACATTGGGGAAAGTATGTGATATATAATGAAAATATATTTCTGCCTTATTTCAGAAAATTAGTGTAAAAGCCTTATCAGCTATTCTATCTGAGTTTTCCTTAAACTGTAAGACTAGCTTAGTACTAGAACTTCAGCATTCTCAAGGTTTCCTTTTAAAAGGTCATCATAGGGGACTTCCCTGGCGGTCCAGTGGTTAAGACTCTGTGCTTCCATTGCAGGGGGGCGCGTGTTCGATCCCTAGTCAGGGAACTAGAGCCCACATGCCATGTGGCAAAAAAATAAATAAAGATCATCATAGATTGCTCATAGTTTAAAATTATTTAATTACTTCTACATTGGCAACAGCATTTATGCCCTGTTTCAAATTTATATTCCTTACCTTGTGTGAAAGTTATTGGAAAATATTTTGTTCATTTCAGTTCTACTGAGCACTTCAGATTTTATTCAATATTTGTTTTATTTTAACTCGAAATTCAATATTTTAGAAAAAGAATTTTGGGTGAAAACGAATAAAATAATCCTGAACAATCAGATGGATTTTAATGTGCCAGAATTTCTCTTCAGGACTATGAAAATATCTTAAAATACTGCTTTATTCTGAACCACAATTTGACCCCTGTGCTCATGCAGGCAGATAGGTATCTGCAAAACAAGTAATGTCAGATTGAAAATAGCATCATTATATTTAATGAAAAGACTTGTATGAAAGAAACCTTCATTGATTTGTGTTTACAGATAAATTTATTAAAATATTCATTGAGTATATTATAAAAATACCAAACATTATTATTTTATAATACTGTGCCAATGCCGACCCTTCTCACCCACATTCACTCACTTTCTTTTTTTTTTTAATATTTATTTATTTATTTTATTTTTGGCTGAATAGGGTCTTAGTTGCAGCACGCGGGATCTTGGTTGCAGCAAGTGGGATCTTTTCGTTGTGGCACGCAGGCTCCAGAGCACGCGGGCTCTCTAGTTGTGGCTCGCATGCTCAGTAGTTGAGGCTCATGGGCTTAGTTTCCCCACGGCATGTGGGATCTTAGTTCCCCTGCCAGGGATCAAACCTGCGTCCCCTGCATTGGAAGGTAGATTCTTAACCACTGGACCACCAGGGAAATCCCTCACTTTTTTTTTTTAAACCTTAACTAAAAGTAGTTAAAATTGGTTCTTGGAATGTTTTTATTTTATTTTTGTATTTTTAATTAGTTTAATGGCTAAAGGACATAACTAGCTAGAACAACTACTTATTTGGCAACCTTGAGTTATTAGAAGCATAGCTGATAATCGGAGAGAAAGCAAAATAATAATAATAAAAGTGTAGATGAATCTCTCAGTTGGCAAATAACTAAACCTGTGTTCTAAAACCTCATGCACATTAGGCAGAAGGCTGTCTATAAGTCCCCACTCCAAATCTTTTTGCTCTAAACACACTCACAAAAACTTCTGTCCCCCATCTTTAATGAAAACAAACATTTGCACATGGTGGTAAATCTAAATAGTACAAAAGAATATCCATTGATAAATTCACTCTTGAGATGGTTTTTTTTGTGGTTATTGTTTTAATATTTGAGACAGTTTTAACAAACATGTTTCCCTCCCTTCTCCAGAGTAGAGTAACAGATTAAGAAGTGGACAAGCACTTTGGTAATAGCAAAGGGGGCCAATTAAAAAACAGGAATTAACAAGCGTAGGCGTGTAGGTCTACTCACAATAGAGACTTGTAGCTCTCATAACTCAGCCCTCCACAACTCTGTGGTGTAATAATTGATATCATAGTGTTGACTACCATATATTTAATAAAGGTTAAATCATCTTTATTCAGCTCTGTTTTGGATGACAGGAATACGTGAAATGCATTTTTTTTAAATTTTCATCCAAAATGACAAAAAAATATAAAAGTATTATTCTAAGTGGTAGAATGAGATTTCAAATATCTGGAAACTTTATTTGTGTAGAATATCTCATTTACCAAGAACTCCAGATAAATTAATTCTTACTAAAGTAGCTTAAAGGTCAAACTCAAACTCTAATCTGACCATAACCAAAACACCTAATTGGTGCCTTTTTTTCTAAAATACTTATTTTTACCCCTGATGCCTTTTAATTTATTGAACAGATTCTGTCTTCTACTTAAAGGGACAGTCTAGTATCTTTTATACGTTTAGGAAGACAACTTAAATATCAGTCAAAGATATTTTTTATCTCTCAGTCATAGTATCTTTCAAACACTAACACACTAAGGAATTTTTGACAATATGTGGATTGTGTCCACTACATATTCATTTGCGAAGTATTCATTGAGTTCCGTTAGCTTGTGGAGATACAGTGATGAACAAGATAAACATTTTCTGCCTTTATATCAATATAATTTATAATTTCATGAGGGGTGCAAACGCATATACTGATAATTATAATATAGATATGGTACAGCTAAGACTAACTCACTTCAACAGGGCCCTCGGTGCAGCTCAAATATTTCTTGGCTCTTTTTTTAATTCCTTTCTTGTTCACTCTCTGACGATATCAGTGAAAAAGCTAAAACTTCGCTCATTCTTCCCTGGTGACTGAATTTACCTCTTATTATTATTTTTTAATTAATTTATTTTTGGCTGTGTTGGGTCTTGGTTGCTGCGCACGGGCTTTTTCTAGTTGCAGCGAGTGGGGTCTACTCTCCCTTGTGGTGCCCAGGCTTCTCATTATGGTGGCTTCTCTTGTTGCAGAGCACAGTCTCTAGGTGCTCGGACTTCAGTAGTTATGGCACGTGGGCTTAGTTGCTCCACGGCATGTGGGATCTTCCCAGACCAGGGCTTGAACCCATGTCCCCTGCATTGGCAGGCAGATTCTTAACCACTGCACCAACAGGGAAGTCCCTTACATCTTATTTTAATGAAAGACTTAGACCCATCTGAAAGCACTGTCACCTTTCAACTTCTAAAAATGTCTTTCTTTTCATCCATCCTATCGTTTGGGATCATGTTGTCATTCCTCTTTACCATAACTAACTTCTACTTAAATCCTTAGTCCCAACTCTTTATGGTAATTCTTTGCAATCTTGCTGAATAAAGTATCTTCTTTTTCACACATAGAATCCATGCCTTGAATATTCATTTCCTCAGCTTTAACTTCTTTCTTGCAGACATGCTCAGGTTTACAGTTAATGAAAAATAAAAACCTTTCGTTATCCCTTAAGTCTCTTTCCTTCATCATTTGACTTCTTTAGAGAATTGCCTATCCTTTTTCCTTCTTACTACCCACCCAATCTATAACCCTTGTAATCAGATTTTTATCCCCAACATTCTATTAAAATAACTCTTAGAAAGTCACTAATTAACACCAATTGTTGATTTTGTGCAGTATTCATCACTATTGACTGAGCATTTCTCTTTAAAACTTGTATCTTTTTTTTACTTCAAAGACACCTTATCTGAGGGGCGGGGCCGTCAGCGTGAGGGCCGCTGGTCGGGGCTGGGTTTGGGTCGCGTTCCGGCACTTTGGACCGCGGGATTCCGGAACCTCCGCACCCCGGAACCATGGCACCCGGCACCCCGGTGCAGCTCCGGGCGCTGGGTGCCCGGGAGCCGTTAGGAGCGGCCTGTCACCGCTGGGCCTCAGCCCATCGCCCCAGTTCTAGGTTCTGTTCCATGAACACAGTCCGCTCCGCCGCCTGCAGGTCCCGTGTTCAGTGCGGCCTGAATATACTACACAGACTGTGGTCGTGGGCTGGGTCTGTGTCCTGCAGTTTGCAAGGAACAGCTGCAGCTGTCAGAAGTTCTTTTTTAAAGCTCCCATTTCATTTTGCACCCAACGTAGGCAGTACCTGCTGCTTTAAAAAATCTTATTCAATCCCCACCATAATCACAGACTATCAGTATCTCGTTTTACAGATAAGGCAGCATGCTCAGAGAGGGAAGGTCAATTTCTAGTAATTCTGAGAGGTGTGTTTGCCACAGTATTTCCACCCTGCAGACTGCGTGGGGAACAGGGCAGTCCTCTGGGCAGTGACAATCCAGCATGATAAATGCTGTTACAGCCTAAAACAGGAGGAATACTTCGGGAGGGACAGGTGCCTAAGATGAGCCCAGAGGGTGTCAGACCAAGGGGTGGGAGGGGATGGCCTAGGCGAAGGTCCTGAAGGCAGCACGAAGGCCTGCTTCCTGTGGCTTCCATGTACCTCAGGGGAAACCTGCTGTTGGGCAGCAGAGTAGAGAATGGACTGGGGGGCCGTGGGGTGGGTGGGTGGAGAGAAGGGGCTGGTCCAGGAGAGGGAGGGAGGTTCCCGCACACACACAAAAAAAACCAAAGACACCTTATCCTCTGCCTGCGTTCTTTGTCTTTCTTACAGAATCTTTTCTAAGTCTTATTCTACCCTCTTAATATGTAGATTTTCAGAGGTTCCTATCCTGTTGACTTTTCTCCCTCTTCATTTTCTCCTTCCATTCACTCTTACGGTTTTCCATTAACTTGTTGAAAAAAAACTCCTAAAACTCTATTTCCAGCCCAATGACTGTGATCTTGTGGTCATGAGGTGAGACAAGCAGCATACTTAAGGGTTAGGAGACCTCAGACAAACCAATTTCTCTGAGCTTTAATTTCTACATTTGTAAAAAGGAGGTGATGTAACCTGCTCTGCCTACTTCACAGCAGCATTTGACCCAGTTGATCATTTCCCCTTCCCCTTCCTTAAAATAGTTTCTTTGCTTGGCTTCCACTAGACCACACTGTTGGATTTTCTCCTACCTCATTACGACTCCTTTGTAGTCTCCTTTACTTGTTCTCTTTCATCTCAACCTGTTTAATATTGGGGCTCCTCTGGGACTCATTTCTGGATCTCCTCTCCCTTCACACTTGGTGATCTCAGACACACTTAAGGCTTTGAATACTACCTATGTACTAAAACTCCCAAATTTGTATCCCTAGCCTAGACCTTTCCTTCAAACTCCAGACTGTTACATTCAATTACCTACTCAGTATTTCCCTTAGATGTCTAAAAACATCTCAAACTCAAAATGTCCAAAATTGAACTTTTGCTCTTTCCCTCCAAATCTGTTCTATCTATTGGTTTCTTTATCTCAGTTAAAGGCCATTGCATTCTTCCAGTCTCTTTTTTTTCACGTCTTACCATCAGGAAATCTTGTTTATTCTACTTCAATATATGTACCAGATTTCAACTTTTTCCCCCATGTTCATGACTACCACCAAGTCACAGTTATATCTTAACCAGATTTGTGAGATAGCCTCTTAACTCATCTTCTTTCTTCTACCTTTGCCCTCTGGTCTCAGTAGAGCAGCCAAAATTACCATTTTTAAACAAGTCAGATCATATCATTCCTTTGCTTAGAATCCTGACTGCCCTTCACTAGTAAAAACCAAGTTTCCTATAGTCTGGCCCTGTTTTCAACTACTCTTCCCCTCTTCACTACACTCGAACTATTGGCCTCTTTGCCACTCCTCAAACATGCTGGGCGTCATTCCCCCACAGGGCCCTTGCTTGAGCTGTTTCCTCTACCTAATATACTCCTTCTCTGGATAGCCACTTGGCTCACTTCTTCACTGCCTTCTTTTCTTTGCTTAAATATCACCTATCATTGAAGCCTGCCTTGACTACTCTAATGAATACTGCAAAATGCCCCCTTCTCTTGGCTCTTCCAATACGCCTTACCTTGATTTACTTTTTTGGTTCTCCTTAGAACTTCACCTTTTTACTTACTTTATCATTTATTGTTTATTGTCTTTCTCCTACTAGAATGTAGCCTTTGTCTTTTTTGTTCACTGTTCTCTTTGAGTTTATCCTGCTTGGAGTTTGTTAAGTTTCTAGTCTCTCATCAAAATTTGGGAAGTTTTTGGCCATTATTTCTTCAAGAGTTCTTTCAGCCTTCTCTTTCTCTTCTCCCATTGGGACTCCCATTATGCGTATGTTGGTGTGTTTTGTGTCACCCACAGGTCTCTTAGGCTCTGTTCATTTTGCTTCATTCTTTTTCTCCTCCTCAGATTGGATAATCTCAACTAACCTAACTTCAATTCTCAATTAACCTAACTTAATATTATCAGTTAACCTTATTTGATTCTTTTTTCTGCCTGCTCAATTCTGCTGTTGAGCCCCCTCTAGAGAATTTTTCATTTCTTAGTTTGATGATTTGAAGGGCAGGGGGAAACATGCTGATAATTCTGTAACTTTTTGAATGTTACACATTTCTCTAGGTTCAGGAATGCAATCTGAGAGTTTTAAGAGCCATGTTTCTTATTATGGTGAAGTAGCAATTTCTTTATATAAATCTTTTCAGTCTACTTTCTTCTCACCTATTTGAGATATCTTCACACCATTTTGGCAGCACCTGAAAGAAATTAATCTGTTTGGAAACATACCAAAAGCTTGTCTAAAACTATAATTATTTTTAGTTTTCTGAAGTCCAATAAGTTGTTAAAAAAGAAACATTAAAGATTGCACTAGGGCTTCCCTGGTGGCGCAGTGGTTGAGAGTCTGCCTGCCGATGCGGGGGACGTGGGTTCGTGCCCTGGTCCGGGGGGATCCCACATGCCGCGGAGCGGCTGAGCCTGCGCGTCCGGAGCCTGTGCTCCGCAACAGTGAGAGGCCCGCGTACCGCAAAAAAAAAAAAAAAAAAAAAAAGATTGCACTAAATTTGTAAGGTTTGGGGCAAGATCTGTGTGGTTTTGTTTTCCTTGTGGTACTTTACATGTAATAGATAGATAATTCAGTAAATACTAAATTGATGGGAAAAAAAAAAAGTATCATAAAAACGGTAGTAAAAAACTACAAATAGCAGTAGCTTAGGATACAGAGTTTCATAGGACAGAAGTGTTTTTGGGAAATGAAACTGTTTTCTTCTTTTTCAGTTATTTTTGTGATAATATTTTATGTATGTTTTATATTGTGATGAAAACAAAATTCAAAATGTTTAATATCTCCCCTCTTTTAATGGTATTCACTTTTTAAATTTTTATAAACTAGCCAAGAAATAAAGAGAGCAAGAAATGTTGCTAGAATTCCCACAACATGTAGCTCCATTGTTGAGAACAAATGCAGCTAGCAAATTTGTAATTGTCTGAGTAAATATACTTTTAAATTTAATATATCAAAATGTAAATATGAGGAAAACCTAAGTCATAGGTAACACATTTTGTGCTAATCAAAGTGTTGAATTCCTTGCTAACTATCCCCAGCCAATATAACAAAATCCACTATTTTTTCTGTGACTTGAACATTTCTAGACATTTATTTTTCTAAATATGTTCACAGAGACACAGAGATGAACTTGTATTGCTGATCAGGGATTAGTCATTTAAATACTTAGTTTTAAATGCTGATCCAAAGCCATTAAAAAAAACTACAGGAATTATTTTGTGACATTATCTTAAAGAGATAAATGTTTACATAGAAAAGCTAACATTCAAGGAGAGTCAGAATTATCTAAAATAACTGAAAAAAAGCCTTATGAATTGTTATTAAAGAGTTAGTGTATTTTCTATTAATTTGCAGGTTCTTTCTCCTTCCCTTGCCTTGCCCCCCTCTTTCTCAGTTGCATCCCTGTGTGTAATATAATGTTTTTTGGTCTTCTATATTTCCTGTAAATTGATAGTTAGATCTAGAGGCTTGGTCACATTCTGGTTCAATTTTTCACTCTTTCTCTTCCCCTTCCCCTCCTCCTCCCCCTCCTCCTTCCTCCCTCTCCTCCTCCTCCTTTTTTATTAAGAAGGGGCTGGCAGTGCACATAAGGTGTAAGGTCTAGTTGTTTCTCTTTTCATGATGTTAGCGTCTTTGATAATGATGCTGTTGTCCATTAATTCATTACCAGTTTCAAAATGGCGATGATATAATTTTATCATTTATTAGCTTAGTTTTAAAAATTAGACATATATACCAACATGTATGTATGTATTTGGATAAAGATTAATGTAAGTTTTGCTTTCAGTGAATGTTTGCATTGCGATCATTGCTTAGAAAAATTCTTTTGTCCTTTTAGAGCTGCCTGTTGAAAAATTAAAATAAACCTAGAATATTATGATTTTATTGTACTCTTGAAGAGGTTGAATGTCTAAGCTAATTAAAGAATTTGTCGTTTCTTGTCTTAACAAATTTTCTGAAGAAGGTGTCAGAGTTGGAACTATTATTAGACTGAGAAACATAAAAGAATTTTTTATGTGCTTTTGAGTTTATAGCCCTCACAACCTAGATCAGTCTTTTATGGTAATCAACTAGGTAAAGCTCTTTGCGTTAGGCTCCCAGGCAAAGCTCTGTATTTATGTTCGCAGGCAAAATTTTTTTCTAAACCTCATGAAATTGTTAATGCCCTAGTCTAAGTATAATACTTTTAACAAGTGGGAGATCATAAAATAAATGAAGTTTTAAGATACGTTTAGGATAAGCTCTTTGTGAGTCACTTTTCCCTGGAATGTCCTGTCCTTGCTGCAGCTAAGGGGCAAGGTAGGTAAAGTGTTCTCTGTGCCATTAGCTCCCTAAAAAGTTGATGAGGAAATCTGGAGGTCAGAACCCTGTATATTAACCAGTTTTCTAGGTTTAATATCCAACTTGTTTTACATTGTTTTGAATGAACTTTTGGGTATGAGTTGCCTTTACCTTTCTTAAAAAATAAGAGCCCAAACTACAGCATACTAGTAACCAAATTCCTGGTTCTGACCCAAAGGCAATTTCCGGTTATGCATTTAGATTTTAGTAATTATAGTATAGTATTCTACTCTACCACACCACTAACTCCCCAGCATAAATAAGGTGGAGCAGATATCATTTTATGCATGAAGCAGTTAAGTCTCAGAGGGACTTAATGATTGCCATTCTGTTAATAAATGGCTGCACTAGAATTGGATTCCAGGTTTTTCAAATTCCAAGCCCACGTTCTCTCTACCGCAGCATGTTGAAAACGAAAGGGAGAGGAGGAAGAGAGAGATCGTTTAAGGAGTCACTGTATTATTTCAAGTGAGAGATGACCAGGGTCTAAAACAAGCAGTGCAAACAGAAACAAGATTTAAAGGTTTCACTTGATTGGGCAGATTAGATGTGGGGAATGAGAGAATAGAATGATTGAAAATGTGAGTTTTCTTGGTGTATAGATGAATAGTCATGGCGGAAAGAGAAGCAGTTTAGGGGAGGGGTGCCCTTTATTCCTCTTTCTGTACAGAATTCTGTGTATTGACTGAGGTATTTGTGGACTATTTAGTTAAAGACGTTCAACGGGCACTTCAAAATTCAGGATGCTGCTCAGATTATTTGGAGTCTGTTGGTAGGGAGTACAAGGGACTTAAACAGAGGGAGTACTCTTAATTCCTGTGTCGTTATGGTAATCCTGTGGCACCTACCTAATGAAAATATAAATTCATAACTCTGCCAAGGGACTACCGCGAGGTTTATGTCCTCACCAAATTCCCACTGCGATGGACCAAACCGACGTGCTTAGAACAGTGTTTCTGCCTGTATACGTATAGTGCTATATTTTTTCCTTTTCTAGGGAAGATAGATTAGAAAAGACACATATTCTTGAAAGCATTTTGATTAATACAATTTAATATTGAGGTTGTACAAAATATTCAATAAACAGTAGTTAATAGCCAGTATGTTTTAAAAAAAAAAAGGAATTCATACGTGCACTTTATGGTTGGATAATATGGTAGTGACTTGTGCATATGCCCTTAAACAATTCCTGCTCTCTGGAAGGTTGTACAAATAGTAAGTTGGTAAGATGACTGTTAGCTACAAGCCAAGAAATTTTATTGAAACAACAAATCAGAACTTAGTTACCTGTTTCAGTGTTTTACTTTTTAAAGTAGGCCTTCCCTAGCCCCTTTATGTGGTCTCCCTACTGGGAACTTCAAAGCACATAAAATTAAAAGACACACAATTAGCCCTTATGAACTAACTCAGAGGTACTTGTTACCTCTCTCATTTTTGATTATCTAGCTGAGTTAAAAACTTAAGTGAGGAGGGGAACAAGGAAGGGCCTGATATTTTTCCCAGTGATTAACCCTTAGGATTTGAACCTAGTAGGAAATAGTTGTTGGTCAAGTCTCTAAATATATATTTAGTTTGGCTCCCTTTGTCTTTTATTAAGTAATAAAAATTATTTTATCTTTAGTACCTAGCACTGTGCCACTAATTTATGGGAAAAAGTACAGAAGACACAGTCTCCATCCTTGCCCCTTGAGACATGTGCAGTCTTGAGTGGTTTTATTTATAATTTGTTATGTGATAAGATGTTTGAGTTTGTCAGAGGATTTGAGTATCAAAGTATGGACAGAACTGGGCTTCCCTGGTGGCCCAGTGGTTATGAATCTGCCTGCCAATGCAGGGGACACGTGTTCGAGCCCTGGTCCGGGAAGATCCCACACGCCTCGGCGCAACTAAGCCCATGCACCACAACTACTGAGCCTACGCTCTAGAGCCCGCGAGCCGCAGCTACTGAAGCCTGCACACCTACAGCCCGTGCTCCGCAACAAGAGAAGCCACCACAATGAGAAGCCCGCGCACCGCGACAAAGAGGTAGCCCCTGCTCGCCGCAACTAGAGAAAGCCCGCGCGCCGTAACTAGAGAAAGCCCGCGCGCAGCAACAAAGACCCAACACAGCCAAAAATAAAATAAATAATAAAAATAAATACATTAAAAAAAATTATGGACAGAACTTTTAAGTTCTTAGCCCAATGCAAGTGAAAAATAAAAGTTAAATAATGATGGGACTTACCTTATGGTGCAGTGGTTAAGAATCTGCCTGCCAATGCAGGGGACACAGGTTTGAGCTCTGGTCCAGGAAGATCCCACATGCTGCGGAGCAACTAAGCCCGTGCACCACAACTGCTGAGCCCGCACACCTAGAGCCCGTGAGCCACAGCTACTAAGCCTGCACGCCTAGAGCCCATGCTCCACAACAAGAGAAGCCACTGCATTGAGAAGCCCGTGCACTGCAATGAAGAGTAGCCCCCGCTCACCACAACTAGAGAAAGCCCGCACACAGCAACGAAGACCTAATGCAGCCAAAAATTAATTAATTATTTATTTTTAAAAAGTTAAACAATGATGCTGTCAACTACAGTAATTCTCCAGCAACCTCTTTGGTATGATATCACCTTTAAAATTTCATTTTTATTTCATAGGAATATTTCTCATTGATGAAATGTCCTGTAATAATGAACACTGATTTAAAACCTTTGATGATTGATTCATTTTTAAAAGCCATAGAATTGTAAAGTGGAACAGACCTTATGGAACTTTTAGTCCAATTTGTTCTTTTTCCGATGTGAAAAGGGACCCCAAAGTGTATGGTTACTTGAACCTTGTCTAAAATTATCCCAGCTATTTAGAGGCAAAACAGGAACTAGAACATGGGTTTTTTACTTCTTATATAACTTACTGTTATTTACCTCAGTACTCATTAACTGAAAGCATATGTGTATTTGTTCATTTGTTTTTATATTATTCCTGCATGATAATCAAGAAATATTATCTCTAGTTACAGAAAAGAAAATTTAAGTGATTTGCCTGATGTCATGTACTAAGAAATTAACAAAACTAAGACTAGAGCCCAAATCTTCTGTTTCCTAGTACATTGCTTTCTTTATACTATTCTTCTGTATTGTTGCCACTAGTTTGTTTACGGATTTTTCGTACTACGAACTAGCTTCATCAAACTGAGAAAGAACATTTTCAAGAAAGAGTGATAGCAGAGTTCTACCTTTTTTTCTTTTTTGAGGTATGGTTGATGTATAATATATGTTTCAGATGTACAACATAGTGATTCACAATTTTAAAAGATTATGTTCCATATATAGTTACCATAAAATATTGGCTGTATTTCCTGTGTTGTACAATATACCATTGTAGCTTATTTGTATTATACATAGTAGTTTGTACTCTTAATCGCCTACCCCTATCTTGCCTCTCCCCCAAAATTCCACCTTTATAGACAATTTGCATAAACTTGGCTCTACTCCATTTGAAATTTGAATTTACCATTCACTGGAGTTTGAGGCTAGAGGACAATTTCAGCATAGAATTATAGATTTAAATTGGCCTGTAGGTAATAACTGCTTTCATTCACAACAGGATACTTTTTTAAAAAAAGTTCTGTTGGGCTTCCCTGGTGGCGCAGTGGTTCAGAGTCCACCTGCTGATGCAGGGGACACAGGTTCGTGCCCCGGTCCGGGAAGATCCCACATGCCATGGAGCGGCTGGGCCCGTGAGCCATGGCCGCTGAGCCTGCACGTCCGGAGCCTGTGCTCCGCAATGGGAGAGGCCACAGCAGTGAGAGGCCCGCGTACCGCAAAAAAAAAAAAAAAAAAAGAAAAAAGAAAAAACGTTCTATTGAAATGTAATATATTAATAGTCTCTTTTTAAGTTTTTATTGAAGTGTAGTATACATCTAAAAACATGAACATAATTAGCCTACACCTTGATGAATTTTCGTAACTGAACACACCTGTGTAACCAGCACCTAGTTCAACATCAGTACCAGCCTTCCAGAAACTCCCCTTACACTCTCTTCTAGTTACTACACCCAACCTGCTGACCCCTCAGGAGTGACCACTATAACAGGATAGTCCTTCAAAGATGAGATCAGATACTTCATTTGTCAAGGTTGTCCTCTCTTCTGTATTTGCTGCAAATATGAAGAAGATGAGAAAAGAACAATTTCTCTATTCTTATCAACACAAAAATAATTGCTGAAGACAAAAAAAATCAAAATTTTTTCATACCAAGTCTTATTTAACAATTTAATATTCAATCAGAGTAATACTGGGAGTTTTAAATCTTTTGTACAGCTTTGGAAACATCTTGGAGTCTCTGTAAGTGACTTTTGTCTTCTGAAACAAGACACAGAGTAAGCAGGAGTTATAATGGATGTAGGGCAGTGTTCCCTGTCCCCATTACCCCCCCCACCCCCCGCTCCACCCCGTCTCCCATGGCTGTTCCCCACCCTGGAGAAGACAGAAGGGAATGAGTAATGCTGTGATGCAGAGCTGTGGTTGAGGGATCACTGATATGTTCCTCTTTCTTTTCATATATTCCCTGAATGTTGAAGATAGCTTTCTAATATCAATAATTAGAATTCTGTTGGAGATTTTTAATTCTGTAACTTCTGTGTTAAATATAACTCTGTTGTTTCCCATAACTTTCAAAAAATTGATTAAAATTCTTCCATCTTGATTTAAAATATGTTATCTATAACACTGTCTTCACTTTCTCTGTTTCTTATCAGGACGCCTGAACAGTGCCCCAGTGTCGTTTCATTGTTGTCAGAGAGTTACAATCCTCATGTGCGTTATGGAGCTGCAATGGCCCTGGGCATCTGCTGTGCTGGTACAGGAAACAAGGTAAAGGCCAAAGCCAATGCGGTCAGTTCTTTTCTGGTGCCAGACTGTTTTCTGTAGCCGAAAAGTTTATGTAACAGTTGTAAAAATACAGGTGTGGTGTGATCTGTAAGACTTAACTTGCCTCACAAGTTAAGCTTCCCAGAACTTCCTCACTTAACTATTCTGGATTGCTCAAAGCCGTTTAAGAACAAACCACCACATTACATGGATGGCTCTAATGAAAACAATGCTGTTGAATTTTTTATGAAAGCATTGATTTCTTTAAAAAGAAGAAATAGTATTTTTTTCTTTGAAGAGCTACTCTGGCCATTTTACATTGTTATTTTACATGTTTAATTTGCATAATAAGTATTGTAGAAATCAAAGTTCTTATTTGAGGGCACCACAGTCAACTCAGTTTGATTTTTTTGTGTGTTTGTTTTAAGTTTATATTTAACTGCTCTTTGCCTGTTTTCTCCTCAAGAACATAATAGATAACCTGGTATTTGTTAAGCCCACAAAAGTGACAAAATAAAGACTTGGGTTAGGTACATTGATGATTTGAAAACAGTTTGTCATGAGAGTCATAAAGAAATGCACCAATGCTTTAATAACAAGTATTCTTGATTCACAGCAATAACATAAATCACCACATTTTGCCTTTCATAGAGCACATGAACACACCTTGGCCAGTTCCCCAAAAGGTGCACTTTTCTTTTAATAGCACACAGGCGTGTGTGTGTGTGTGTGTGTGTGTGTGAGAGAGAGAGAGAGAGAGAGAGAGAGAGAGGGAAGAAGAACATGATTATATTCCCAGTGTCTTTACATCAGAAAGCAGCCACTTTTTAAAAATCATCTCTTGTCCAAACTAAAGCATAATTATTAGTTTATTGATTGATTCCAGGAATTACATTTTAATCTGCTTGACTTTTTCTCTAATAAAGAGTATTAGTATTGGATACAAATAATTTTTTTCTAGTCACATAAAACATTATTAAAGCTAGGAATTAAAATAGGCATTTTCACTATATGTGGCGAGAATTGTATAAAAATTTATAGAGACATGCCCTTCCAATATTCTTATTCTGTCTCCTTACCCTGCTTTATTTTTCTTCATCTGCCGTGGCCTCTCCCGTTGCGGAGCACAGGCTCCGGACATGCAGGCCCAGTGGCCATGGCTCACGGGCCCAGCCGCCCTGCGGCATGTGGGATCCTCCCGGACCGGGGCACGAACCCACGTCCCCTACATCGGCAGGTGGACTCTCAACCACTGTGCCACCAGGGAAGCCCCACCTGACATATTTTTACACCTATTTATTTATTGTCTGTCTTCTCTCCACTGAAATGTAAGGTCCCTGAGAACAGAATGTTCACTGCTAAAACCTAAAGTCAGACCTGGCACATAGTAGAGTTTCAGTAAATATTTGTCAAATGAATGATGAAGGGAAGATCATTTTAAGGATATGATGATGAACAAGTTGGACATGGTCTCTGTCCTCACAGTTTTGTTTTTTAAATGTTTTCATTTCTTTTGGAGGAGAATTTCTTACATGAGAATGTATCTTCAGTGTTATTAGAAAAGTCATTGTGTGTATAAAATACAGTTTATAGAAATAGGCCTTCATTTTTTTCTAGGACACATCTGTTCTATAAACAAAGGAAAAATATAGTTGGATGTTTTACTAAGTATTTTCTCCCTCCGGTGTTTAGTAGACATTTATATCAGACCTCATAAGTTAAATGTAAATTAGATTTTTTTCTTTCCAGATTATTCTAAACTTAATATGCTATCTAGGAGCAAATGTTCTTTGAGACACAGTATCTGACAAGTTAATTCAATGAATATTCTTCATTACTCATACTAAACAAGTCTGCTTTATTTCTAGATAGTTTGTATGATCTACGTATCAATACCTATCTGTCTGAAACTTGGCACATTAATTTTGTTTCTTAAAAGCCTGAAACACCTATTTAGTCTAAAATGTATCTTTGAGGTCATATCACATACCTCAAAGGCCAAGTTAGTGTCTTTTAACTTACAAGTTGGAAATTTTCTTATATTTTTATCATGAATACTTCATAAACAATATTGACAATATGAGTAACGTTTGCAAAACTTGCTCTTCTAAACAACGGCACTACATTTTTCAGGGAAGTGAGGAAAAGGAATACATTTATATGGTATTTGTATTATTTATTAATTGCTCTGATTTTTCTCTTTTGAATTTTATTTTATTTATTTTTTTATACAGCAGGTTCTTATTAGTTATATATTTTATACATATTGGTGTATATATGTCAATCCCAATCTCCCAATTCATCACACCGCCACCATCCCCCGCCACTTTCCCCCCTTAGTGTCCATACGTTTCTTCTCTACATCTATGTCTCTATTTCTGCCCTACAAACCGGTTCATCTGTACCATTTTTCTAGGTTCCACATATGTGTGTTAATATATGATATTTGTTTTTCTTTCTGACTTACTTCACTCTCTATGACAGTCTCTAGGTCCATCCACAAATGACCCAAGTTTTTTTCCTTTTAATGGCTGAGTAATATTCCATTGTATATATGTACCACATCTTCTTTATCCATTCGTCTGTTGATGGGCATTTAGGTGGCTTCCATTACCTGGCTATTGTAAATAGTGCTGCAGTGAACATTGGGGTGCATGTGTCTTTTTGAATTATAGTTTTCTCTGGGTAAATGCCCAGTAGTGGTATTGCTGGGTCATATGGTAATTCTATTTTTAGTTTTTTAAGGAACCTCCATACTGTTCTCCATAGTGGCTGTATCAGTTTACATTCCCACCAACAGTGCAAGAGAGTTCACTTTTCTCCACACCCTCTCCAGCATTTGTTGTTTGTAGATTTTCTGATGATGCCCATTCTAACTGGTGTGAGGTGATACCTCATTGTAGTTTTGATTTGCATTTGCCTAATAATTAGTGATGTTGAGCAGCTTTTCATGTGCTTCTTGGCCATCTGTATGTCTTCTTTGGAGGAATGTCTATTTAGGTCTTCGGCCCATTTTTGGATTGGGTTGTTTGTGTTTTTAATATTGAGCTGCATGAGCTGTTTATATATTTTGGAGATTAATCCTTTGTCCCTTGATTTGTTTGCAAATATTTTCTCCCATTCTGAGGGTTGTCTTTTCGTCGTGTTTGTAGTTTCCTTTGCTTTGCAAAAGCTTTTAAGTTTCATTAGGTCCCATTTGTTTATTTTTGTTTTTATTTCCATTACTCTAAGAGGTAGATCAAAATATCTCTTGCTGTGATTTATGTCAAAGAGTGTTCTTCCTATGTTTTCCTCTAAGAGTTTTATGGTGTCTTTCCTTAGATTTAGGTCTCTAATCCATTTTGAGTTTATTTTTGTGTATGGAGTTAGGGAGTGTTCTAATTTCATTCTTTTACATGTAACTGTCCAGTTTCCCCAGCTCCACTTACTGAAGAGACTATCTTTTCTCCATTGTGTATCCTTGCCTCCTTTGTCATAGATTAGTTGACCCTAGGTGTGTGGGTTTATCTCTGGGCTTTCTATCCTGTTCCATTGATCTATATTTCTGGTTTTCTACCAGTACCATATTGTCTTGGTTACTGTAGCTCTGTAGTATAGTCTGAAGTCACAGAGTCTGATTCCTCCAGCTCCATTTTTTCCCCTCAAGACTGCTTTGGCTATTTGGGGTCTTCTCTGTCTCCATACAAATTTTTAGACTTTTTTGTTCTAGTTCTGTAAAAAACACCATTGGTAATTTGATAGGGATTGCATTGAATCTGTAGATTGCTTTAGGTAGTATAGTCATTTTCACAGTATTGATTCCTCCGATCCAAGAACATGGTATCTCTCCATCTGTTTGTATCATCTTTAATTTCTTTCATCAGTGTCTTAATAGTTTTCTGTATACAGGTCTTTTGTCTCCCTAGGTACGTTTACTCCTAGGTATTTTATTCTTTTTTTTACAGTGGTAAATGGGAGTGTTTCCTAATTTCTCTTTCAGATTTTTCATCATTAGTGTATAGGAATGCAAGAGATTACTGTGCATTAATTTTGTATCCTGCAACCTTACCAGATTCATTGATTAGCTCTAGTAGTTTTCTGGTAGCATCTTTAGGATTCTCTATGTACAGTATCATGTTATCTGCAAACAGTGACAGTTATACTTCTTCTTTTCCAATTTGTATTCCTTTTATTTCTTTTTCTTCTCTGATTGCTGTGGCTAGGACTTCCAAAACTATGTCGAATAATAGTGGCGAGAGTGGACATCCTTGTCTTGTTCCTGATCTTAGAGGAAATGCTTTCAGTTTTTCACCATTAAGAATGATGTTTGCTGTAGGTTTGTCATATATGGTCTTTATTATGTTGAGGTAGGTTCTCTCTATGCCCACTTTCTGGAGAGTTTTTACCATAAGTGGGTGTTGAATTTTGTCATAAGCTTTTCCTGCATCTATTGAGATGATCATATGGTTTTTATTCTTCAGTTTGTTAATATGGTGTATAACATCGATTGATTTGTGTATATTGAAGAATCTTTGCATCTCCGGAATAAACCCCACTTGATCATGGTGTATGATCCTTTTAATGTGTTGTTGGATTCTGTTTCCTAGTATTTTGTCGAGGATTTTTGCATCTATATTCATCAGTGATATTGGTCTGTAATTTTCTTTTTTTGTCGTATCTTTGTCTGGTTTTGGTATCAGGGTGATGGTGGCCTCATAGAATGAGTTTGGGAGTGTTCTTTGCAATTTTCTGGAAGAGTTTGAGAAGGATGGGTGTTAGCTCTTCTCTACATATTTGATAGAATTCACCTGTGAAGCGGTCTGGTCCTGGACTTTTGTTTGTTGGAAGATTTTTACTCACAGTTTCAATTTCATTACTTGTGATTTGTCTGTTCATATTTTCTGTTTCTTCCTGGTTCAGTCTTGGAAGGTTATACCTTTCTACAAATTTTTCCATTTCTTCCAGGTTGTCCATTTTGTTGGCATAGAGTTGCTTGTAGTAGTCTCTCAGGATGCTTTGTATTTCTGCGGTGTCTTTTGTAACTTCTTCTTTTTCATTTCTAATTTTATTGATTTGAGTCCTCTCCCTCCTTTTCTTGATGAGCCTGGCTAATGGTTTATCAATTTTGTTTATCTTCTCAAAGAACCAGCTTTTAGTTTTATTGATCTTTTCTGTTGTTTTCTTTGTTTCTATTTCATTTATTTCTGCTCTGATCTTTATGATTTCTTTCCTTCTGCTAACTTTGCATTTTGTTTGTTCTTCTTTCTCTAGTTCCTTCAGGTGTAAGGTTAGACTGTTTATTTGAGATTTTTCTTGTTTCTTGAGGTAGGCTTGTATAGCTATAAACTTCTCTCTTAGAACTGCTTTTGCTACATCCCATAGGTTTTGGATCATCATATTTGTCTCTAGGTATGTTTTGATTTCCTCTTTAATTTCTTCAGTGATCTCTTGGTTATTTAGTAACGTATTGTTTAGCCTCCATGTGTTTGTGTTTTCTACTTTTTTTTCCCTGTAATTGATTTCTAATCTCATAGTGTTGAGGTCAGAAAAGGTGCTTGATATGATTTCAGTTTTCTTAAATTTACTGAGGCTTGTTTTGTGACCCAAGATGTGATCTGTCCTGGAGAATGTTCCGTGTGCACTTGAGAAGAAAGTGTAATCTGCTGTTTTTGGATGGAATATCATATAAATATCAATTAAATCTATCTGGTCTGTTGTGTCATTTAAAGCTTATGTTTCCTTATTAATTTTCTGTCTGGATGATCTGTCCATTGGTGTAAGTGAGGTGTTAAATTCCCCCACTATTATTGTGTTACTGTTGATTTCCTCTTTTATAGCTGTTAGCAGTTGCCTTATGTATTGAGGTGCTCCTGTGTTGGGTGCATATATATTTATAATTGTTATATCTTCTTCTTGGCTTGATCCCTTGATAATTATGTAGTGTCCTTCCTTGTCTCTCGTAACACTGTTTATTTTAGAGTCTATTTTCTCTGATATGAATATTGCTACTCCAGCTTTCTTTTGATTTCCATTTACATGGAATATCTTTTTCCATCCCCTCACTTTCAGTCTGTATGTGTCCCTAGGTCTGAAGTGGGTCTCTTGTAGACAGCATATATATGGGTCTTGTTTTTGTATCCATTCAGAGAGCCTGTATCTTTTGGTTGGAGCTTTTAACCTATTCATGTTTAAGGTAATTATCGATATGTATGTTCCTATTACCATTTTCTTAATTGTTTTGGGTTTGTCTTTGTAGGTCCTTTTCTTCTCTTGTGTTTCCCACTTAAAGAAGTTCCTTTAGCATTTGTTGTAGGGCTGGTTTGGTGCTGCTGAATTCTTTTAGCTTCTGCTTGTCTTTAAACTGTTGATTTCTCCATTGAATCTGAATGAGATCCTTGTTGGGTAAAGTAATCTTGGTTGTAGGTTCTTCCCTTTCATCACTTGAAATATATCATGCCACTCCCTTCTGGCCTGTAGAGTTTCTGCTGAGAAATCAGCTGTTAACCTTATGGGAGTTCCCTTGTATGTTATTTGTCATTTTTTCCCTTGTTGCTTTCAGTAATTTTTCTGTCTTTAATTTTTGTCGGTTTGATTACTATGTGTCTTGCCATGTTTCTCCTTGGGTTTATCGTGCCTGGGACTCTCTGTGCTTCCTGGGCCTCTCTGTGCTTCCTGGGCTTGGGTGGTTATTTCCTTTCCCATGTCAGGGAAGTTTTTGACTATAATCTCTTCTAATATTTTCTCGGGTCCTTTCTCTCTTTCTTCTCCTTCTGGGACCCCTATAATGCGAATGTTGTTGCGTTTAATATTGTCCCAGAGGTCTCTTATGCTGTCTTCATTTCGTTTCATTCTTTTTTCTTTATTCTGTTCCATAGCAGTGAATTCCACCATTCTGTCTTCCAAGTCACTTATCCGTTCTTCTGCCTCAGTTATTCTGCTATTGATTCCTTCTAGTGTAGTTTTCATTTCAGTTATTGTATTGTTCATCTCTGTTTGTTTGTTCTTTAATTCTTCTAGGTCTTTGTTAAATATTTCTTGCATCTTCTCGATCTTTGCCTTCATTGTTTTTCTGAGGTCCTGGATCATCTTCACTATCATTATTCTGAGTTCTTTTTCTGGAAGGTTTCCTATCTCCACTTCATTTAGTTGTTTTTCTGGGGTTTTATCTTGTTTCTTCATCTAAGACATAGCCCTCTGCCTTTTCATCTTGTCTCTCTTTCCATGAATGTGTTTTTTGTTCCACAGGCTTCAGGATTGTAGTTCTTCTTGCTTCTGCTGTCTGCCCTCTGGTGGATGAGGCTGTCTAAGAGGCTTGTGCAAGTTTCCTGGTGGGAAGGACTGGTGGTGGGCAGAGCTCAGTAAAACTTTAATCAGCTTGTCTGCTGATGGAGGGGTTGGGTTCCCTCCCTGTTGGTTGTTTGGCCTGAGGCGACCCAACACTGGATCCTACCTGACTCTTTGGTGGGGCTAATGGCAGACTCTGGGAGGGCTCACGCCAAGGAGTACTTCCCAGAACTTCTGCTGCCAGTGTCCTTGTCCTTACGGCGAGACACAGCCACCCCCTGCCTCTGCAGGAGACCCTCCAACACAAAGCAGGTAGGTCTGGTTCAGTCTCCTATGGGGCCACTGCTCCTTCCCCTGGGTCCCAGTGCACACACTACTTTGTGTGCCCTCCAAGAGTGGAGTCTCTGTTTCCCCCAGTGCTGCTGAAGTCCTGCAATCAAATCCCACTAGCCTTCAAAGTCTGATTCTCTAGGAATTCCTCCTCCAGTTGCCAGACCCCCAGGTTGGGAAGCCTGACGTGGGGCTCAGAACCTTCACTCCAGTGGGTGGACTTCTGTGGTCTAAGTGTTCTCCAGTTTGTGAGTCACCCACCCAGCAGTTATGGGATTTGATTTTACTGTGATTGCCCCCCTCCTGCCATCTCATTGTGGCTTCTCCTTTGTCTTTGGATGTGGGGTATCTTTTTGGTGAGTTCCAGTGTCTTCCTGTCAGTGATCGTTCAGCAGTTAGTTGTGATTCCAGTGCTCTCTCAAGAGGAAGTGAGCGCACATCCTTCTACTCCGCTATCTTGAACCAGTCTCTTGCTCTGATATTTCGTAATATTGGGGATATCCTGGTAAACATTTTGGAAAATCCCACCATATGTGGGAAGTGTAACCATGGAATCATTTCTAGTCCTATTTGACTTAATTTGTGTTGCCATTCTCCTAGCAGGTAAAATCTTCTTTGTTTTGGGAGTTTTGTTTCTCTTTGTTTTTTGTTTGTTTCAATTTACATTCGATTTATTTAATATTTTAAATTAGATTTTGTAAAATCATCTTAAGATATTATCTTACTCTAGTATTTGAAGGAAGTTGGATACTTAGAGTCAGACTAGCCTGAGTTTGCTACACTTATGTGATTTTTGGCAATTTACTTTACCTGTCTAACTCTGTTTCTTTGTTTTTAAAGATTGTTTTGTATTGCTGTTATTGTTGTTTTAGGATGAAGAGGATTAAATGGATAATATATATAAAATACCTCCCACTGCACCTGGAAAATAATAGGTGTTTATCAAACATTAATCTCATTTTTTCTACTTTCTTTTTTATCTCTTTTACCCCAAGACAAGAGCACTTGTGTTGTAAGCTTCCTTTTCACTTACCATCAATTATATTGAAACTTAAAGCATACTCAGTTCTGACTGTTGCATCCAAGTAGTCTTAAATTAACTTGTGATTACAATGTTAGATGAAAATATTGACTTAGAAAGACAGTAACTAATCTGAAAATTTAGCTATATAAACTTTATTAAAAGTTTTTTTTGTTAATGCTTTCAGGAAGCAATTAATTTGCTAGAACCAATGACAAATGACCCTGTGAACTATGTGAGGCAAGGAGCTCTCATAGCTTCGGCTCTCATCATGATCCAGCAGACTGAAATCACTTGTCCCAAGGTGAGCAAACAAAAAAATTCTCTAGAAGAGAGCTGGTTCAGGCTTTTCTTTGGTAGCTTATCTTCTTTTGAGGACATTTCTACCTCAAATATGGTGTACACTGAACTCACAGAAAGTAAAGAGGTAGGAGAATAGGAGAACTTTAAGTATATAATACTCTTTGATTGCATTTTTTATAAATTTATGGTCACTTTGTTAATTCAGTTATATAGCCATACTTGAAAAATTAGAACTCATGGGTTGACAAAATCATAAAAATCAACTTGAATTTTTGCCTCCTGCTGTGCTTTTAAAATTTATTCAGTAGGATAACTTGTTCCTGTGATACAAGATACAAACTAAGTGGTCTATGATTTTTTTTGATCCATCCTTCTGAGGTAATAAAAACTTTATATAGTATATACAATCTCAGTTTAGAAATGAGTACATCCAGATTCTCTGTTAGAATGCCATTGCCCTCATTGGAGATCCCTTGGGCAGTGTTTCACATGGCTCCAGGAAGGCTTTCTTTCTTCTTTGACCCACATCTGTCCACAGAAACACTATTGCATTTTTTGCCCTTCTTGTAGGTAGGAGTATAATAGGCTCTCAGTGCAGCTTTGCCTGCCTCTCCCTCTCTCTCCCCCTCCCTCTCTCATTGCTTGTGCCTCAGTCAATAGCTATTGCCTCATAACTCATGTGTCAGATGTCAGTGCACAATGACCACTGATCATACTAGGCTCACCACATGCTCACCACATGGTCTCTCTGAAGCCCATCTCTAGGCTTAGCGTTAGTGGGAAAGACTTAAAGCCCAGTTTTCCCCGTAGAGAAATCCTTTTCACATATCCTTCTATTGATACAATCAAGTCCTCATATATACCGTGTGGGTGACCCCATAACAGATTTTGAGGCATCTGTTTTAAAATTTCCTCATGATAGTCTCTCGGACCTCATTTCAGACTTTGGTAACTAATGTATCTTGGCACCTCACCCAGAACTTCTCATTTTGTTGAGAAACAGAAAGTGCATAAATCTTATTACATATACTAAAAATTACCATGTGTGACATGTTTAATAGATGTATGTAGCTTACGCAGTAATTTCAGATCTTTAATTCTTAATTTAAAGTTAGGGCATTTAACAACCTTGTATAATTCTGCTCCTATATAAGAAATAGTCAAAGAAATTGACAACAGAAAAAGCCACTGGTACACTGTCTTCTGCCTCATTAAGCAGATTCATTTTTAGCAAAGTATCAATAGATAGACTGGGGAGGAGGAGGAAAAAAATTTCAGAACTCATTGATTGTTCTGTGGAGCTTTAATAGATTTCCTTTTCTGAGCAGTTGCTATCATTTTTGTTGCTGTCCTTTTTTTTTTTTTTTTTTTTTTAATCCAGTCCTACTCTCTCCTAAAATCACTTTTAAGACTTATAAAAATTGGATTATTGCAAAAAATAGAATCAAACTTCTCATCCTCTTTTAATAATACATTACTTAATATATTGTATCTTCTAGAATATAAACATCTTTTCAAGCAGACCACATTTCTTTTTGGTTTTTGTTTTTAAATAGAGCAGTTATGAGTAGCTTTTGCATCTTTTATTTCTACTTTTGATCTTCTGTTGAGCTTTATCAGCTGGAGGTTATCCAACTGAGTAATGTCATTAAAGAAGGAAGTTTGACCATGGAATGCACGTCCCCTAACAGTAATATATAGATATTTATTCGCTTTGACCTCTCATGTTGCTTTCTTGTTATATGTATTGTGAACATGACAAATGTTTTGCCATCTTCCCATCCTCTGCTATAGGGTTTCATTGATTTTATAACCATAAGCTCTGTACCAACAATGGCAGAGTACTTTGTAATGGGGGTGGGGTTAGGTTAGGGTAGGCTGTATAGTTTCAAAAACTTTCAACTATTTATTCTAATAAACAAAACTTTTTCATATTTAGAAAATGTAAAACATACAGCAGTTTAAATAATTAGTATTTTGTAATCATTCCATAAATTTTGTTGAATGAAGTCTTAGCTGATGTGAATATGTGGTGTACACTTGCATCTTCACATTGTATCAGAATCTTGGGTATTGATAAGAATGTTAAAACGCAGTTACAGCTGGTAGGCTGTGCCATTAATATAAACTCAATGGGGAAAGTTAAATGTGTACCCCAGTGACTACAAAAGCAAAAGTGTATACAACAAATGTTCTTTCTGGAAACACTATCCCTTAGAGTAAAATTGTTACTCACTTCATGAATCCTTAAACTTTAAGTTCTGTTTCATCGTTTTCTGCTCTTAAGCATGTGATCAAGAGCTTTGTAGACTATATATAGTTTATATCTCTCTCTTACCTGATAATTGCGAAGAAGGCAACATTGATATTCTGGGAATTCCCTGGCGGTCCAGTGGTTGGGACTTCGTACTTCCACTGCAGGGGGCATGGGTTCAGTCCCTGCTCCGGGAACTAAGATCCTGCAAGCCACATGGCGTGGCCAAAATTTTAAAAATTGATATTCTTTTGGGGTGGTATGTGATATTGCTGAAAAGAAAAAGCTGTTAACGAGCTTGAAGAGAAGTAAGTTCTCAAGGCTACAGAGTCCTAGTCACAAGGTTACAAACCAGTCCATGAAAATGCCTTGAAATCAAAGATCAAGTGTTAATTTCATCAAGACTATAACCCCCTCCTCAAAGGAATACAGAAGGGACATTTCTCAGATATTTTGTGAGATTTTTAATGGAAATTTCCAAAGGAAATGTTTTTTATGCAGTCATGATCTACCTCACATCCTTTTACAGAATGCTGTCTTAACACTAAGCTCTACACATTGTGGTCTTAGCTTAACTAACTCCAGTACATCTTTGCTTTTCTTCTGCCAGTTTCTTGCTCACTCACTCTCACAAACATAGACCCCAGAACGTGCATACACCCTTGGGTGATTACAAACCCAATTTAGAAGGCTCTTAGACCAGAGGTTCAGAACCATTTAACTAGAATACTGTTCTTTTATAGGTCCTTGGAGTTATTTTGTCTCCAGAACCCAACTCTTTATGAAGGATCTATCTTCTGTTTTTCTTATTAAATGAACTCCACTGTTAGCAGTTATTTGAACATGTATATAACAAGTATCATATATAGAATCAGATAAAAATATTAAAGTGTAAGAATGGGATCCTGTGCTCCTCCTTGCCTAATATCATCTAGCCTGAGGCCTGTTACAAAGAAGCTTCTCCCACCACTGGCATGTACCCTTTTTGGAAGTAGGATCATATTTGGCCAAGTTTGATCAGCTTTTGCAGTTTTAAAATAAATCAGCATGAACGTTTATATTATAAGGTTTTATTTTACAGCATAACACATTTTTAAATAGTAATTTATATTACCATACTGTTGCCTTAAGTAAGACAGGGATTTGGACCCTAAAAGTGTTGGTGGTAATATAAAGAAAAGGCACAACCAACTACCATGAACAAAATAATACTAATAAGATTGAGGAGGGAGCTGAAAACATCACTTGGGATATTGATAGTGGGGAAATCATGATAGCATTGCCTGGAATCTTGAAAAAGAATAAAGATAATTTTCACATTAGGCATGTTAAGTGTGAGATTACAGCAAGTCAGTTGGATTTAAGATGAGAGCATAGGAAAAAAAACAGAACTAAAGAAAGAGATGGGAGCTAGGCCAGATAAATTATATAAGTTCATGGCCTTTATCTGCAATTCTAATTTACAGAAAGGTCTGAAAACTAAGAGTTTTGTCTGTCTTTAAGGACTCGTTTGGCTGTAAAATCTGAGCCAGTATGAACTCATTTATAGCCTTTATCCCATTTAGTAAACATTCATTTTGCTGCTTCAGAAATATTAACTTGGTTGATTACGGGATATTACCCCCACGCTCCACTGAGGGTATTGCATAACTTATGGTGTGTGCACCATGTCACCTTTCTAAATTCTGAATTCCAAAATTCTTCGGGCCTCAGTGAGTTCGTGGAAGGAATTATATACCTAGTTGAAGTCATAAGAGCTAATGTAATGTCATAGAAAGAGAAAAGGGAAAAAAAACCTCTAAAACTGATCCCTGATGTACAGCTTCATTTCTATATCCAGGAAAACAGGAAAAAAAAAAAAAAAAAAAACAGGAAGAGACACACCTAGGTGATAAGTAACCACAGAAAAGACGTTTACGGAACTTTATGCCCTTCTCCCATCCTTTATTTTTCTCGCTGACATAGAAGTATGGGTTTTGTTTTTTTCCAACAGTATAAGGTGTACAGAGTTAAAAACATGATGAGTGTTTTAAATGCAGGATTTGGAGAAGGTAGATTTTAGATAATCAGGCCCAGCAGAAGGCATGGGTCACAGCATTGTCTGAAATTTAATTGTCTTTTCTGTGAGATTATCATAATATAAAATGGGAAATTAATATGATTTTCTCCTACAAATTCTAATTTGTTTTATGTGGGGGCCATACTATTCATAGCGATGAAATTGAGTCAGAAAATCATGATCCTTAGCCATGACTGCAATTAATTGTTTGTAATCACAAGCAAGCCAGTCATTTTACCTATCTTGGTTCCATTTTTCACATCTGTAAATTAGGCAGAGTAGACCAGATGGGCTCAAAGTCGCCTTCCAAATAAGATACTATCCTAACCTACTAATATAATAATTCTTTATGAAGAATCGTAATAATGAAAATTAAGTTACTGCTGCATAAGTAATAAAATGTGAGGAAAAATTTTTAAGTGATGAACAAAAACTAGCTTTTTAAAAGTACTAGTCTACTTAATATTGATTGGATAAACCCATTATGTATTTGCATTGATTTTTTTTATTCCGTCTTTTAGTTTCACCAAATGTCCTGTTGTTTGGGGTGTGGTTTTATATTTAAGTTCTTCTTTATAATGTACATACAGTGCTTTGTCCAGCGTTTCTTTTTGTAAGTTCATGTAAACTTAGCACATAAAATTTCCATCCTATATAAGGTAATATAAGTGTTCATGTAAAATAAGTTAAGAATCAAAGGAATTTGACTTGTTGAACCAGAGTAAAATCATCAAACCTTAGGATTTTTAAAACTAGAAGGGAATTTTATGATGATCTTATCGTGCAGGGTTTTATAGTTAGAGAAAGTAAGATGTAAAGAAGTGAGTAGCTTGCTAATGGTCATATGCTGGGTAGTGGCAGAGTTAGTTCATTGTTTTCGCTATCACATTCTGTCGTTGCCTATGAATAAATAAGTGAGAACCATTTTAAGGAATATCATTTTGATAGCAGTATTTAGGTTGCAGAGAGGGTAGTCATGGAGGACTGGTTGGACTCTGCTCTGATATGGTAAGACAGCCATGCTTACTGAATCATAAAATGCCTTTTACACATTACTTTACATATGTATTACTTCATATAGTCCTTACAGCAGCCGAAGAAACTGAGACTCAGAAAAGCCAAGTAACTTACCCAGACAGCTTATTAGAGCAGAGGTGTTTATAAGCCAGTGTTGTCCGGCCCTATGTTACTCTGCGCTGTATCACAGTGTGGCCTCCCCGACCAAGATAAATGAAAAGGGTAAGAGATTCTGAAAGAATACGTAATGCAGATAAAATCATTATATTGGGAAACTCAAATTCAATATTTTCTGCCTTTGGCAGATTTGGGGAGCTCTGGTGATCATGTGCTTCTTGAACAAGCCGACTTCTTTCTGGGTGCTTACCATTTGAAAAGCACTTGGTGGGAAAATAGAGAAGTGTAAGACATGGAGGAAGCATAAAATATTTCCCTTATTGTCACCCAAAAATCAGATATTTTGATGAGAACATATATTTTATAAATATTATTTTCTAATTATAGAAGTAATATATGTTAATTTTAGAAAAATACAGAAAATAATAAAGAAGCGAACAAAAATTACCAGTAATCCCTCCCTGAATGAGTCAACATGTATTCCATTTAGGTGTGTCCTTTTTTTTTAAGATTTTTTTTTCCCTTTTTGTTTTTAATTAATTTTATTTTTGGCTGCATTGGGTCTTCGTTGCTGCGCGCGGGCTTTCTCTAGTTGCAGCGAGTGGGGGCTACTCTTCCTTGGCGTGCACAGGCTTCTCACTGCGATGGCTTCTCATTGCGGAGCACGGGCTCTAGAGTGCAGGCTCAGTAGTTGTGGCTCGCAGGCTCTAGAGCACAGGCTCAGTAGTTGAGATGCACAGGCTTAGTTGCTCCACGGCATGCGGGATCTTCCTGGACCAGGGATCCAACCCGTGTCCTCTGCATTGGCAGGCGGATTCTTAACCACTGCGCCACCAGGGAAGTCCCTTGATGTATTCTTTTGGTAAGAGTAATTATTGTGATGTGTCCTCTGAAAATTGATGTGTGAGCATAATGAAAATCTTTATTGTATATGTGAATATAAATCCAAAATATGCCTCACACAGCTGCAGTGAAAGGTAGTTTGTTGTAAGGTAGAATTGAAGGACTGTGCCGATTAGGAAATCTGTAGGTTGATGGTGAGCAGAAGAGGTGTAATTCAGAGTTCACTGAAAGCCTTAGTGTTCACTTGAACTGTTTAAGCCTGCTGACTAACAGTGGTACAATATGAAATCACACTCAGCATTCCCCTGAGTCTGAATCATCCACTGTGGAATGAGGATTGAAAACAGAGCTGGTGCTCCCATACCAGAAAAGTCATGACATCCATGATTTCAACCATGGGACTGTTCTGCCTTCAAATCCGGTCCAGAACCCTCTCTTTTTTTTTTTTTTTTTTTTTTTTAATAAATGTATTTATTTATTTTTGGTTGTGTTGGGTCTTCGTTTCTGTGCGAGGGCTTTCTCTAGTTGCGCGAGCGGGGGCCACTCGTCATCGCGATGTGCGGGCCTCTCACTATTGCGGCCTCTCCTGTTGTGGAGCACAGGCTCTAGGTGCGCAGGCTCAGTAGTTGTGGCTCACGGGCTTAGTTGCTCCGTGGCATGTGGGATCTTCCCAGACCAGGGCTCGAACCCGTGTCCCCTGCATTGGCAGGCAGATTCTCAACCACTGCGCCATCAGGGAAGCCCAGAACGCTCTCTTTTTGAATGTTGTGAATCAGAACTCAGGTTTCATTGCATTTGAGCGGTCTATTCCCCGCTCGAAAATGACACAGCAAGTGAATAGAACTAGACTATAATTGGTTTTCTTGTTCCTTCAGGTGAATCAGTTCAGACAGCTGTATTCGAAAGTCATCAATGATAAACACGATGATGTCATGGCCAAGTTTGGCGCTATTCTGGCCCAGGGCATACTGGATGCAGGTAAATGTTTTAAAATCTTCCAGATTAATTTGTCTGTTTAAACTAAATCTAATGAAATATATGTTCTAACTATATGACAATGTAGAAATTGAGTCTGGGACAAATTACTCCTGGAGAAAATTTGGAGCCTGTAGTTCATAGAAATAATTTAGTAGAGTTAAAACTGCAGACTATTACGGTTTGAATCCCAGTCCCTTTACAGTACTAGCTATATTTCCCCTCTTTATGTCTGTTTTCTTGTTTCGTAAGGTCTACCTCATAGTGTTGGAGGATTAAAAATATATGTAAAGCCACTAAAACAGTCTCAGTCACTTAGTAAAGTGCTCAGTGAGTGTTGGCTGATTTCTTTTCCTTTAATTTTCTTAGTATATATCAGTTTTAAACAAGTTGACATTGGAAATTTTTTGAGGAAAAAATTAGGTTTTAGACAAACTCTAGCAGCTGAATCATCCTAAAATAAGATACATGGAATATTTGCCTAGTAAGTGCATAGCACACTGTACCAACTGGCTCCTGACTTCACATTCTTCACCACTACGCTATGGTTTATTTAGAAAGAGATGGGCTACCCTTTCAAGATAGAATGGTGTGCTTTAGTACCTTGGACTTGGGGTTCATTCAACCTATTCTTTAACTGTTATTACTGGTGATATCTCACTCAGTAGGGTAGAAGGGAGGAAGCATAACTATTTCATTCAAGTGTGAGATTCTTTTTCTAACTGTACCCTAGGCATGTAGAATATAATCTTTTTCATTAATCTTTGCTAATTTGGAAGGTAAAACGATGTATCTCAAGGTTTTCATAGTAATTCTATTACTAGATGAGCTTTTCTAAAACTTGTTGGTTATCTTAATTTCTTCTAATAAAAACACTGTTAGCCATATTTATTGCAAACATTCTTTTATTGGTCAACTAGAAATGTGTTTATATTTCTAGTGAAGGAAATCAGAGAAAGAAGCTGAAGTTTTTGATATCGTAAGTTTTTTTGTTAACCTTGTCAGGTTTTGTACTTAGAGTATTTTTAGTCATATTAAGATTTTCAGCATCCTTATTTTTTAATTTTAGGTAATCTCCCTTATATATAAGGCTTTTTAAAAAAATCTGTCTCCTTTCTAATTTGATTATATTATCTTTTTCTTAATTAGATTTGCTAGAGATTTCTCTTTTTGTTTATATGCTATTGCTAGTCTCTTTTTCCCCTAAATTCTTTATTTTTGCTTGACTCTTATTTGCTTTTTCTTTCTTAGAATGTTGGTGCTGTTTTCTAAATTTTTTTAAATTAATTTATTTATTTTGGCTGAGCTGGGTCTTAGTTGCAGCACGCAGGATCTTCGTTGCAGCATGTGGGATCTTTAGTTGTGGCATGCGAACTCTTAGTTGTGGCATGCATGTGGGATCTAGTTCCCTGACCAGGGATCGAACCCGGGCCCCCTGCATTGGGAGCATGGAGTCTTAGCCACTGGACCACCAGGGAAGTCCTTGTTTTCTAAATTTTTGAGGCAAATACCCTTCTCTTTTAATCCATTTGTCTAGTAAAGTTTGTTCTGTTTTAATTTTCCAAGAAGTTGAGAGTTTTCTGCTTAAATTTTTAGTGTTTAACGTACAATTTATATTTTTCTCTCTTTTTAATTTAAAGATAGGTCGTTGCAGCTGTATATAAATAAGGACAGTATTCCATAGATACTTTAGATGAAGTAAACCATTTCAGTTCTTGATGGTATTCTCTCCCATGTATAAATGATACAGACATTGACAATGCCATAGGTTCTCCTTTCTCATTCTTTGCCACCTTCCAAAATTTTTACATTGTCATAGCTCATAACATTTACATACTCTTGTGAAATCATAATTCTCACAGTTTAGTCTTAGTTTCATATTTAAAGGGATTCAGTGCTCACCACCATTTCTTTTATTGCTGCTTCTTTTTCCAAGGTATCTATACTAAGACTTAACACTTAACTGACTGGATTTTGTCAGTCTCTAGTTTACATTCGGGTTCACTCTCTATGGGTTTTGATAGATGCGTAATGATATGTATCCACCTTTACAGTATCATACAGAATACTTTCACTGCCTTAAAAATCCTCTGTGCTCTACATTTTCATCCCTCCCTCCCTCCCCACCCCCGCACCCCCAATCCCCCGGCAACCACTGATCTTTCTGCTGTCTCTATAGCTTTAGCTTTTCCTTTTCCAGAATGTTATATAGTTGGAATCATACAGTATGTAACCTTTTCAGATTGGCTACTTTTGGTAACTGGTTTTTAAATAGGATTTAGAAGTAACATTTTACTACTCCATAATCTTTTATGTTTTCTTTTAGCTGCTAGTTTTTGAAGTTTGTAGTTTTAGGCTTCAACCCTTTACTCATTCTTTAGTACTACTAAATTAGAGTCATTTGTTAAGAAATTGGGGAGAGAATAATTCTTTGTTTTAGCTTTATTCTGCCATCTTTACTAGAAGTCCTCTCTCTGGTTTCCCCTCCTTCCTCTTTGAGCCCTTCTCTCCTTCCATCTCTTACAATTCTTTGTTTTAGTTTTATTCTGCCATTTTTACTAGAAGTCCTCTCTCTGTTTTCCCCTCCTTCCTCTTTGAGCCCTTCTCTCCTTCCATCTTTTTTTTGGGGAGTGTCTGTTTGATCTGTGGTGCACCAATCAAGTTTTGATGCTTCTTTCCATTTCTCTTTTTAGTGTCATTAAGTACATGAAAGTCGTGTACTGCCATATTTGCTATTAGGAGCATAAGATTATTTTCTTACCCTTTTTCACTTTGCTAATATCCTTTCTTCCTGGAAAACATTTCTGCAACTGCATTAGAAAAAATTTTAGTCCTGTAATTTATCTCTCAGAAGTTAATGGTAGTAGAGAAAACCTGGAGAGGGCAACTTCAAAGGAATGAGTAAAGTTTATGAGAACTCACTCAATGATTTGGTTTCTTCAAGGAGAAAAGCTGAAGATTAAGAAAGTTTATGGTGAAGTTTGTAAAACTGTGCAAACACTATCAATAGAATAAACTTGCCCTTGTTTCATATTAAATCTCAAACTATTAGAACTAAAGGCTAGTTTAGTTTCTAAGTGTGAAGAAGATAGGTTTCATTGAAATAAAAGAAAATTCAGCTTCAAAACTTAGATCAAATATCACATTCTCTAGGAAGCCTTTCCCCCCTCTTCTTCTACTGTATTCAGCCTCCACCATGTAGGTGGGCCTAGTACCCAGTTATACCTAACGTAATACTTTTGTGCCTTATTTTAATTATCTAATTATCTGTCTTCACTAGATTGGAGGCTCCTTGGAATCTTTTTCAGTATTTCAAAATTTTTAATATATTGTAAGCATTCTGTGAATGTAGGGTTTAGAATAGGGAAGAATATAAGTAGACAGTAAAAGTATAACTCATTCCTGTTGGAAAAACACAATTAAAGTATACCTGATTTATTTCTAGGTAAAATCTTAAATGAAATATCTGTAGAGGGAGTATTAAGAAAATCTAGGTTATTTGGTTGAACAGTAGAACGCTGATTCTTATAAAAAATGCTTTTTTTGGCTTAGTAAAGTTAGTACTCACTTCCTAACTCCAAGCAAAACATGAAGGCAGGACTTCCCTGGTGGCGCAGTGGTTAAGAATCGGCCCGCCAATGCAGGGGACACGGGTTCAAGCCCTGGTTCGGGAAGATCCCACATGCCACAGAGCAACTAAACCCGTGAGCCACAACTACTGAGCCCACGTGTGACAACTGCTGAAGCCCATGCACCTAGAGCCCGTGCTCGGCAACACGAGAAGCCACCGCAATGAGAAGCCCGCACACCACAACAAAGGGTAGCCCCCACTCACCGCAACTAGAAAAAGCCTTTGCATAGCAACAAAGACCCAACACAGCCATAAATAAATACATAAAAAACATGAAGGTGTCTGTGTGATACTGAGATGAAGAGAAGTGAAATGTGAGCAATGGAAATCCAGAATTGGAATTCATATTAGGATGGTGACTAGGCACAAACAAGCCTTATTTTTATGGGCTATATTATATAAACTAAAAGATTCGTGTCTTAAAGTTCTGGGGTCCAACACTAACACTGTTACTATAGGCCAGAGGCTGCAACACAGCAGCCCATGGGCCATACCTGCCTTAAACACGTTTTTGCCTGCCTAGCAAAATTTGCAAAATTTTGTCCGAAATCCAGATTCAAGTGTACTCTTAAAAACAAAATTACATAGTGACCCTGGATCTAACACCCCTAGTAACATGTCCTCTTTAAATATGACACGACCTTTTTTTTTTTTTTTTGCAACACGCGGGCCTCTCACCGTTGTGGCCTCTCCCGTTGCAGAGCACAGGCTCCCGATGTGCAGGCTCAGCAGCCATGGCTCACGGGCCCAGCCGCTCCACGGCATGTGGGATCTTCCCGGACCAGGGCACAAACCAGTGTCCCCTGCATCAGCAGGCTGCTTTCAGTCCAACTTTTCTCATTTGTTTACCTGACCAGTTCCTAAAGACATTCAAGTTTGCAACCCCTAAAGCCTCCTAGAATCTCAGCTTTATGAGGTCCCAGTAGAGATCTTAGCTAACTGATACTTGGATCTTAGTTCTTGTTTACTAGCTTTCAAACTGTGTTTCTCTGCACTCCCTCAAGGGAAAGTCTAGGGGATGTGGAAAGAGGTAGATTTACAGGTCAGATTCAAGCCCCAAATCTCTTCTGATTTAACAGAATTAGCTCTGATTTCATTGTTTTACATATTGTGCTTCCTCAAAAAATTTTTTCAGTTGAATCAAGGATTGGATATTAAAATTTTTCTTTTGTTAGTGGTAGTGCTCTAGTTCAAATGCTCAAGTTCAAACTCTCATTTTGCCAATGGGAAAAAAAAACTTTTAGAGGTAAAGTGATTTGTCCAAGATCACAAGGCTAGTTAATCTTGGAGCTGCCTGCATTCAGACATGACTAAAGCAGAAAGAATAAAAATAAGCAAACAGTATTTACCTCTTGTCTCTTTGCCACTGTTTACAAATATGATATGTACTAAAATTTTACTTTTTGTTTGCAGATTAAAAGCCAATGTACAATATAGATTAATATTTAATTAAGCATACACGTTCTGATATCCTTCAGGCTTAGTTTTTGAAAAATGCCTACCTATATAGAAAGAAGTTCTAAATTACCCTTAGTCCAGTATTTCCAATTTTGGAGACCCTAGATAGCTCATTGGCTAACTAATTCCAGTGACTTCATATTAGATTTTAGAACTATACTCTCAAAATAATCACCAAATTTTTCCCTAGTGTAGTACTTAGAAATCTTTATTATTGCTCAACTAGATTCATGTTTATGATTTCTCTCCTTTTCTACAGGTGGACATAATGTCACAATCTCCTTGCAGTCCAGAACTGGGCACACCCATATGCCTTCTGTGGTTGGCGTCCTTGTCTTTACCCAGTTCTGGTTCTGGTTTCCTCTTTCACACTTCCTGTCATTGGCTTATACCCCTACGTGTGTCATTGGCCTTAACAAGGACTTAAAGGTATGTTTGTGAGACCTCAGTTTTATATTGTATCTTCACCATATCCTATTTGCCACCCACTCACGAGGATTTTCATAAAATCTTAAAGATTAGTTGGCATCTTATTAATAAAGTACTTTCCCTTCAGACTGAGTCATCACCTTATTGAGAGGAGTGTGTTGGTGGAAGTTTTGAAAATCAAGTCTTTTTACTAACTGCGTAACCTTGGGTAAATCAATTGAGAGCGATTGGTAAGAGGGGGGCAAAATATTAAAATATGCAAAGGATTTATAATCACTGATGAATTTTATTTAATATTCAAGGTCTGTGAGAGCTGTTGTAGGATTTCACGCAGATAAATGACATGATGAGATTTGCATTTTAGAAACATTCTGATATCAGTGGAAATTTGTTACAATGCTATTGCAATAATCTGGGCAAGGAAGACCTAAACTAAATCTTATTAAGGAAGGAAGGTTTGAGACAGGGATATGTTTCAGTGTTATGTGATGCTAGAGCATTTGATGGAAGAGAGGATTGTTGCTAAAGGGAAAACAAGATAGGAGGATGTCCGTTTGGTAGTGGCAGAAAGCAAGACCAGCAGTGAGGAGCCAGGGACACTGACAGAAAGAAACTAGTCACTTAAGTCAAAGACTTAAGGTGATACATTCCCTGTCATCACACACTATCCTTTTTTTTTTTTTTAATGAGATTTTTGCTTATGTCTTTTTTCTCAGTCCTATGGCCTGATGAATCACTTTCTTGGTCTTGCATCCTCTCAGAGGCTTTTTGATCTTTAAATAACTCTTACATTTGGTCATCGCCATTGTTAAAACATTCTGTTAAGTTTTCAGAGTGGAAAAATTTTAGGCCAAAAAATGGCTGGTAAAGATTATTTCATTGAATTGATTTTTTTCAGTATAGCTGTATAGCCAATTAATTATCCTCTAAGTGTTTCAGTATTAAACTACTCACATTTGTAAATATTGAGCAGTTTTATCTCTCAGAGCAAGAATCTTTTGTTTTCCCAATCCCCAACATTTAACATTGTGGTTAAACATACTGTATAATCTTTAGGGACTTCTTCCTCTGGCACACAATTTTATGATCTCTGTTTCCATTCCTTACAGTGAAAGTGGGATGGAAAAGACAAGATTGCTTGTCCTAGTAAATGTGATGCTCATTACCATTCTCTTGGGTAAATAGAGAAAAATTCAGACTAGAGAACTTTAAACCTGGTCAATAAGTAATGCAAAGCCGACTTTTCCATTAGGCTCATGCTAGACTCTTGTAAGGTGTGATTATATGGTGTAGAAACTGTATATGGATGTGTATAGGTTGTTAACTGTGGTACAAGGAAGGGACATGGAAGTTAGGAATGCAGGTTAGATAGATGACACTTTACAAAGAAGGTAACAGTTGATCTGACGCTCACACTGTGAGTGGGACTTAACGCACTGAAGCAGGATGTGCGGTCAGTAAAAATGAAAGGGATGCCTGTTTAAAGGCACAGAGCTTGAAGAAAGTATAGGGAACCACAGTAGTTCTGTAAAGCACCTCAAAACTAATTCAGTGAAAGAAGAGAGATGCCTTTAAGGGAGGAGTGGTAACATAATTGAATAACTGTGTAATTTAGCCAGGATTGAAACTTCTGGCAGCCCTTGGCATCTGTATGCTTGTTAAGAGCATAGAGTACTTAAATCTTGATTTTGATTATTTTAATAGAGGGGGGGAATTCTCTTATTTCTTCAGATGCCGAAAGTTCAATATAAATCAAACTGTAAACCATCAACATTTGCATATCCTGCCCCTCTGGAAGTACCAAAAGAAAAAGAAAAGGAAAAGGTAGGTTTTTTGCTACTTTGAGCACCATTTGTACCTATATAGGAGCTGCTTAGTGTTTTACTTGGGTTTGTTTTAAATATTGTTATGTTTTAAAGTAGGTATTTTTAAAGTAATACTTCTCATAGTAAAATCCAACGTTACACAGGAATATAAAGTGAAAGCCCTTTTCTCTCCTGGTCATCCAAGTCCCATGTTGCAGGAATCACAATTTGTGAATCCCTCCAAATGTTTTTTCTGCACATAGCTATACTTTTTATACCACAAATCAAATTATTCTGTGTGCTGTTCTGCATCTTATTGTTTTCACTTTAACAGTTTTTTTAAAAAACTTTCAATGTGTATTGATCTCTTTTTCCAAAGCTGCAGAGCAATCCCTTTATGTATATATCATTGTCTTACCAGTTCTTTATCTGATAGACATTTAAGGTTATTTCTGATTTGTCACTGTTACAAATGGGACTGGAATAGAGTTTTTATACGTGTATATTTGTGCACTTGTACAAGTATATCTATAGGTTAGGATCTTAGATATGGAATTGCTTGATCAAAAGTAATGCACATTATTTATTTTTATAAGTGTCAACTAAATTTCTTTTCAAAATGGATATAACCAATTTATACTCCTCCCCACAAGCATGAAGACACTCATTGATACGTGTTAAGTTAAAGTATGGTGAAATTGAGAGCTGTGCTTGCCCCTGTAGTTTTCTCAGTAAAATTACCC